>NC_138185.1:33288849-33888849 GCF_964194105.1 Spermophilus citellus | reverse complement strand
TGAGTCACCCTAGTCTTCCAAGCTGAAGCCATCCCAGATCAGCTCACAGCCTGCTGCTCCCCAGACGTGTGAGTAAGCTCAGCCAAGACCAGGGAAAGCTCACCCCGAAATGTGTGCACAGCGAATACCTATAGTTGTGTTGTACACCAGAGAAGTGTCTGTGGCTGTTAATGTAGCATTATCGTAGCAAGAGACAACTGATACCTAAGGCAACATGAACAACACTGAAGAAGAGTCAGCCAGGTAAGAAAGTCAAGTCCTTGAGCCTTGAGAGAAGGTAAAAAATCGAGAACAGTGGATGATTTCACAATGGAACATGGTGATACTAGGTAAGTTATGGGTCATATAGGGCACCCAGAGATGGCACTTTGGCATCCAGTTTGGGCAAATAAGTGGAAAGGTATGGAATTTTCTTAAAAGGAAGGATGGAAAAGGGTCAGTTTGAGGAGGCTAAGGAAGCTGAGAATTTACTGTAGATGAGGACAAGGAAGTGGGAGAGACATGTAAGTGGAGACGTGTCAGACAGACACCTTGGACAGACAGGGCATACCGAAGGAATGGTAATGTGGATTTGGGAGTTCGGAAGGCAGGTATATTTCCATTCAAGACACTGAATGATATGCCCTTCAGCAAGAATGCTGACCAAGAATGGCAAGATGCTGGGGCCTAAAAGTAGCTTACACATAGAGGCACAGGATAAAATGTAGGTTTATTGTGACTTCATCAAAAACAAAACCAAGACATTGAAAGACACAGTATTAAGGCATGCTTATGGGGTTGTGTAGTTGTTAATCCTTTATTGGTCAGTCAGGGCAATGAGGTAGAAAGAAGAGTCCAAGAATCTAATTTGATTTCCATTAGAAAAGTCCTGGAGACTTTCCTGAAAGAAAACACATGGAGAAAGCAGTAACTGTGGGATGTAGCAAGTAAAGATTAGCTGCTACAATGAATGGGACTTGGCATGCAGAGGCTTTTAGAAAGTTCTGCAGTCTTCCTTTTGCTATGTTTTCCGGTAACAGATACATCCATGAATAAATGACTGAATCTATTCTACCTACATACCTATCTATTTAGAGTCTACCTATCTACCCATCCATTCATCATGTCCCTTTATAATATATCAATACATGCCAAAGTGGTGCCCTGGGTAGCATTTCCCATTGGCATAACACATGCCCACACATCTGTTTGGTTGTAGTTTGGATGCTCCACTGTATTTAAATTCCTGGGAGTTGTGCAATATACCATCAGAGCTCTGAATACAAGAAGTTCTGAATAAGTACTTCTGAAATTAAACTATACCAAAAACACAACAAGATTTAAATATTTTTTAAAGAATCAGTATTCCACAGTGGTTGATTCCATATCAAGGGGAAAAAAAAAAAAGTCAGATTGCATACTTCTAAATGGGACACTTTGTTCAAAAGTCAGTGAATAAAACTTTTTCAGTACACTGAGTTTAAAGGATATCTCTTTAAACTTTAAAAATAAATAATAGATATATGACCATATGACCCAGGGGATGTTCACTAAAATCAAAGGTAGCTTGAGGAAAAAGAATGCAAAATGCATTGGTTTTTCCCTTAGCACCTACAGTCACAAGGAGTCTTAAAAGGATACGGTACACTCTACCAATTCCTCTGGTGGGATTTGAGATTTAGGAACTGAATTAAAGTTCTTGCTTCATCTTATTAGACAGAACTGGATTTGGTGGGATTGTGATGGAAAATCATAAGCACGTGACCCTGCAAAATCAGGCAGTGAGGCTACTGGCAACAGAATCCAAGAGCGAGCTACAAAGCTAATAAAACCAGGAATGAATGTTGAGGTTTAACATCAAAGGGGCTGTCCATCACCCAGGCAGGATTCACTGGAGCTAATTGTTTTTGGCTGACACAATGAGCAGGAACCTTCTGAAAAATGTCTCACTTTTATTTCTAAGGGTTTTATTTGAAAACCCTTCCCATGTGGCTGTGCATTAATGAGAACAACATCCTCAGAATCCCAAGAAAGCTTTCTTTGGACAATCAATATGGTCCACTTTCAGTCATCCCTCAGTGGATATAATTATGATTACTTGATATTCAATTGTCTTTCCCCAGTTTCTCCAGTTCCCTTTCAAAAACTATATCAATAAACAGTTAAAGAGGCCATGTGATTCAGAGGCTTTTCCCATTCTATTTTTGGATTGACCCTTTTGGACATCAGTGTACAGCTAATCTCTGAATATTGAATATTATTATAACTAATATGGCTGATGACTCTTTCAGAGAGCAAATTCATCTTTCCTGAAGAAAGGAGAATGGTTAATTGATTTTATTACAGGGAAGAAACTCAAGTCATATATTTGCATAACATGGCCTTTTTTTCCCTCAATTTTATACATATAAGCATATACATATAGAAACACTTATCTGCATGTATTGTGTACATGTAGATATGGGTGTGTGGATGTATACATGCACACATATGGTATGTATGTGTATAAATATTTATATTTATATTTATATTGTGTGTGTCTATATGTCTGTAGACACACAGATGTATATACTCACTATTACCCCAGGTTTTTTTTCCCAAAGAAGAGAAAAAATATAAATACTAAAATAGCACAGATTATACTGAGTAGAAATTATTTTGTATAAAAGATGATTTTTTGAACACTCATCTTCCAAGGAAGAGTTTGCTCAACTAGATGAAAGGCCACCTCCTCACATATAAATGATGTCTGAATGAAGCTACAGCATGTGAAAAGTCTTCTGCGTTTTGAGAGTCTTTCTCTAGAGCTGCTTCACCCTTTTTGAAGTATTTCCAATTCCTCCAGAGATCTGGATTTGCACCACAGTGAGCTGGTGGGAGAGTAGAACCAAAATAGGCTAGATGCCCTCATGGCCAGCTTAACAAAACACCAGAGGAGGGAAGCAGGGCAAGGGGTCTGACTTGGAAGGAAATACCCATCCACACCCTCCCTGCCTTGCTCCATCCTTTCCCTGGGATCACCTTTCCCCAGGGCCTCAGGAGAATTGTTAGGACTGTCCAGTTAAAGGGGAAAGCGACCTAGAAGACATTTCCCAGGCCAACAGACTTGTGTTATAACCTCAGCTGGAGGAAACATAGACAGCTCCCAGGTGTTGGTGAGAACACACCTGTCCCTCTTCCCCATGGTCATTGCTGTATAAAAATTTACATGGTGCAGGGTACAATCTGGAAGGGAAAGCTCTAATAATCTGTGTAAGTTCTGTAAAACCACTGATGGTCTATGGGAAATGAAGCTACATAATTTCAGAGGATAGACGGGGACACACACACACACACACACACACACACACACACACTTTGAGACAAAGCATTGCACTAAAAACACTTGTAAGTTTATTATGTGAAGATACAGGGAGGCATAAAAATGGAAGTGAGTTTTGAGACAAACTCACTCAATAAACTTAGTCAAAATTGGTTGAGTAATCTCTTTCCTATTTAAAAAAAAAGAAGCTTATTCATTGTATTAGAGTGAAGAACATATTACACCTTATACAAAAGAACATTCCTCTTTATTTTGTATGCATTGGTATAAAAGACAATCATCACAATATTTATCTAAATGCCAAAATATAAAAAATAATCAAATAATTTACAAATAAATTTTCTTGACTGAATTACTTTTATCTAATGTCTTCAGGTCAAAAATGTTAAGTGAAAACTTAGTAAATTATATTGGTTATAGATCAATCCAGAGAGTAGATTCTATTTATTTATTTATTTTGATTGTTTTTTTTAATTAGCAGACATAGATTTAGTACAGAATATACCCTAGAATATTTTTAAAGACAAGATATAAACATCACTAAAATAAGGTGTCTGCGAGGAAAGCTGTCACACTTAATCAGGAGACACACATTTACAATGAACACAAAAGATACAAAAATTACTAAATCTTGAGATCAAAACTTAACAAGGAAACTTTTTCTTTCATCATAATTCTAACTTTATCATAAAAGAATGTATAGAAAAATATGTACATCCTACCTGTATATACCCTAAGTCTTTATAATAAAAACTTATTGATCTCTTCATTTAAAACTTAGAAGTTCATCCATATCACCATGTTGTCTTATATAGTCTTCCTGTATCACATCCTTTGTCTACACACCCACCAGAAGAAAACACTTTCTTAAAATTCTGGGCCAATATTGTATTCTTGTTTTTGTTTTGTTTTTTCTTTTGTGTAGAATTTTATCAAATAGGTATATAATGATAAAAGTCTGTTTTTTAAAATCATGTTGGCTTTGAACTTTATAAATAATGTGTCATGTACTCTCTATACTCATTCAGAGTTCTGTTTTCCCTTAAGCTTGTATCTCTATGATTTCAAAATGTGACATCTTGCAGTAGAATTCCATTCCTTTTCACTGAAGCATGGTATTCCAGCATGGGACTAGGTCACCATTTATTCTACCAGTGGTTATTTGGGTTGCTCTCTTCTTCCATTTCTGCCATTTTCAATGTACTTCTCGCACCTATCTCTTGGCATAAGTAGATTTTTGGTGGAGTATATCTCCAAAATTGAAACTTCTGAATTATAAGGAATATAATGTTCAACCTCACAGGATAGTGTGAAATTGTTTTCCAAATGGTTGAATTCGTTTAATTTGCCACCTAAGAGAGTCAAGCACAGTTGAGAAATCACATCACCTTCAATCCTTGATACTGTCAGTCTCTCTAATTTAGTCTATTGAATGTACAAGATCTCACTATGGTAGTATATTTGCATTTCCCTAATTTATGATGAAGGTTAGAATGACTGTGTTTATTAGTCTGACTGGAGCTGAAGGATGGAATAAAAACTATGTCATTGTGGGAAGGCAGGAAGGAGAGTGTCATATTTCAAAACCAGGTTGCTTTGATAATGTCTTGTGTTGTATTGGGTTCTTTCTTTCTTTTTTTTTTCCTAAGTGTATTATTTAGGGTATCCTCCAAAGAACCTTCTAACTCCACTAAGAAAAAACTATTTCATGAAAAAAAAAACTGGAATCAAATACATTTCTGTTGTCCCCAGAACATGATGGATAAATCTTGAATAAACAATTGCAAAGATGTCCTAAAATAAGCAACTCAAATAGGATAACGTATAGACAGATGCCTCATGCTCCACAATGGAACCTATCTCGCCTATCAGAAATCTACTCTTCTCCTATTTTTCTCCTTCTCTTCAATAGAGTCTGTGCCCACCCATTTCTTGAATGGGAAACAAGGTCTTCATGGACTCTCCTTCCCTTTCAGGCCTTCATTCATAAATGGCAAAAGCCAGTCACTTGAACCTTCTGTATATTTCCAAAACTCTGCAATTCCAAAAGCATGGTCCACACTCTCTGGGTTTCCCCAAGTCCCTTTCAGAGTGTACCCAAGGTCAAAATGATTTCATATGAACACGCTGAGGTGACTGCCTTTTATACTATGATGACATTTACACTCGGTACAAAAGCAATGATGGATACAACTGTTGGTGTTCTCACACAAATCAAGGGAATGGTGCCAGGCTTCCAGCCAGAAGCCATCAAATTATTCATTGTCACACACTCAATATGATAAAGTACACTTAAGAATGTCCTTCTTGGGCTGCGGTTGTAGCTCAGTGGTAGAGCACTTGCCTAGCACATGTTAGGCACTGGGTTTGATCCTCAGCACCACATAATAATAGATAGATAAAATGAAGTAGGAAAAGTGATCAACTTCATTAAATCTTGACTCCTAAGAGAATGCTTTTAAAATATCCTATGTGCAAGATGGGAGGTATTCACAAAATACTTCTGCAGTCTACTCACCCAGTTATGGGATGAGTTAAGAACTGATCTAGTCACTCTTCCCATTTTTACTTAAAAGAATGACTGACAGGCAAAGGGTTTATTCAGACTGGGGTATGTGGCAGACATTTTCTTGAAAATGAATGAAGTGAATGGGCCACTTCAAGATAAATAACTGCCAGTACGTGTCACCAATGATAAAATTCAAGCTTCTGGGCCTAAGTCAGAATTTAGGAAAATGCATGTCCACCACCATGAGACTGATGGCTCCTCAATCCTTGCAGGCCTTTCTGAAGAGATCAGTGGTGACATTAACGAATGTGACTACACAGTACATCCACTTAAACGTTGGCCAAATAAAATGTCCATGGAAAAAGAGAATCAAACAAAAGGCAATATTTTAATGTGAAAAGTCCTTCCTTACTGTAGCTATTATGAATTTATTCACCAATTTGAAAAAATATTTATTGAATATCTATAATGTGCTAGGTTCAAAGACAAGAACAGACAAAAATCCCAGACACAGATCTAAGACTTCTGGATAAGTTAATTAGCTTAATGCTTATAATAATGTTATGAAGAAAGTAATATTCACCTCATTTTGCAGTTGGGGAAATGGAACCTCAGCATTGTTGAACAACTTGATCAGGGTCACAAGCTTCCAAGTACTAAAACCAGGCCCTCATCATGTCCATTCATGGTGGGAGCATTATGCTGGACAAAACCCCAGAACACATTAGACTATAGAATAATAAGGGTATCTGACATTCAGAGCATGCTTGCTGAGTGACAAGCACATTATAGTTGTCTTCACAGGAACCAATCTTCACACTAACTCTATAAAGCTGGTACAGATTATGTGTCCATTTTATAGATAAAAACTGAGGTTCCAATGCGTTATGTAATGTGTCAGCAGTAAATACCCAAGCAGAGGCTCAGAGTCCAACTCAGACCTCTTGCTTCTTTTCTTAACCACTAGGCTATACTTCCTTAAAACCCACAACTGTGCTTGAGTAAATATTTTCAAGATAATAAATAAATCTACTACCAGGAATTATGATTCAAGAAGATTGATGTGAAAATAGAAAAGGATCAACTTTGCAGGCAAGTACAAACTGCATGATTCCTTCACCCAATCCTCCCTCAGTCCTGGGGAGTTGACTGATTTGAAAGTTCCTTTCTTCTGTTAATCTGGGTTGCTCTACAACTTCAACATCCTTATAATCACCAGAGAAGCTTATATATGTAAGCCCACAAGGCAGGACTCTGGAAGTGTCTGAAAGCAATCTCAATGGTATTTTTGGCTCATTGGCATTTTCTCCATGCTGTGCTGACTTAACCCTGGGAGAATTTAGATAGATCAAGCTTTTAATGCATATTGAAAAACATCCCTAAAGTCAAGTGGAATAGAAGCCTCTTAGGAATAGGACAGAGGGGCCCAAGAATTAATCAAAGAGTCAAAATTAGTCAATACATATTTCCATCAATCTCCATGTCACCCTCAGGATAATGCCAACATGACAACTTTTTTAGTGTTTCAGTTTTCACATGTGTAAAATGAGGGTGAAAGTATTATTATTATTCATGCAAATTTATGAAGACAACAATGAGATTAATTGACCAAGTACTTTAGACATTTTCTTGTGCATTAGAACTATGCTTTTTTAATAAAAATAAAACAAAAAATGGAAATGTCATTGAGTGACATAGCAAGGCACCCAATAACACTGTTATGGTTTGGAATACACCCCAAAGGCCCATATATTGAGGGCTTAGTCCCTATCTCGTAGATCTACTGGGAAGTGATAGAAACTTTACTAAATTAGGAGAAAGTTAGGTCATTGGAAGTATGTTCTTGAAGGGGCCATTAGGACCCTACCCTCTCCCGTCTACTTCTTTGCCTCCGGGCTACCATGAGTTAAGCAGCCTTCTTTGCCACATGCTCCTATCTTGAAGCACTGCCTCACTACCAGGCAATGAAGCCAAACAACCATAAATTGAAACCTCTAAAATTATGAGCCAAAATTAACCTTTCCACCTTATAAGTCAGTTTCCCTCAGGCATCTGTTACAGTAACAGAAATCTAATGCTTTCATATACTTCCCAATATTAAAGAAAACCAAGGATAGGTACTGAGATCATCTTCCTGATCTGCAGCATATTCAGGTGATTTCTAAAAACATGGGTAAAGGAAAGAGGTGACTGAGTGGTCTATCCCATACCAATATGAGAAGCTTCATGATGGGAATAACAGTCCCCAAAGGGAAAGCCTTTTTTTTTAACTTAAGGCGAGTCTGGATGACCACACTGTTTTTGTTTTGTTTTCCCTCCCTCTGACAGGAATAAGGCACACAGGTGATCAAACAGCAGCTGGGACTGCAAGGTGACCAGACGGCCTCCATGGTGTCAGACAGGAAACCTAGGTAATGACACCCCGCAGGCAACAGAGCCTGGAGAGGAGCCTATTTTATTTCTCATTGGCCTAGAATATACTTTTTTTTTTCCTCCTTCACCTTTGACAATGTCAAACACAAATGTCACACTTTTAAGATTAAATTTTAATCCCATTAGAAATGACTGCCATACATAAGCTTCTGTTCAATTTTCAGTTTTGCTGGGCATTGCTTTTTTTTATTTCCTCCACAAAAAAAAAAGAAAGAAAAAGAAAAAAAAAATAGTTTCTGCAGGTCCTCTATGAAGCTAAGTACTTTAGAGTCTAAGTAATCTCATCCATAGTTATAACTTATAGTCATAATATATAATTGATAGTTACAACTCAAGTGTGTAACCTTCTAAATGGGGGTAGAGGATTGTATTATAAAATGTAGGATGAATGATTGCTTGAGTTCAATGTTGCCAAGTCAGTGGCGAAGGTAATCTAGGTTATAGGTTCCACACAAGGTGGGGAGCAAGAGGTCAGAAGTGAGGAGTCACAGATGCCCAAAAGGAGGACAAAGGAACATGATTTATATGTGGACACTGGCCATGGTGAGAGATGCTACAGGTGCCCTGTCCACATCCCAATGGCATTCTCTGTCCCCCTGTGGACCCAGCTCTACAGCTCCAAGGGCACACACTCTGGCTCTTCTCTCTTGCTGCCTCTACCTGCCAGGCCTATGCCCAGAACTTCTGGGTTTTAAGGAGACAGCCTTACAGGGCCAGCCAGTAACCCAGGAATGATGGGTACAAGTGAATAAATGACCCAGACACCTTGCGCCTAGGTTGGAATAATTCTGAAATACAAGACCTACACCATCTCTCAGAGAACTCGAGAGCCTGAACCCCAGATACCCACAGAAGTGTCTTCCTCGATGATGCACCCCCTAGTGGTCTTTTTCTCTCTCCCTCCCAATTCTCCAAAGGGTCCTCCTCTCCAGACTTCAGGAAAACCATTTGTGCGGCAATCTGTCTCACAGTCTCATCCTGGGGAAACTCAAATCAAGACAAGAGTAATCCAGGGTCGTCTGTTGAGTTCTGGGGTCAATTTTCCTTCTTTCTGTCTGGATCTCAACAGAAAAATCAATTCCTATTTACCTACTGACTCTCAATTTTTCATCAACTGGTGATACAGCTGCCTTCTAACAACTTTTAGGAAGCCTACTGCACCATTTTAGGACACATATTTAAAATTAATAAGACCCAAGGAAGCCAAGAAATCAATTAGAGTGAATCAGGTTATAGATCTTTAGTTGCTTGCTATTTTACTGTACATGTTGAAATATCACAAAAGACAAATCGAGTGATCTTGGAGAAATTAAAACGGCTGTCATTCACCTCTGTGAGTCTCTGGCACTTGGTCATTTACTTTCAAGCCACTGGGCAATACTGTCAAACTGCCACCAAATGTTCCAGAGGCATGGGTAGCTCAAAAAGAACCTGACAGTGGAACAGCTTCTCTTTATTTGACACTCAGTGTCCTGGGGCAGTGTCCCATCTGGATTTTCCTTGCAATCCATGACAGGGATACACTGTGTTTCAGTTTTTGGCCTGGCCAACCTTTCTTAGAACTTCACTTTCAATGGAGACCTAACTTCAGAGCATTTCAGATGATACTTTCAGGAACCAGGCAACCTGGGTTCAAATTATGGTTCTACTTTTTTCCAGCTATGCAATTTAGAGCAAACTGTTTAACCTCTCTGTGCCTCACTCTCCTCATCTAAAAAAAAAAAAAATGGAAATAATTCTACAATCTGCTTCATAGAGCTATTATGAGGATGGGTGAGTAAATCCCTTGCTACTCATAGTGTTGGTATGGAGACCAGCATTATGAGCTTTCCCAGGGGTTCCTGGGTAGAAAACCCCTCATCATACCCACTGAAACAGAATGTGTATTTTTAACAAAATGTGTGTGGGTGCACATTAAAGCCTGAGAAGCACATAGTATGTGTCGTCTGCTTAAAGCTGAGTTGGAAAGGCTGAGAGTGCCTCATCAATTTTCACTATTCCTATCTCACTGAAGAGGATGGTTCCCCCAGAATGTGGTCTCCAAGAATCAGCTAAGTGCCTTCATGATAAACTGCAACATCCTCTTGGGGCAAAAGCCTCAGTCGAACTTGCATATTTGATGTTGTAGTTTCTTGATCCACATCTTTCGCATTAGATGGTGTCACAGACCCAGTTTCCCAGAAGCAGACCCTGAGATGCAGGTACATAAATACGCGATGTATTGATACAGAACACAAAGAACAGACAGAGGGCAGGAGAAAAGGACAGAGAAGAGAAAGAAGTCAGGATCTCAGATGTGGCCCTAGACTAAGCCGGATCTTGTAGGAAACTCTGGTATGGACATGATGTCTGTTTCCAGTCATGAGGAGAAGAAGGTGGACTTCCCAGTCATGTCTACATCCATCAATGCCTAAAGAACTGGCTATGAAGAAACACCCAAAACTCTTGATCCCCCAGCTCTGAACAAGGAAGCTAATGGTGTCTGGTGTGAAGCATGCAGCAGGCCCTCAATAAGTCACTTGGATGCGAGTTCTCATCTCAAGCTCTGCTCCTAGAGAACCCAACATAAGATAGTCCCTTTTCTTTTTCTCTTGAGAATTTCTTTGTCAGCATTCCAGAGCAAGGGTTGCAGATCTCAAAATGAATAGGCATTTCTTATTTCTTTGTAGCCTCCTTTGGTCCCTCAAGAAGAAGAAACTGGTTTAGGGTGTGTAGCTCAGTGGTACAGTGCTTATCTAGCATGCACAAGGCCCTGGGTTTGATCTCTAGCATCACAAAAAGCAAAATAAATAATTTTGTTTTAAAAGAAGAAGAAGCTGGATAACAAAATACCCCACTTAAGTTTGCCTTGGCCTTTGAATGGGAAGCAAAAGTAGAGTCAGCCCTAAAACAGATGTCAAGATCTGCCAAGAATTCCCAATATACAGGCTGGGAGGGTCTTTTGCTGCTCAGTCTCTGGCAACTAGCCCTGAGTCACCGGGAGATATACTAGACAATTACATGTCAAATAGAGAAGGCCTCTAGTTCATAAGGCTTTTAATAAGCTGATACCAACTACAGGCATCAAGATGGCTAACTCCACACACCCCCGTCCTCTTCTCTCTGGCATATAGCAAATTCTTCTTAAGGTTGATACAACAGTTACCTCAGTCCTCAATGCTCCAACTGCACTGGCGATAAGCAGGTTTTGGCTATCCATGGTACCTTAAGTATCTGAGGTGTTAATGAGGCAGACATTTGTCACAGGTAGATGCCCTAAATTCCTAGTAATTACGAGTCTATGTAGGTGATGTGGAGGTGATGAACAAGCCAAGAGGGTCCATGCTGAGTCTTTGTACACCCATCAGACACATGCTACGATTCTGTTGGCTTAATTATCACACCTTGTAGAGATGAATGCAGAGAACATGCCTGCCTTGTCGGCAGCCTCCCAGGGGACTGGTACCGAGTAATTGCTTTCCATCCCTCCCGGAGTCATCGACTTCCAGCCACAAGCACCATCTGGCTCTCCATCCCTCCCCCACATGCCTCAGCAGGTCTCCTGGGGACAAGATGAGGTATTTGGGGTGACAGTTTTCATCCATAAGCTGGTGATATCTTATCTTGTTCTTCATTCTAATCATAAATTTTATACTACTAAATATCCCTGAAACTTGAAATACTGGGCTCAATATCTTTATAAGTGTATCCATTTACATTTATATGTGACACTATATTATATTATAATGTGACTTATAATGCAGAATTATATAATTACATATAATTAAAAATATTTATTAAGCATATATATTTATCATTGAGGTATAATCCTTTGAGGTATAGAATAAAGAAAACCACTCATCAACTGCAAAGAACTATTTAATTAACAGCACCATAAAATTGGCTTGTTTTCCAAGGAAAACACATTCATTCGAATCTCACTTATCACAAAAATTCAAAATAAATTCTTATTGGATTAAAAATAAAATATTAAAATAAGAGATGAAAATATAGAACTGAGTATCAGGCTTTATGATGACTTGAATAGTCTTTTAATATACCAATAAGTAAAGGAAATATGGGAGGGAAAAGCCCTCTAGTAATTTCAAGAGTAAAACTTTCTAACTTCTCTAGGCCAAAACCTTCGTATATACTTATAAGGAGAAGCTGAAACCAGAAAGGTATTGTATTGAGTTTAATTAAATAAAATAGACAAAATGATATTTACTTTACAGTATCTTCTCTTTAAAATAAAGACCTGGCAAATGAATCCCAGAGTTTCATTGACCAATATTTTTTAGAAAGATTTAAGACCTCTAACATGTAACAGACAATAACTAGTTGTTGAATTAATTAGCAATGAATTAACAAAAAAGCAATGTAAAAGTGCTCACACATACAGTTCACATGGCAGGAACTGTAGAGGATTATTACACTGGATGCTCTTGGTGCCCTGCCCAGGTCTCCTTTACCAGCTGCCAATGAGGCATCCTCCCATTCCTGGGAGTGTTGGCTGCTACTGACTCCTGGGAACCTACCGAGGAACTTACACACCTTTCTACCCAGGGCCAAAC
The DNA here is from genome assembly GCF_964194105.1 of Spermophilus citellus. Classification (NCBI taxonomy): domain Eukaryota; kingdom Metazoa; phylum Chordata; class Mammalia; order Rodentia; family Sciuridae; genus Spermophilus; species Spermophilus citellus. The sequence goes on along the minus strand of NC_138185.1, from coordinate 33,876,053 downwards.
AGCAAATCATTAACTCTCATGAGCAGCTATGGAAATATGTGCATATATATGATAGTTCCATGGTGAAATAGTAGGAAGTCATTAAAACTATTTTTTGCCAGAATATCAATTATCTATTCTGAGCATTCAGAAGGCAGAACAGTATATATCATCTATTTAATGGCACTAATATAAACCTGTCACCATCACTGAAGACAGTAGCCTAGGAAAGCAATCCTTACTCTCTTGTGCTACATCTCTTGGGTCCATTCCAAAATGACCCATGGACTACCCCATGTAGGTAATAACATATCAGCCTATAAACAATACTAATATCACTTTAGAAACATAAAACTTTGGCTAGATATTCTGGAGAAGAGAAACAATTTGAAGGAAAACACCAAGATTTTACCAATACCCACCTTGAGACATAGAGAAATAAATATAGATATTATATAGATATAAACAGTACTTGCAATCTGGGTGGGGTGGTGCAAACCTATAATCCCAGCTACTTGGGAGACTGAGGTAGCAAAATCACATGTTTGAGGCCAGCTCAGGCAACTTAATGAAAATTAAAAGGGTCTGGGGTGTAGCTCAGTGGTAAAGTGCTTGCCCAGCAAGCGTGAGTCCCCAGATATAACCTCAGTACTGCAAACAACAAATTAAAAATAAAACAAACCAAATTCTTGTAGGGACTTTGGAAATCCTCCCAGTTGGTGGGTGCAGATGAGAAAGCCACAGGATTTGCCTGCCCCTGTGGAGAGGTTAGTCCAATGAAGTAGCTGCCCAGGAAAACTTCTGATGATCTTCCTCACTTGAAGTTTCATTTCAAGGCAGGTGGTCAGGCATGGCACACCATGCCACACCAGAGTTCAGGCCAGTCCAAAAGTCAAATACAGATAACTGCTCATGTCCTTTGAGCACTTGGGTCATTGAGCCAGTAATATGAATATATTTCTAGGGTTTTCTTTATATCACAGAGGATATAAATACCTCAATGTTAAATATATGTGCTTAATATATATTTACATTTATGTATAATTATATAATATAATGTGCAACATGTTTCATATTACACATGATATATAGAATGTAAGTGTGAATTCACACATTAATAAGGCTATTTAGCACTATGTTTTAGGTAATATGGATATTTAGTAATATAAAATTTGTGATTAGAATAAAGGAGGAGATAAGTGTTCACCAGCTTATTGATAGACATATGGCATCCACTCTTCCTGGTTAAAAAATGAAATAAAAGGGGATTCTGTGTGTGTGTGTGTGTGTGTGTGTGTGTGTGTGTTTGTGTATGTGTGTGTAGTACTAATAGTAGTAGTAGTATTGGAGATTGTACTCACTGTTTCTGTATCACTGAGCTATACCAGTGAGCATCCCTAGCCCTTTAAAATTTGTTTTTGAGAGAGCATCTCTCTAAATTGCCTGGATTGGACTTCCACCTGCCACCCTCCTGTCTCAGCTTCCTGAGTTGCTAGAATTATAGGCATGCATCACATCACCCAGCAGGAGGAGATTCTTAAAGAAAATACTTGTATATAAAAAGATCCAAGAATCCAACCACTAACATTTCAAGTTTATGATCAAAATATCAGTCATACTTCATGGACACCTCATTGTTCAAGGGTGAATAAATAGTATAGTGAATAAAATGTTTCAAAAGCTGAAGAGAGAAAGAGAGAGAGTGAGAACGAGCGCACACACAAGCACATGATTGGGGAAATATCAGAGCAAAACACAAAGACACAAGTTGAGCATCTGCTTTAGAGAATTGATAAATTCCTTGAAATAAGAACTCCGGAAATAGCGAGGAGCTAAAGCCAGAGAATGAAATGCAACAGGAGGTGTGACACACTGAGAAACAAGACGAACTGGGTAGGCTAAGAAGACAGTATTAAGAAACATGCTAGCACATTCCCATTTTGATTAGAGAGCAGGCAGAAACTTGTTACAGCAGGACAATCAAACCACTGGTTGCAAGAACCCACATTTTTAACTCTACCAGAACGAAGGAAAAGATGGATAAAAATAACAAGAAAGAAGAACATTGAAATGAAAAGCAAACCCACAGAGTATGAACTAATGCTCCAGAGGAAGAGACCAGACGGACCCAAGAGAAATGAGAATTAAGGGCAGAGTGAAGGAAACACTTCCAAATCTATTTAAAGTACTTCCCCAGATTCCAAGGGAAAGTTATGAAATGTTATCAGTGTCTATTCATATTACATTGAGTTGATATTTTCTTTTCAGATTTCAAAAAAGAGAGAAAAAAAAGTTCTTGGAGATTCCAGAAAGTAAAACAGCAGCAACATCTCAGAAAAAAAAAATAAGAATTAGACGATTCTTATACTTTGAATCAGAAGATAGGGGAAGAGTTTTAAAGGGAAATAACTGTAATAAAGACTGCTATACAATCTGTGTAGTAATTCAGTGGGCAAAGTCATCAGAATATTTTCATAAGCATGATCACATCAAGTATAATATGCATGAATACTCAAACTTCTTATGAAAATATATGCTCTAGTCAGCCAAGATACAAATCAAAACCCAAAGCTTCAGAATGGGAGAGACCTGAGAAAAGAAGCAAAGTATACCAGTGAGCATTAAGAACAGGGAAACATGGTAGTCAACCTAGACATTCACTTTTCCAATCCCATATTAAACAAACATTTAGTAATTGCCCACTAGGTATTGATAAATATTTGTTCTAATTACATTAACAGAACAAATCTCCAAGAATGGAAATACTTATTGAAGCAGAAGGCTAATTCCAAGCTAGAAATAGAGTAGAACATATTTTAAAATAAATTCTATCCTCATCCCAGAGCCTTTGAAAATCACAAGTAGAAAAAATATAAAGGTCATATTTAAAGTCTGCATTTGAAGTGTTCCCCCCAAACTCATGTGTCCTCACTGCAGCGGTGTTCAGATATGGGGTCTTTGGGAGGGTGATTGATGGACTGATGTAACTGGGCTTAGCAGGGACTAAAACTTCTGGAACCATGAGTCAGAATAAACCTTTTCTTCTTTTAAGTTATTTTTTTCTGACATTTTGTCACAGATAATATAAGTAAAATTTAAATCAGATCATAGATAATGAAAAAATGTTTGAAAATATTTGATGCTGTTCACAAAAAATATAAATTAAAATAATAAAAGATTAATTGTAGCCAGACATAGTGGCACACCTGTAATCCCAGTGACTCAGGAGGCTGAGGCAGGAGGATTTTGAGTTCAAAGCCTCAACAGTAGCGAGGCACTAAGCAACACAGTGAGACCCTGTCTCTAAATAAAAAATCCGAAATAGGGCTGGGGATGTGGCTCAGTGGTTGAGTGCTTCTGAGTTCAATCCCTGGTACCTCCCTGCCCAAAAAGACTATTTGTAAACTATCAAATTTATAATCATCTTAAATCTTATATATTACTTTCTAATGGAGGAGATTTGATGTGATGAGGACTCTAAGAAGCAACTGTGGGAGTATAACTTTGCACTAATTTTCTAAGGGGCAATTTTAAAAACTACATTAAAAACTTTAAAGATATTCATCATACCTCTAAGTTAGGCATCTCTGATAGATACTAAAATATTTATAACCAGTGATATCTTTAAAATATAACTAGACAAAAATATAAATGCTCAAAAGTATAAATTCAGTTAACTATATTAGGTTTCACGGATAGTATGTAACAATAATCATTGCAACAGTATTTCAAAGGATGTTAGTAAAGCATTGTAAAAAGCATTGGAAGGAATGTTTCAATTGTCTTACTAAATTAAACAAAATAGCATATTATAGAGTACAGTATAATTCTTTTTAAAATATTTAATACATTAAAGTAATGAAAGTCAACATAACAAAACTTAAAAGTGGCTATCTTTAGGTGGTGGGTTTACAGACAATTCTCATTTTCTTCTTTATATTTTTTATATATGATGGCAAGACAATTATCTTCCAATATCCAGACTGCCTTTCTTTCTGTAGTAATAGGATCACCAATTTTAGTTGAGCACATAACTATCTAGCATTAAGATTAAATTTTCCTGGTCTCTCTTTGTTTAACTGCACATAGATTAATGGAATTTAAGTGAAGGCAATATGTAGGGATATCCAGAACACATTTTCTTTTTTCTCCTTCTTGGTGGAAGGTAGCTGTGAAGGCTGGAGTTGAAGCAGTTATCTTAGATCATAAGGTGGAAGCAAATTTGAGGACAGAAGCACACTAATATAGAAAGAATCCAGACCCTTGGTACCAAGGAGCACTTAATCTAACGTTGACTGTTATCTAATTAATGTAGGCCAGAAACAATTTCTAATCACAGTATACTTGGACTCTTGCTACTGTAGCTAGACTCATATCCTAACTAATACATACACTTTAGGAAAGTTCAGACATGATCTCCTGTTAATTTTATGGAAGAAAATAACATTCAACCGAGGAGAAATAGGGATTTAACTGACAACTGTTGGAAAAAGGCCCAACTTGGAGGCACTCGGGATATTTAAAAAAAAAAAAAAGCCCTATAACTCTTTTGATTGATTATTTTCCCTTCTTATATGTGTTATTTTTTTAAACAAATTGACTTGAGGCATTAATATCTGTTTGTATCCTGCCTTCAGATTTCAGCTGTCATTTTCTTTGCTGATATAACACAAAATGAAGATTACTTCATTACTGACCCAAAAATCTGAACAAAGACTTAACTTGAAAAAGCTTCCTTCTCAAGAGCTAAAGAAGCACAGAATATTGGTTATTTCCTCTCCTTGCCTTCTAATGCAAGTTTAAAATGTCAGATGGCTTAAAATCTGAGGGCCAAAGACCACCTTTTAGTGAACGTGGCCATCTGACCTAGCCCAGGTTTAATAGTGAGGCTGCATAACCTTGCTCCCCAACGAGGCAATAAAAGTCAAAATTAAGATCACAAGGGGAGGAAGCATGATTCATCTCTGTGTTCTTCTCTTTTGTATTAAGAACTAAAAATCAACAGGCAGAAGAACACCAATGCTTGACATACCACTGATCCCCGCAGTAGGTATTACTCATTCCATTGGAGAAAATGCAGCACATACAAATACAGAGTACATTCTAATACAGGGTTGCTGTGACCCAAATAGACACAAAGTAATATATAATAATCACAAATATGGCATATAAAATGGATAATCTGTGCATTCTAACATGATGTATATGTGTATGTGTATGTGTGTGTGAATACATAAACATGCACATGTATATGTATGCATGTAATACACACATATACATGTATGCATATGTATGCATATATAGGTGTTTTATATATGTGTATATGTATATATATATATATATATATATATATATATATATATATATATAGTGTGTGTGTGTGTGTGTGTGTGTGTGTGTGTGTATACACACACATACCTGAATACATATAGGAGTTTTTTTGATAGTTTATCCAAAGTTTTCCTTTCAATGAAAAGAATAAGTAGTTGAAAAACATACTAGACTATACAAAACTATACTGCAAAAATAAAATGAAAAATCAAACATCCCTCAATTTCTGAGTTACTAGGTAGGCAGCATAGAAAATAATGCCTGTTAGTAAAGTACTACAATCTTCCTGCTGCAGAACCATAAAGGCTATAAAGAAAGAAGACTTCAAAATGGGAGTACATGTTTTTGAACAATAAACATATCAATTATTATTAATTCAACAGGAAAGTGTAAAAGATGATAATTAAAATACCACCATTGCAAGAAGATCACAGAAAATCACACACTATGAAACATCTTCCCGTCTTCCTATAAAGGCTATCTATACTTTTCTTTCTTTTTTTTTTTTTTTTTTTTTTTTTTTTTGGTGCTGGGGATTGAACCCAGGACCTTGCAAATGCAAGGCAAGCACTCTACCAACTGAGCTATATCCCCAGCCCTGCTATCTATACTTTTGAGAACATTTTTTAGATCAAAATCATAAAGTCTCACTGGAAAAAAAAGTGAAGAAGCCACCTAACTGAACAGTTTGTACAGTGGATCTTTGTTCACTTGTATACAAGGGTGTATTAGTAAAATGAGTTTGAAAGTTTAAAGAAACCACCTGAACAAACAGCTTTGTGTTCTCTGCATTAAAAAAAAAAACCCTCTAATGTTTGCTGTAGAATTATTTATCAAACATTACTCTTGGTATCTACCTTTAAAAGATTTTAAAAAATAATTTAATCAGACAATAGCAGAAGAGACAAAACGGGCAAAATTGCTTTAAAATAGATCTAGGTTTACTTACATGACTTTTTTGAAACAAATAAAAACCTCCAGTGATTTTAAAGTGAAGAAGGGCTGTGCATATAAAAACCAGGAACTCTCAAATCCTACCTTTCCCAGCATGAATATGTCTGATAAGCCAAATTGGCATTGCTTTGAGTTCTAAATGCACAGCTTTGAAAGAAACATACTGACATTCTTTACTCCCATTCTTATTCAATTCCCAATGCCATTTTACCCAGGAGAGACTTTTACTTTGAGAAAGATTATTAATTCCTTGTGGAGCCACAGAGAAGGCCATTTGAAGAAGACCCATGTTCCAGAAAAGCGCCAGCCGCCCAATGGCCTGGATAACAGTCGCTGTTCTCAACATGGAACCCTAATCTTCTCGTGCACTAATGCTTCTTGATCCTTTTGGAGAAAATGGTATTTTTCAGAAATTTAATGTATGACCCAAACTAGGATGTTAAATTGGCTTGTTGCAAGGCTTTGGTTTTGCCCCTGTGGGGAGAACAGCTACCCTGATTCAGGCCTTGGCTACTTTTCAATTTCAAAAAGGTAGAAACAAATCCATTTTCTTGTAATAAGTAAGTCTTTAAGATTTAATGACCTAAGTCCAAAAGCAGGGCTTCAAATCACAAAAGAATACAAAATATTGGATTCTGAAGAAAAAATCAAATATAATTTTAACATTTACAACATAATCATTTTCCTATTTATATAACACAAGCTTCAGATGTCCTGGAATCCATATAGATTGAGCATGTAAAATCAAAACTTCTTGAAGTTATCTGATCTGAATCATTTTGATAGCTTCCTGGCATAGCAATGTGAATCAAAAAATGAAATGTAACAAAACGTCCAATTAAAGAAAATGGAAAATGGCATGATATTAAGATCAAACCCACCACATCCTCACCATATAACCAGTGTGATGCTGTTCAGACCTTCTAGCCACTAAAAGTGTGAGCCAAATATATTTCTTTTCTTTAAAATCTACAGAGCCTCCACTATTTTGTTACAGCAAGAGAAAACAGACAAAGACACCTATAACAATTCTTTCTTTGCTTTTTTTAATTTAATGTACTTTAGTTTCATCCCTGTATACTCTAGTTCAGATTTATCTATTTGTCTCTTATACAGATGAGCTCACCATCATTTCATGGTGTGCATTATTTTATATTCAGCTTCCTCTATTTAACATTTGAGAGACTCATTATGTTGAGTGTACTTCCAGTGTATCTAGTTTTGTGACTGTATAATATTCTTTTGTATGAAGATGCTATAATTTGCTTATTATTATGACAATATATATAACTAAAAATTCATCATTTTGACCATTTTAAATGTATAATTTGGTGGCATTAAGTTCATTTTCAGTGTTATGTAACCATCACCACCATCCATTTTCAGAACATTTTCATCATCCCAAACTGAAACCCTGTTCCCATTAAGTAACAATTCTGCATTCTGCCTTCCTCTTACAACCTCCCTTCCCAGCTTCTCATAGCCACTATTCTATTATCTGTTTCTATGAATTTTCCCATTCTATGTACTTCATGTAAGTGGAATCACACAATATTGGTAGTCTGTGACCAGCTTCTTTCACTTAGTATAATGTTTTTAATGTTCTTCTATGTTCTGAGCAATAACAGAACTTCATTTTTAGAAAGCTGAATAATACTGTGCTATATATGTATAAAACACATTTTGGTTATACTTTCATCTGTGAATGGACACTTGGCTGTTTTCACCTTTTGTTGATAGTGCATAATCCATCCAGGCACACTGGCATACAAGTATCTGCTACAAAACCTACTTTCAATTATTTTGTAAGTATATCTGTGGATAGAATTATCAGATCATATTATAATTCGACCTTTAACTTTTTGATGGATGGCAAAACTGTTTTCCACAACAGCTACACCACTTTATATTCTCACCATCGATGTATAAATATTTTAATTTCTCCAATACTTGCCGATGCTTATGATTTTCTGTTTTATAAAACATAAACATGTTTATTTTATTGTTACTGGATATTGGGTTATTTCCAGTCTATGGCTATTGCAAATAATGCCAACAAGAGCATTCTTGAGTTGGTTCCCTAGTGCATAGGGAAATATATTTCCAGAGGGTGCATACCTGGGATTGAGATTGCTCAGTCATAAGAAATGTGCAAGTTCAATTTTAATGCAAATTTTTCAAAGTGTTTAGACTAATTTTCACCCCAACAGCACATATCCAATTTTCTGGTGCATTTGTTATTCTAAAGATTTTTACTTCTGGTAGATGTAGAATGATAGACATTTTTGGTATGAATTTGCATCATTATTAATGACACTAAACACCTTTTCATACATTTATTGGCTGTTTAAGATCCTCTTCAAAGAACAGTGTGTCCAAAAATGAATAGCCTCCTCAATAATCTTTATTTTTTTATTCCAGTGCATAAACTGCCCTTTTTGCACAGAATTTTATTAGCTCAATATATGTCTTGAAAACCTTTTCTTCAATTACATGTATTGTAAATACCTACTTTGTTTCTCTTATGTGATTGTAGAGCTGTTTTTTCCTAGATGCATCTACAGGCTAATTTAAATATATGATAGGCGAATTTAAATATATATATTTGTGTGTATGTATATGTGTATATATGTATAGATATAGATATTGTTTCTGTGTTCACACAAAAATATAGACATTTTCAGCACCTTGATCTTTTCGCTTACCAATGTTCTTTGAAGAGTATTTCTAATTAGCACAAAAAGAAATCTCACATTCTTTTGAACAGCTATATAATATTCCATTGCATGATTATAACATTGTTGATCATGACAGTCCCTCAAATAAACCTTAAATAATAAATATCTTAAATGATAAATATCTTAAATGATAAATATCTTTACACATTTATCAATTTGCATGCATATTTACAAGATAATTTGTCAGAAGTAGGTTTGCTGAGCTAAAGAGTAGACTTTTGATAGATGGGTCAAAAATTCATAGGGATTATATCCATTGTTCCTCCAAATTCTACCAATGCTATTATCTGTTTCTTGACAATGTACAAGTATATTAGTATCTATAAATTTTTACCAATCTATTAGGAGAAAATTGATATTTAGCTATTGGATTTAGACTGTCTTTTCCATTATGAGTTGGGAGTACCTGTTTCACATGTTTAAAAGCCTTTTATATCCATGTTTCTCTTGAGTGCCATGACTTTCAATTTCAATCAAATCTCAGCCACATCAGCACTGTAACATTAAACATTAATGTGTATGTGAATTTCTGTAGGATCTTGTAAGGCATTAATGACTTCAAAGAATTTGTAAAATGCAAATTTTAACATTGGGTCTAGGTAGGAGTCTGATAATCCCCACTTCTAACAAACTCTCAGTGCCAAAGCAGATGGTCTAAGGAATTTATTTGAGTAGCATGGATGGTATGATAACATTCACAGCAACTTAAGAAATTCAAACCAAATCACCAAGTAAAATAACTATGAGTAATTTTGTATCATAGTATATTCTTATAAAAATGACTCCACACAGATTTTCCTTTGTGCAAAGGAAATCAAACACTTGGAGAAGTGCAATATAAGAAATGATATGGTACACAGAGATGGGGTCAAGGAGCAGATCAAGGCTATGACAATCCAAATCTTTGATTCCAATATTTGTCATGGGAAGGTGAGGGATCTGCTCTTATATTTGTGGCTTCCTTCCTGCCCAGGACCTGCTGAAACAAGCTGAGGAGACCATTGGTGGAGACGTCTGCAGGATGCACTTGAGGCCCGTCTCCATCAGAGACTAGTAGCTTCACTTATATCACATATTAACCAATACAACAACACGCCTGGACAAAGCTCAATGTAAAATCAATACAGTTTGTCATTTATGCATTATGTAAAAATTTCATCTAAGGCATTAATGACTTCATAGGCAATGTTTAATGATTAAGAAGCCCACCTAAGAAAATGTCCATTGAATGGTATAACAATACCACCAGAAGCAGCCACAGACAAGATTCATTACAGGGTTACCAATTGCTTTTATTATATTTGCTCATTTAACCCGCACTACCACATATGAAGCGGATTTCTCAAGCAGCACTCTATATAGTAAAGGATCCAGCAGGAGAGAGTCTAATATCATATTTGTCATTCTCACATGTGAGCACTGTGTGTGCACAAAAAGAAATTCAATTTTATTCAATCAAAAGCATTTGGAAATAAACCAGAAAGCTAGCTCTTTATCTGATGATGTGGACTGATGTAATGCTTTTTTAAAACTGGTAAGAATTTATACAGAAACACATTTTGGATAGAAAACACCTTCATATAATAAGAACTAATTTTTGTTAAGTTTTGCTTTCAAAACTTAAAAAGATGTTGGGGTTTTGGAACAATCTAGCTAGTATATCTGATCTAAATGTTCCTCTCTCTATCTCCCTCTCTCTCTCTTTAGTTTTATAAACATCCTCAGAGCAAGGGAAAATAAATCAAGAGGAAAAATAAGAAAGTCCCAATAAAAAGATAGTCAGTGAGGTGTGAATGTTCTTTCTTATTCAGCTTGTAAGTGGTGACAAAAAAGAAAGGAAAAATATGGTACTTGACACTGACAAGTGCTAAGAGTAAAAAAATTTAAAAAATAAAAAAATATATGCCAGCAGGTGTTCAGTTAAATACCCTTTTGATAAGCTTAGCTTGCACAGGGGGTTTAATGCTTCTAGACAACTTCCCTACAGGGACCACAAACCACCTTCACAGGCAAGAGGAGAAGCTCTCTGTGCTTAGGTCAAAATCTGGTATGGATTTTCAGGTTAAAAACTAAAGGAGGTTGAAAACTGTCTCACTGAATACATTTACACTTAAAAATGAGCAAAATCATCATAAAGAAGACAGAACAACAACAACAACCACCAAAAAAACAAGAAACAAAACTTGACATGATGCAATAACTCTGACAGCTAAGAAAATAACAGAAGCCAACGAGACAGAACAGAGCTGAGTCCCTGACTCTAACCATGGAGCCTCCTCCAAGCCAGTGGGTGAGTCCAAACTTACTGAGAGAGTCCAAACTTTCTGTTCACAAATTGGGAGACAAAAGAGTTGAACAGATATTATAGTTTTCCTTGTCAAAGAAATATCAGAAATGGAGAAGACTGATTCTCTTTGAAGAAAAGGATGAAACCATCTGGAGCTTCAAGATGAATTGAGAAAAACAATAGAAGTCCAAGTATGTTCTCTGTAGGAATGGAAAGTACCCATTTCTTACACACACATTCATTCTCTTCCTCTCTCCCTCTGTCTTACTTTCTGATGTAAACCTGGAAGATGACATTTTACAAAATGTCAGAAGAAAAAAAAATAAGCCTGATCTAAGAATGCATATGGCATTGGTACATGCTTCAACCTCCCTTCTCAAGGGAAGCAAAGAACTTGAAACAACCAGCTCTTCACACTATAGCCGGTGCATAGAGAGTACTCTGGTGTCATAAAGGAAGAAAGTCAAGAAGACACCAATATTTTATTAGAAAATACAGAATGTTTAAAAAAGGTCATCCAAGCAAGATAAAAAAAGGGCAAAACAACTATGCAAAATATTCTGGTTCAGGGGAAAATAATTTATTTAGCATCTCAACATAAAAAGCAAATAACTCATCACAAGGAAAGAACAGTCTTCTGAAATTTCTACACAGCGTTCTTTAGTGGTAGAAGGTCATAGAGCCAAGGCTATAAACGTGACCTAAGCATAGTTGTACTGGCAAACATAGAGACTTCATGGGACCTGTGAGGAGCCCAGACATATTCTTTTAAACAGCCATTGCCAATGAAATGGACAATTTAGAGAAGAAGCAAGATAAATGATTTAACAACAAAACCCATGGCAAATGGTAGATGGAGCACACTGTTTACAATTAAATATGGCACTGGTAGTTATCAAATATGGAAACCATGGTTCTAGAACAACATGAATGTTCTGAGCATTCACAGCATGATACACATAAGAAAAATCAAGACTTGAAGTTGGGTGAAGGGAACTCTGTAGGTGGTGAATGTTATCATGGATCACAGAGAAGCAATCGATACTAAGAATGGAATGCGAAGCCTTCCTGTTAAAATAGTATCTACAGAATTAACTCAATTATATAACACCATTTATATTCTTTCATCTATATGAATACCTGTATAAACACTTAGAAATGTATTTAGAATGATGTTAAACTGATGTTATTGGTAAATACTTCTGGGTGGTAAAGTTCAAGGTGACTTTTTTAAACTTTGTTTTTTGTGCTTTCTTCCTTATGTAAATGGCATGCATAAATACATACATACATAAATGTGCATGCCACAAAAACAATGTCATGCTTGTAATGAAAGCAAATATGGAAAGCTACTAGCACTGGCTACCCATCTTTAAAATTGAAAGTACTTGACCAGTTTCTCTTATCCCCATTCACTGCAATTATTTATATTAATACCATGATATTTCTCCCTTATCTCCCTTTCTACTATTTTCAACAGTTTTCAGAGATGGAAACATTTGCATCTTCTATGATGTTACCTTCATGAACTATTATCATCTGAATGTTACAGAGCAGTAGACAGCATGGTCCCAGTAGGAAGAGGTGAGTCCAGAATGCATATCCAACTCAAGCCAGAGCCCATATTATTTACACTATTAACATTTTAGGAAAGGTTTATTTTTTCCTCTATTTTTTTTTTAAAACTAATCCATACAGAAAAGTAATATCTTTGAAGTCCACTGGGAATCAACTTCTAAAAATAAATGCAAATTGTTACTGCAACTAAAATCCAATACTTTGAGTTTTGAAATTCAAATCAAAGGGAGTACATGAGCTACCACATTTTTATACCAGCTCAGCCAGTGAGGTTAGGTTTCCTGCTTTAAAAAGTCCGCAGGCTTAATGCTTTGAAGCAGCAAGGCAGCATCATGTCACTGATGAGTTTCCTGCCTAGATTTCACCAAAATGGCAATTGTTTCACCATAAAAGTTAACAAGTGAATTATGGTTGCCAAATGAGGTATAGGTGACACTTAGCCTCTGTCTAAAGACAAGTAAAATTAACAGCCAGAAATGAGTTTTAAAAGCAGTTCATTTTGCCAGTTTCAATTGTGATACATTTAGATTTAAACCCATCCAGAGCCAAATGCTATGTCTTTGTTAGTTTCATTAGAAATGAAAATCCAGGTCTACACAGTCCAGCTGCCGCATCTAGAGACTGGAACTGGGCTGCGTGCCGAGCCCTGTCCTCCGAAGGCTGGACCACGGCCTCAAGTGCCTCGGTCGCCTGTTCCCTGCTGCACCTTGGGGCAGAGCCTGCTCTGGGGTCGTTCGGCATCCCCCTGCAAGGGGACCCGTGCTCCGGAGGAGGGGGCTGGAGAGGCGCGGTGGCAGCCGCTTGGGCCCCGGGAGCTAGGCACCGGGCCGAAGAGCAGCGGAGGCCGCGGCGGCGCTGCTAAGGTCACGGACAAGCGCGGCGCCCAAGAGCGCGGCCCAGAGGTGGAGGCGACGGCAGCAGGATTTCAGTTCTAGAAAACTGGACTGGAAACAGAAGCAGCAGTTTGTATAACCCCAAGATCTTGCTTATGCCAGGAAACTGTAAGGGTAACATGAATATCATTGAGGAGGTCTAACATGGCGGCAGGCGCGGAGAGATCAAGTCTCTGACCTCTTCAACTGCGCGGGCATAGGGAGCTGTAAATTATCTAAAGCCTGTTTGCTCAGGATCACTAGGCAATGCTGAGCTGACGTGGAGCTAGGGCGTATACTTTGGGCCCCTCAGAAAACACACACTGAGCACGAATCTGCTGCATTTAAGCCCCAGTTCGCCTGCTTCTCATGACTCAGCACTAACAATCCCGCTGAAATAACTAGTCGGCCCACCTGATCTCACAGAGGTAAAAGCCAACTGAGCACCATAGCCAGACCCAGGGAATCAGGAGTGACGTGGGACTAGCGGCGCAGAACCCCTGGCTATCGCTCCCACCAGGGCTGACAACAGAGGTCCCTTGCACCAGCTACCAGGGGAGATGCTACCTGAGGGCAAACAAATTCGCTGGGGGTCCTCAGCCCCAAGCCCTACAAACTTAGGGTCCGAGGGAGGCAAACAGAAAGGGTGTGCCCAGGCATCCATGAAAAAAGGGCTCCCAGGAGCAGCAGACCCGGCATGTAGCCAGTAGTGTGGTAAGCGTCACAGGTGAGTGGGGCCTGGATTGAGGAACCACAAGAGAAGGACCTAGGCACTCAGGACTGGAGACCCGCACAGTCTAGGAAGAAGAGCTGAGGCACAGTGATTGGTTCCCACCTATCAAGAGGAGAAGCCTGGCCCAGTGGGCATAGCTCCACCTACTGGAAGAGAAGTTAATCGAGCTCTATGACTGCATTTATCATTTTTTTTAATGATTATTATTAGTATTTTTTTAATTTTATTCTCACTTTTTGTAGTTGATGTTGTTGTTGTGCTTTAACTTTCTTATTAATGGTTTCAATTTTTTAATTCTTTTTATTCTATTATTATTACTATTATTTTTAAACTTCAATTTCCATTTTTTTATTATCATTATAATTTTTTTGTTTGTTTTAAATTTTTATTTTTTTGTTTTTTCTTTCTTTCTTTTCACTTTTTTTCTTTTGTCTTTTCATTTCTTTTCAATTTTCTTATTCCCCCTTTCTTGAATTCTACCTGCCTACACCCACTCTCTTTAGTGACGTCTTCCCTTCCCTTCTAATACCTCTCCTCCCAAGCATCAGATAAATTTATAAGAGTAAACAGTAACTCAGCAGTCAAACAGAACAAGAAGTATCATGAGCATAAAAAAGCAAGGAAGAAAAGGAGTACAAACAATGAAAGACAGCCTAAATATTCAGGAGGACCTGGAGTCATCAGAAAAATGGCCATATAAAGAACTCAAGGAACACCTTAGACAGATGGAAAGGAACCTTAAAGATCACATTGAAAATGAATTACATAAACAGATAAAAGAAGAAGTTAAGCATCTTTATCAGGAGATAGAGATTATAAAAATAAATCAAACAATAATTCTAGAAATGAAGGAAACGATAAACCAAATTAAAAACTCAATCGAGAGTATCACTAACAGAGTGGAGCAAGTAGAAGCCAGAACGTCAGATAATGAAGACAAAATACATCATCTTGAAAAGAGTCTAGCCAACTCAGAAAGGCTGGTAAAAAATCACGAGAAAAACATCCAAGAGATTTGGGATAAGTTAAAAAAACTAAACTTACGAGTCATCGGGATAGAGGAAGGCACAGAGATTCATGCCAAGGGAATGAGTAACTTGCTGAATGAAATAATTACAGAAAACTTTCCAGAAATAAAAAAGGAAACAGATATACAAATTGTAGATGCATACAGGACACCGAGCACACAAAATCACAGTAGACCAACGCCAAGACACATTGTTATGAAGATATCCAATATACAGAACAAAGAGAAAATATTAAATGCTACAAGAGAAAAGAGGCAGATTACATTTAGGGGTAAACCAATACGGTTAACAACGGATTTTTCATCACAGACACTGAAAGCGAGAGTGGAGGCAATTTTTCTCATCTCTTTGACAATCTTTGTTATCTAGTTATTATGCACCTTTAACTAGGAGCAGCCAGTGTCTTGGGAATGGTTGTTAAGTGTTTATTGTCACTACTTCACTAGAAGATTCTAGCATGACTGCATATTTCCACTGAAAACAGAGAAGACAGACCTACAAGGCAGGTCTATCACCAGATGTTAGGCACTCAACAGAAGCACAAATGCAAGTGGTGGCAGAGTGACCCAACACTGAATGCAATGCTGGCAGTTTCAAAAACTACATTTAATTTAGCAGGAACTTTAATTTCTTTTATTTCTTTATCCATGAGTTGTCTCCCAAATTTTAGATAAATCAATGGCACTAAACTTCTGAGATCTAATAAATTGGTAAAGGGACATTTCCCTAGCTCTCTCAAAAAACTCTAACCCTGGAGAAAACACTTTAGAAATTTGGTTTGGGGTTGAATTTTCCAATTTGTGTGTACTCAGTAAAATATGCTTCTTCAGCAGAGATTGCTATTTAATAGCATAGGGGTGACAAGCATCTGGTCAAAACTGTTGTTGAACAGGTGAAATGGAAACAAGTGTACCCATGGTGGTAGGAATGATTTCTGATCTATTTACTGCTCCTCCAATAAGCATGGATCAACCCAATGAGGATCTTTGTTACTGTCTTGCTTCTGCATCCTCTCCTTTGTACCTCCCTATGACATGGTTTGACTAGCAAAACATACTGCATTATCTCTATCAGTGATAACACAATATTAGACCAAATCTTCTGACTCATACATTGAAAGGCACAAAAGATGTGCTATCTATAGACCTGATCACTCTGCTTACCAATATTGAAAATAATCTTTCCAAATAAACATATTCTTAATTAACTGTTGCTGACTTCGCTTCCTAAGACTCAGTTCTTAAAGCACCAGCATCCCCTACTTCCCAAGTCACTGAGATCTCATTTTTGCCTCCAAGACTGGCTTCACCAAGGTCTTTGAAGGATTGAATTGTACAGGTCATTAAGCACCTTAGTGTTGTTATGCACAATGCTAAGAAAAAAACAAAGTTTGAAAGGATGACACAAATGTACAACATATCAAACTGTTCTTACTCATTATTCCTTAGAAATCCTTCCCTCCCCACTTCTTCCGTCTTTCTTCAGAGCCTGTGTAGGTGGAATGTGCTACTTGATAAATGCAGTCTAATTATATAACCTTGCTTCTTCTTTTACAAGATGTTATAACCAGAGTTACCTTATTTTGTCTCTGTTATATAACTGGGTTGTAGAATGCTGAAGCCCATATACCTACATAAATATTAATTTTATTTCTGGCTTGTTTCATTCCCAGAACTTCAGGCTCTAATTTTACATATTTTTTTAGGGAAACTTTGACTTTGACAAGAATTTGTGGTTGCCTCTTGTCTCTCTTCACCAAACATTTTATAAATCACCCTCTTATGTTCCAGCTATTATATATGATATACTTCTTAGATGAACTAAGACAGATATTCTTCTACTTAAGATCAAGAGACAGTCTTAAAATAACATAAGGAATAAAGAATAATCATGAATTTAATGTAATGTAAATTGTTTTCCCTAAAATTAATTTAATCTGGTTTTAAAGTTTCCATTCATCTTAAAGCATGGGCCTTTAATTAATGAAACAAGGGGATTTTGTGATTATACTAGGGAGGAGAGTAGACAAAACTTCATCAAATCAGAGATAGCCAATCATTTCAATCATAATCAAAGGACCAATAGTTTCCATCATATAACCTACTATTAAATGCCTTAAATAGCAATATTATAAAATCAACAAGGCACAATGAGATGAGATGAACTCCCAGGATGAAAAATTTATGGAAATCAGAGTGTCATTTTCCCTATATATTTTATTACCACATTTATTCTAGACAAACCAAAAACATCTAAGTGGATGATGTCTATCAATTTCAATGAAACTTATAGTAAAAAAAAAAATTAAAGTAGAAAATAAAACACAGCAGCACAGGCAATTAACACAGAGATCCGGCTAAAGAATGTTCAGTATTTTCAGCTTTAGTTTATGTACAACAATACTTTCTTCTGAGTGGCACGGGGGTTGGTAACTGCTGTGGCTAATTTCTTCCATATTTGCGTAGGTTTGTTTTGCTATATCAGCAAAAGGGTACAAGATGGGATTGAAGCCAATTATATAACAGCAACTCTATAATTTTTAAATGCTGCTATATGCCTGAGGTATTAAATCAAAAGTGAGATTACTGCACATCCTATTGACAGAGATCGACAAGAATTTTCACTGATTTTCACTTTAAAAAGCTGAAAAGAAAAAGTTGGATTTTAATCACAAACATCAGGATCAACACACACAAAACATTCAATGTCCAGAAACTGAAGAACCTTAAAAATTCCCACAATTGGGTTTTCTTTGCAGAATTCCACCCTCTTATTTTTCTCCATATCGACCAACAATCAGGTTACCTTTCTAAATACATCTTGGTTTTCCTCATTACCGAAGATACTATAACATAAGTTGAAAATTCTCCAAATCTCACCCAGCATCAACAATCTAATTTCTCATTCCCCTTTATTAAACACCCACATTACATCATAATCAGTGTCAACTTTCACTGGAATTTAAGTCTGCTAACTCTTTTCCCTTCCCTTGGATTTTTTAAATTCCTCAAGAAAATATCTTTGAGAAACAAAACAAACAAACAAAGAAGAAGTCTTTAAGAAAGGAAATGCAGAGTGTGTTTTGGCAAGCTGAAGGGCAGGAGGAGAAAGAAAGGAAGCAAGCCAATGCAGTGTAATTAGACAAAAAATTCCAAGAAGGGTCTTTGCATACATTGGTACCCTAAGCATATGTGTGAGTCTAGATCCCAGTACAGAGGGTCAAATCCCAAGTGTTTGATTTTCATTTAACAGAAATGCTTGTTCTGGTCGCAAATGTTTGACAATCATTCTGACAGCCATGCTAAGAACACTCTTTTCTGCTTAACCCTGGACTGACCCAAAATATAGGTGAATTGTATGATTGATATGGTATTAAGAAGTAGTATCATTTCCAGCTTGAATCTATAATCTGCCAATTATAGTATACCAAAAGTGCTAAGGCACAATAGAATAAATAAAATTAGCTGGGTTTTTAGAAGATAATCATCTCCATTTCACAAATAAAGAATGTTTAAATCATTATTTATTCCTCAAAGCTTACTAGTTTTGAAAGTTTATTTTGCCATATGCCTGAAGCAGCATTCTGCAAAGGAAGTCAAAATATAATGTTAAAATGAAGTGAACATTCTTTATCTTCCTATGGTGATGTGATGGAAGCCAAAAATCTGTCTTCATGTCCCCTGGATAGAGATACAAAACTTATGTTTCAATTTTGACAAAATTAAAAAAAAAAAACAGTAATCAAGAAAACCATTTTTTAATAAAGGAGTATGACATGAGTGTTATTGTTTCACTATATTTTATTGGCATCCAGTAATAACTTTTTTTATATATTTTTAAAATCTCTGAATTACAAAAGAAAGGTACAATCCACAAATAAAAACAACTAACCTATAGTCCAGGCCCCTAACAAAGTCCTTTCGCATACATTACCTCATTTAACCTTATTCTCAACATTATCCCTTCAGATTATAGTAATTATTCCCACTTTTGCACATGAGGATATTTATACTCAAGGTAAAAGATAGGATACATATATTATGAAGACCATCTCATTTTGTATCTATGAGGTCTACTCTATCTTTTCAAATCAATGTGAAGTTAAAAAAATACATAAAGGCAGGGCATGGTGTTGCAAGCCTGTAATCCCAAAGCTCAGGAGGTTAAGGGAGGAGGATCACAAGTTCAAAGCCAGTCTCACCAACCTACTGGAGCCCTAAGTAACTTAGTGAGACCTCGTCTCAAAATAGAAAATAAAAGAAAAAAGAGGGGGCTGGTATGTGTTTCAGTAGTTAAGTACCCCTGGGTTCAAGTCCTGGTACAAAAAAAAAAGTATATAAAGAATATAACATCATAACATATGTCTTAGGTTGGGTTCACCAAAACCAGAGACTGAGACAGGAATTTGGAGGCATGTGATTTATTCATGGTGATTGTCAGCATAAGGGAGGGAGGGAAACAGATGGGGAAGGGAACAGGGCTGAACAAGGCTGTGGTTTACCCCAAGTCTAAATCCAAAGAAGTTGGGAGGTTAATAGTATCACAGGGGTGGTCCCATCTTGAGGCAAAGTAATTGGGATGAGGTTACCTCAGACCCTTGGACTAAGAATAATTAAGTAAAGGGGAAGGTGGGAGAGAGGAGATAAGATGAGGGGAGCCAGCAGCCAGTACTAGAAGCAGCTGAAGAATCATCAGCCCAAGAGCATCTGAGCACTGCACCAACATCATCCCATAAGGTATGATTTCCATTTGCTATATATTGATGTCGCCTCTTCTCAGCCATTAGAAGGTATTGTGAGGCATTTCTCCATAAAGGCAGGTGACTTATACTTTAGTATCATGGATTGCTCTTTGCAGTGCCAACAGGCCATGCCATTTCTTTAAGGTAGCTGTAGCAGCATTGTTATCTGATCATCTCAGGTACAACCATTTCTCACAACACATTCCAGGCACTTAGATGATAAACAGGTCATCTGGAGAGAGAGGCTATTAAAGCAGTCCAATTGGGGAAATCCTTCAGAAAATTGGTGGTTTCCATGTGGAGTGGATCCATTCCATCTGTGGGACATTGATTTCATTAACAATTCATTTAGCAGCATCTACACAGCCACATCTTTTACCCTGTAACTTTGTAGCTCCCTCCTATTCTGCTCTTAGTTTCACCATGGATTTGCCTTGGGCAAAAGTGTGTTAGTTGACTTGATACAAAAAATACAGGTATATGGCTGAGAATTTTTGCTTTCTGTTTTTGCTGATTTGTGATTGCAATGCAAATATGACTAAGTTAGTCTTCGGGAGGATGAGCTACCACGTGGGACAGAGTTCAGTCACCTGAGCTGAGACCCCATCTATGTGAGGGCCTGTACAAGTTCAATGATACTACCTTGCTAACTTGCAGCAATGACAGACATGTGAAGAAGCCCTGCTAAGGCAGGCTTAGATAAGGAGAAATGCAATCATATTGCTAGAAAAAAAATAGTGCTTTTAAGCCTCAAGTTTGAGGTAGCTTCTTATACACATTACTTTGGCAATATTAACTGATATACAATTGGAAGTTATCACCAGCAAAGCCTCAATATTGGCTTTGACTGACCAAGCAGAATCCAGAGGCTCAGCAGTACATTCACACAGCATTTAACCAAATAAAGTAAGGGGCTCAAAAAGATAGGTGATCTTAAAATACATCTTCAGCTCAATAAGGTTATTCTTAACTCAAAATATTAATTATTCACGAAACTCTGATGATTTATTTCTATAATGACATTGTGTGATTCCTAATAGTGATGACAGAAAAAATAAAAATAATAAAACATGGTTTCACAAATCACTAAATACTATTTTGGCTCTCCTGACACATGTTTTTTATTAAGTAACTATTGCCAGTAAAAACACTATGAATTTGTTGATAATATTATATGACTTAGACACATGCATTTATGCTCCACACTTTTCTATTTTAGAAATGACTGAATTTCACATGGTGCAGAATAAAAAATAAGAACAAGACAACATTAAAGACACATAAACTTGGGATATAACCATAATAGAAGGTGATGCAAAAAATTTTTTTCCAAAGCTAAATGACAGAATAAAAATTCATGCAAATGCTGTTTCCAAATTCTATCAAAGTTTCCTTCTAGCTAAAAACCTCAACTCACTTAGAAATGATCAGTGATATCATTATTTAGATATTTAACAGCTTCCCCGCCCTTTGGCAAGTCTTAAATGGTAC
Source organism: Spermophilus citellus (assembly GCF_964194105.1). Taxonomy (NCBI): domain Eukaryota; kingdom Metazoa; phylum Chordata; class Mammalia; order Rodentia; family Sciuridae; genus Spermophilus; species Spermophilus citellus. Next base: position 33,854,321 of record NC_138185.1, on the reverse strand, counting down.
TCTGTCATTCCCTTGTGGAATGAAAATGCTTTGAATTAGATAAATCCAACAATAATAACTAGCCCAGTGCTACCATGAGCCAGGGCAGCACCAAAAGTTTTTACGTAACATTCATTCATTTAATCTTCACAATTGCCTTATGGGATAGATACTGCTATTTCCATTCAATTGATGAAAAAAAAAAAAAAAACTTGAGAATGTCCAAAATCACACATCTAATGACAGGTATCACTGGTGAATCTAGGACTGAACCCATGCATGCCTGCCAACAAAGCCTGTGATTTCAAACACTGGCATATGTACAATGTGAGACAAATGACAAGTTATTCTCAACATTGCCAGGTCCTGGATTTATGAGTAATTTCCTGAGATAAGAGATAGAGAAGCAGGGTCCAAGCCTCAAGCCTTCATTGTTAATCATTGCCCTAACCTCCTGATGCATCCCCAAGCATTTCCTACTAGAAGATCTCAAGGGGTGAATGTTTGTGTCATCCAGTATTCATGTTGACACCTTAGTCCTCCATGTGATGACATTTGGGAGTGGGGCCACTGGGTGGTAATTAAGTTTAAATGAGGTCATGAGTTTGGGATGATCAGGATGGCATTGGAGCCCTTCTGAGAAGAGAAAAATCCCCCCTCCCTTTCTCTCTCTCTCTCTCTCTCTCTCTCTCTCTCTCTCTCTCTCTCTCAATTGCCCCTGCCTGCCACCACTTCTTCTCTTCTCACACACATACTAAGGGAAGGTCATGTGGGCCTGTTTTTCACAGCAAGAGGGGCTTATACACAAGTCAAGAACCCCTTAGCTGGGAATCAAATCTGCCACCATCTTGATCTTGAACTTCTCATCCTCCAGGATTATAGAAAGTGTTCTTATGTAAGCCACCTAGTCTATGCTATTTTGTTGTAGAAGCCAAGTAAGACAAAAGGAAAAAAATTCAAAAATGAAATCAAGCACTTAAGTAATTAAAATGGCCAGTCATACTGTGGGTGTTCCAATGAATGAAGGCAATTCTAATTTCTACACAAAGGCATATAATTGTTAAAACTTGTACAACCATAGTCTCATACAGGTGAATTTTACTCTGTGCAAAGCAGACATAAATTTTAAAGGTAGAAAAACTAATGCCTGGCTAAGTAATATACATATTACAACATAATCCAAAAATTATCTTAATTAAAATTTAGAAACATAATCTACATATTTACTGATAACTGGAATTCCTGCCCATTTTGCATTTGACAGAATCAGTATTCTATACTTACAGTATTTTCTCTTCAGAAATTATTGATTTAAAACTAAGGTACATTTGTTTTCATAATCAGTTAATTGTAATTTATGAAAATTAGATTATCCATCTTGCACTTGAAAGGGAAGGGCTGAATTCAAGATCCATTTCTTCAATGAGTGAATGAAATTCATATACCAAAAATTTTCCTACCATATAACTCACTACTTCTAAGCTAGAGTAAATCCATGCAGGACAAGGGATGGGACCAAATCAAGAGTAGACAATTAGGGGCTAGGGATATAGCTCCATTGGTAGAGTGCTTGCCTTGTACACACAAGGCCCTGGGTTCAATCCCCAGCACCACACACACACAAAAAAAATAACAGACAGAAGCAAAAATTGTATGGTATTGACACACCCTCTTCTCCAAGTAAGCTCGATAACCAACCAATATTTTTCATGTGGTCCAATGATCTATGAAAAAAAATCCTAATCACTTCCTTTTCTTTGTGGCAGAATTCAGTTAGTATTAAGGTTGGCACAATTTCAGGGGACAATTAGAGACTGTCAAATGAAAATCAAAATGTTTGGGAAATGATATTGGCCAAATTATATGATTATAATGTGTGCATGTATGAATATGTAATAATGAATTCTACCATTATATACAATTATAATGCATCAACAAAAATATGGGAAAAAAGACAAAAATGAAACAATTCATCACATAAAAAAATTTAAATGCCTGGATAGTATAAGAATGAAAAATATATTACTTTCCTTAAACTTAATGCACTCTATACATAACAAGTTTCTTTTTAAAAGCACATATAACATTGGGAAATTTCTATATTCAGAGAAACATAAAGACAGGGAGTGAACTTAAGTAAATCCAGATAACTCAACAACTTTTAGTTAACAGCTTAAAAAACATGTATATGTTCAAGCATTTTCTAAGAAACAAGCCAGTCTTGCAGGCATTCTGAATGATCTTCAGGTTTGATATTCCATTTATGGGTGACATCACCAGCTATGCAGCCAAGGGTGTGATAAAGGGTAATCACCCAACACTTGGAGTCAGTTGGGGTTATTGCATTGGTCTTTTATCTTTGTCTTCCAGACCCCAGAGCAGGAACACAGCATATGAATTCAAACAAGTGTGGAATGAGTCATTGAGAATGCATGAAGGCTGGAATAAAAACGAACTGTGGAATTGACAATGGAGTTACTGTACCCCCATGCACTGGTCACTGTCCTGTGCATGTCAGACATACTTACTCATGCAATCCTCAAACAACCTGATGAAGTAGGAGCCAGTATTATGCTGCATACACGGTGCACAAAGTTTTCATATGGAATACAGAGGTAATGCAGGATGGAGAATTAACTTAAACTCAAGCAGTCTGTCTTGGGAGTCAGCCCCCCTAATTACTTTATATTACCTCAATAATTATTTTAGATTATAAAATTCACAGGCAAGTAGGAATACACAAATGCCAGTTTTAGCTCACTTTCACTTATAAAATCATCACTATATGAGTAGGATGTCGTACTATCCTTTCTAATTTCCCTTCTAATTTCCTCTAATTTTCATCCTAATTTGTTCAACAAGAGACAAATGATTATGTAAAAATCACCCTTTTACCTGATTATTTCTAAACTTAGTTGATGAAACTATTCTCAACAGATTATATTCATTTTTATCTTCAAGCTTTAAATGACATGTTATTAGCCTTTCTGGCCCAAGTTTTGAGCTAAATATAGCAATTATGTTCTACAGGTAAAGATTGCTTTGGGGAACAGCCTGTCTCAAAACTAGGACTTTTAGAGACATCTATGGAAGGAAAACACATGTAAAGGAATCATTTTAAACTGAGGAGGCTCAATATACAAAATTTGGTTTGATTTATAATTATATTTTCCCACACCCTTTTAGGAAAGTATTTGTTCAGTAAGGCAAGCTTCAGAATGTTCTCAGAGCAAACACAATCATTCTGTTAGCAATATTAGACTCTTAAAAGCATGATATTTATTAAAATCAAATTGAGAGAAAAATTGCCCAGTTTAAGTAAATGTTCTACTTATTAATGCATGGATTAGATTAATTTCCACATTAATCTTCTCTTTACTATGAGCTAAACCAGAGGCAGGAAAGAAGGTCCTAGGTGCATTTGTCTAACAGATTCCTTTATATTGCTCCAGTGAAAATTATAGGGAGGAAAAGAGCAGCCGGTAGATTGGTTGCATTGATGGCCCCAATTAATGGTCTCCTTGTACCTCTGCCCTTTTCCTTGTGGTTTTGCCACTTCTTCCGTCAAGAGAAGAGTCTACTTCACCCAGCACTTAAATCTGGGCAAGGGTGTGACTTGCTACAGCCAGCAGGATGCATCCAAAGTGGTACTATACCAGTCTGAATTTAGGATTCAAGATGACTTCCACACATCTGCTTTCTCTCAGAGACCAGGCTCCCCCTGAACTGGTCCTAGGTACTCTGTTGAGGATGAGAAATGACCAGGGTAGGGGAGAGCTGAAGTAAGCCAGCCAACAGCCCGCCAACTCTCACAACCAGAGCGGCTCTGCGAATCCACGCTGACCAGACCCATAAGGAAGTCAACAGGGACCAAACTCCCTAAGTAAAGCCCAGCTTAGACTAATGTTTAGTTACACGGCAATAGTTAACTGTTTCTGTTACAGAAAACATGTAAAATTAGGTCAGATAATATTTCTAAATTTGAATCAGCCTTTAAAAATAATTTATAGAATATTTATGTCCCATAGAAGAAACTAAATTGCCAGTTAGCATAAAGCAGAATTATATAATATTTATATATTTTTATTGTTCTGTGTTTTATATATATTCTTAATTCTAAATAAATGTGTTGAATCAAACTATCTGGTTATCTTTAATGACAATGCTTTAAAAGAAGAATTTTAATGGTTAATCCTTTAGGCTCTATTTCGATTTAAGAATGATCAACATTTGAGCCTTAACATTCTGTGTTACATGAAAAATTTGATAACGATAGCTAAGTCTAAGGATGACTATCATGATCGCAAACATTTTTTTAAACAAAAGACCAGGGAAATGACACATTATTGAATCTGGTTTATTTTTGAATAATGTGTCACAATCAGAACACTTTTATGTATATATGTATTTGTATATACAAGTACACCCAGAAATCTTCCCCAAACAATATTTATTCTTACTAGCTCGGATACTTTCCACTATATGCATATTCCTATTCTGTTCATTTATTTTCTTTCTTTCCAACTAATAAACTGATTTCACAATTTACTCATGGGTCAAGACCTCTAGTTTGAAAAACACTGGAGTTAGTTTTCATCTGCTATGAATCACAGTCATTAGGAAATGTTTTGATGATAAAGTACTTGCCTAAGGGTTGAGCTGTTCTTTGCTCACTGTTAAGACTTTTTTATCCATGTGAGTGGCCACAGGTAGTTTTTCCAATATAGTAATGACAACGATTAACAGCTGCCTCGTGTTTTTTAGATTACAAAGCATTTTTCATATATATTACTTTGGACCTGCACTGGGTTAATTGGCAAAGGAAATACTATGCAATTAAGCTTAATTCTAGGTAGATCAGTAATTTTATTATTCAAGATAAAGTGAACCTTCAGCAACTAAGACACATCACATCATTTTCCTGTACCCTGGTAACTTTGTTAGTTTAGAATTCATGATACACAGGGATCTTCTGGAAAAGGTAGATGTTACTTGAGCCAAAAACCTTCTCATAGATGTATAAAACAACTCAACCATATTAAATTGCAGTTTTCAAGTTGTTTATAATTTACCACTTTGAAACATGGTCAAAAGGAATTACAAATCCCGAGACTGGTAGTCAGGGAACAATTACATAAGTTTGTATTGAAGTACAGAATTTTTCCTCCGTAAGCACTCATCAGAAAAGATGGGCCAGATTCATAGCCAAGACTTCAAAAAGTCACTCTTGTTATCAATGTTTTCTTAATGATTTTATTTTGTGCAATGAAATAATATTTGCATGAGATACACTGGCCCCAAATTACCTCTATTAATCTTAGTTTGGAAACTTTTAGAGGTTTACTTAAATAAAACTAGTGTATCAGAAAATTTAAAACAGCTACTTATTTAGCAATTATTCCAAGTAATCACACAATTGCAAATGTTACATACATAAAGAGATTTTTTAAAGATCATTTAAAAAATCAATACAGTAAGTAGTTTCAGACATACTATAATATGCAGAATTGATGGCAAAAAAAAAAAAGCCAAACTATTCTAATTTATTCCAATGGTACTATAGCTTGGAATAAAATCTCCAGTTTTCACATCACATAAAGATTCTCAAAAATGCAGTATGTCAAACAATATAAATATAAGTTCTGAAATATTTATTTGGGAAAACTTGGTTAGATGACTTCAAAAGATGCTCCAATGATGATGATGTGTCCATGAATTAGATGAAGATTGTGGATGAGAAAAATGCCTCTATGAAATGAATAGGGTTAAACTACTTTTCATAAAAAAATAGCTTCATATGATTTAATATATGTCTGGAAGACACTGTTGTCAACTCCATATAATCTCTTCTTATGAATAAAACCCCAAATCCACTTAAACTAGCAATGCATTTGGCCATGGTTTGAAGAACAGTGTATCTAAACTGAAGATTTTCAATTCTGAAGGCAAACTCCAGTCACCTGGGGGTAATTATGGCAGTCTGGTATTGGTATAAGGGTAAACTAATGGATCAGAGGAGGTTCTAGAACTAGACTCACACATATAAAGCCACTTACCTCTTGATAAAGGTGCCAATGAAATGTAATAGGAAAAGGAAATTTTCTAAATGATAGAGCTGGAGCAACTGGACATCCATAAGAATAAGCAAATGACATTGACCACCAACTAAGATCAATAAGTAATAGGATGAGGAATGATTTTGACTGGGTTGGGAGTTAACACCCCAAAATTTCAGTCTACCAAGTGAGTGGGTCAAGAGTTCCTGCGGTGTCAGGAGAACATTCCATAACACGTTAACAGTGTCAACAGGATACCAATCAGGTTAGAACTGATGGCTGTGAAAAGAGAATTCGCTGCATCTACTACAGGAAACCACATAAATTTTTGTTCAGGATGGAATACTTTAGAGAATGAAAAGGGGCACTATTAAGAATTACATAGAGGGCTGGGGTTGTGGCTCAGTTGTAGAGTACTCACCTAGCATGTGTGAGGTGCTGGGTTCTATACTCAGCACCACATAAAAACAAATAAATAAAATAAAGGTATTGTGTTCACCTACAACTAAAATAAATAAATAAATAAGAATAACCTAGAGAACACAGGCATAAAACTGGACTGTCCCAGATGAACCTGTGTGTGGTCATCTAAATATAAGCAATGCAGAACAAAGCTATGTCACTGAAGAAACTATTTTATCTCAAGCCTAATGAACTGACACTAATAAACCGTATCCATGAGAGCAAGACATGGCATGGATAAAGACTACTCCCTTTACAAACACCTCTGTCCAATCCTAAGTGAACTGGCCAGTGAGATTCTACACTCAGTGCTCTAGAGGGCCAGAAGAATGAGAGACCATGGGAGGGCTAATCAGTGGGAATTCAATTTGCCTTGGTGTGCTATTGAGGTAAGGTTAAAAGCAATCTTAGGAACAGTGTGGCCCAGCTGTATTGCTGATGCGAAGAACACTATTGAATAAAATTGAAATTTTCATCCAAACCAAGCTCACACTTATTTGAATGTTACATGAGATCACGGGACAGAATGAGCCATTGCCAGTTTCTAGAACCTGCTTTTTATCATCGTGTCCTCCACCTTGATACTCTGCATGGGTAATAGTGCACAGGGAGAGAGTAACACTGCCCAACTCCAACACAGGAGTTACCAATAGGTAGGCATTTTCCAAGTCAGCAGTTTCAGACCACCCGAGAGACCTGGGCAGTTGTGCCCTGCAGACAGCAAGAGTTATCCTCTCATAGAATCTGAGTCCAGCAGCTGCCTGACATTTAGCAAAGCCCTTTAGGAGTCAAGTTTGGCCAAGGACCTTCATGAGGGTAGGGCAACTGGAACTGGAGTTTCCAAGCTCCTCCCCTGAGTTTCTTTCTTTCTTATCCAGTCTGTGATGGATAAACCACTCCAATCTCCCTCTTTTATGACCCATATTTTCTTAATAATCATCTTTATGTCTTGACCATCTGAAGAAGGGCTTGAATCCCCAAACTGTAACATCACTGGATCCTTTTCAAAGAGCTTGCCAAGGGAAGTTTTCAGTACCAGTGAAAACATACTAACACCCAGGTTCCTATGTCCACAGCAATAAATACACTTTCTACATGGGCATTCTCATTCAGTGGTCTTTACAGTAGCAAACAAGTGATGTCACCACAAACTTTTATCATCATGTAATCTGCTCCAACTCTGAAGGCTTTGAGGGCAAGCACATCAGTGATGTGTATCCCACTTATAGCTGTGTAATCCATGTTGTTGGAAACTTCCCTCTCCTTTTCCCTTAACCATAACAGATGCCACCTAGAAGAGCACATTCCTTTCTAATAAGCGATTGGCAGAAAACAGAGGAACCACTTTAAGCAGCACATCTAGTTTCTTTATAATATGATGCCTCTTGGCTGCAACCCCTTTGCCTTATACTTCATTTTCCAATAACTCAGAGTCCCTGATAGATTCTCGAATCTCTGGCAGGCCTTTGTGCTTGTACTCGTGTTTTCTCCCTATTTCAAAAGCACCATGTTCCCTGATCTTGTTCCGTCTAGCAAATGTCTCTCTGTGCACCAAAGCTCAGCTCCAAGCTACCCTCCCTACTCTTGCTAGTAGACATTTTCATTAAAAATCCGCTATACTTGGCCTGGCCCTCCATCAGTATGGGGTCTGAAAATTGGCAGCCCCCATTCATATGTTGAAACTTAATCCCCAATGTGATATTATTAAGAGAAGAAGTCTTCTGGAAGTGAGTCATGAAAGCTCCAGTGTCAAGAATGGGATTCGTGATCTTATGAAGCAGGTTAGAGAGAGACTTATTGTCCTTCTGCCAGTGAGAGGATGCAGTTTGAAGGTACCATCTATAAACAATAGGCCCTCCTCAGACACTGATCTTGGACTTTCCAACCTCCAGAACTATAAGCCATGAATTCAGAGTTTCAAAAATTATCAAGTTTAAGGTATTTTTGTTACAGTATACTGAATAGACTAAGACAGAGTACACATCCTGTGTCTACTACATCATTGTTGTTTGTAGATTCAATTAATTCTGGGAATAAAAGGAAATACATGTTTCCATATCTGAATCCCCAGCTGCCAGCAAAGAAGCTGGCATAGTCTTGGGCTCAATAAATATTTATGGACTGACAGCTTCAAAGTGAGATGAAATGCACCATGGCTCTTGTTCCCTGACCCATCAGCCAGCAATGTCCCTGATATATTGGTGAAGCTCAATAAATATTTGCTGACAGACAGAAAGGAAGATTAAATGCATCGGTTCACGAAAAGTTTGAAAAGGCTCTTCAGTAAGTATACTTTATCGGTAGTTATTTCTACCTTAACTGTAGGTTAAGCAATATAAAAACAAGTAGTTTAAAAAAGCAACTCAAAGATAGCAAACTATATGATGAAGAATAACCATCAACCATCTTACAAATGAAAAATGATTTAAAGCACGAGGTCACAAAACCCAACAAATCACAAAAAATGAAATAAAATAAACTATTGTAACATAGAAAATATAGGTATTTCCAGTAACAATTTATGGTACATGATTATTAAGCTATTTTTTCTTTTTAATCAACTAATTAAACTTGAAACTAGTAAGAGGGAAAGAAGAAAGGAGTAAGTCTCCTTTTGCTACTCTCCTTGAAACATCTTCCAGGTCAGATTTCTCTCAAATACAGGATGATGCCGATCAGATAGGGAATGATAAGCTTAAACTTCCATTCCAATTTTCAACAACTCCCTGTGTGTTTGATTTCTTAGCTGTGTTGGAGAAAATGTATTCATTCTCAGATAATTCCCCCACTAAATGTACTATGCCAGGAATTGAAGAGACTTGGCCTGCCTGCTAATATTTTGCACCTAAAACAACGACAGTAAATCTCTGACAGCAGACTTAAGCCTCAATTCTTCAGGCTTCTAATCCACTGTCCTTAATGGTCACAAATTCTGAATGGGTAACACTGGAAGCATGGATTATTAGGGGAGAGCATAGCTAATATGTTCAGTCACATCAGAGAACAGCACAGACAGTGATCTGCCAATAATCAAAAGAAACAAACTGTGGCTCAGGGCCTTCTGCTTATGGGACCAACTGGAGTCACACACACACAGACACAGAGACAGGCTGTCTTGTCTTGTCTTGCTCTTTTTGGCTGACATATATGAAGACATGGCTTTGATGGAGGCTCAGATTTCTGACTGGTCATGACCTAAAATCCCAGGGAAGCACAGAGCAAAGGGAAAGTGAGCTCTCCATTTGTGATAGGTTCTGTCCATCAAAACAGGTTAAAATATGCTACATCTTTACAAGAGCCTTCATAATTAATTTTGGAATCTTGCCTCAACATTTAAGATTTTGGTTCTAGTCTCAAGTAGCTTCAGGCAAAGTAGTCTTTTCAATTACTTCCAATGATGGACAGGTCCTTAACCCAGGGAAGAAGAATGCAAGAATAATCATAAGCCATGAATCACAGATAGAATGTTTTCACTTATCTCCAAAGCATTCAAAATTGCTTATCAGCAATTTTTAATTTCTCAAGAGACCCCAAAATGAGGCACAATACAAATAATGACACCTTGAAATAGATCCCCTTTCACAAACTTTTAAAAATATGTCAAAGACCCTTAACAGCTTTTTAATTTTTGTTTCTATTTCTTATTTAATAACTCTATTTCTTTCCTTCTGAATTCTGAAATTTTCCTAAAATTTTGCTTGCTTTCTTTGTTGCTCTTTGTTAAATACTATAGTTAACATGCAAAGACTGTATTTCTTCCAAAGTAAACCTGCAGTTTAATCATCCCTTTTGGAGGAAAAGCCCTGCATAGCTATTAATCATCAGTTGTTTCCTTCTGCAAGGGATTATGTTAAAGCTGATTCCTACATACCATCTTACTTTATCCAGGGATGCTCTGACCAAATACTCATAGTCATATTCAGATGGGGCCTGGCAGAAGTTTAACTGGGGAGGCTGAAACTTGAGACAGATTTTCTTCAAAGACAGACCTCGTTTCTGTTGATCGATATTGTTTTAGTAGTTGCCCACAACACAATGGATAACTCTGACCAAATTAGTAGGCTTGTTCTTCCTACCAGAAGGCCACCATTTTAATAAGAGATTTGTTTACCTGAACTTCATGAACCATAACCGTGTTCAGTGGTCTCTACTATTGCCAACAGATCTGCCATGTCCATCCCTTTTGTTGGCTCTGTGTGTCCATCCCCAGCTTCTACCTGTTTTGTTTCCAACCCCTTGCACCTGGGAGCTGTAGCAAGTGTGCTAATGTTTTGAAGAGCTGGCAGTGGAAGTTCTTATTCCACCCACAGCGATACAGGAATCTGAAACACAAGCTGCCTTGCCTCCAGGCAGGACATATTCTGAGGTCCATCTGTGTTTCATGTCACCCCACAGGGTCATACGAAGGCTGGAACATCTCTGAAAATGGAACACCCGTATTTGGCTTCTTCCTCTTCCTTGGCCTGCTTCCACCACTCCTACCAGAGTCTCCTGGGATTCATCCCTCATAAATCACCTTCACATCCTCCTCCTCTCAGGGGCTGGTTCTAGGGAGCCCAGCACAAGACAGAAAGCTAGTTCACAAGTTGTCCATTCCTCACAAGGAGAGTCAATGGAAGAGGAAGTAAGCTGATATTTGTAGAGCACTTACTCTTTCCAGACCCTGCGCTAGGCACTGTGCATGCATTATCTCATTGGCTCTTACCCAAGGGTAATTCATGCACCATCTGGACACTTGAGAGAAAAGCCTCAACTAAAGAGGAGAAACACAAGGACATCTGCACAAGTGACCCTCTGTCATCCACCAGTCATTCCTGACCTGAATGAAGATGGCCATTCCTACACTGCCCTTTGTTTTCAATAATAATAATAAATATTTACTGACCATTTACAACTTTGTATTATTAGGCTGGTGAACATATTCGAGTGTATAGCATTAAATTGATTAAACTAAGATTATACATGTTAAAAATGGTGGAATTGAAATTTTAATCCCACCCAGCCTGGCTAATTCCTGGATCCATGCTTTTCGTCTACTGTGCCATGAGAATAAAAATGAAAAAAAGTAATGGTCACTACACTCCTAATTTAACACAGTGCTCTAAAGTTCTCTTATACAAGGATATCATCATTTCTACGACAGTAGGCATCCTAGAAGAAATGACACATTGAATGGATGAGTTAAAGCCTTCAGAAGAGAAAGAAAGATGAAACAACCTGAACATTATAGACAATTATACATTTGTGGACCAAGAAATGAGAAACCTTTGCATCTCAATTAACCCTGTATCAACCTTATATTTTCCTATGCCTCAGTTTACAAATTTGATAAATGTGTACCCTTCTTTAGTACAACGGGACAGGGATTCTGGGAACTGAGAGACAATGCTCAAGGTGTAGGAAGGATTCCCATTTTAGAAGGGAAGTATGACAGTGTTCTGTGTAAAATTTCCAACTTACATGCATTTAAGCCACCTGAGTTATGGATGTTTTGGATGCCTGCCTTATATAAAATAAAAAGTCCTGCTGATTTGAAAAGCCACAATATCATGTCATGCACCTGAGAAATAGAGATTGTAATCGCTGTAGACAGAGGGACTTCAAGAGATCAAGTGCACTTAGGATTGTGGAGAGATTCAATTCAGCTTAGACATTTGGAGCAAGTATATCACTATCTTAGAAAGAAATACCCCAAGAAAAAGAAAATTAGTTTTATTTTGCAAACTGAAGGATAAAAATATAGGAGACATTCTCAGGAAAAAGTACACATATAAGCCCACACATACACACACAATAAGATATAAGGGTGAGGACCCTATCACATGAATTAAATAATTTATTTTTGTTTGATTTCCATCCTGAATAAAATAGCAACAACTATTCATTATCCTCTGTCTTTGCCTTCTGCCATGTGACTTGGCACTAAGTCCAATGGTGGTTGAGTCCAGGCCAGATTTGTGGATCATTTGGACTTAGAGAATATGGTGGAAACCAGGCTGTACCAGTTCTAATGGTAGGCTTTAAGAACTTTTGTATGTTTCCATCCTTCCTCTAGAAACCATACCACCACTATCTTACAATCCTGGAGAACCTACTGCAGGATAAAAGCCTCACAGCTTGATCGTCCCTATTATTCCAGCTAACAGTCAATCTCCAGAGCAGAGCTGCCATACTGACCGAGTAGCTAACCACAGATGCTTGAGTGATCCCAGACCAAACAGATGAACCACCAGCTGAGCCTAGGTCCCAATGCCTATCCACAGAATCACAACCTAAATCATGGTTGCTTTTTAAGCCACTACCTTTTAAGGACAATTTCTTTTTTCTTTTCTTTTCTCTTTTTCCCCCCCTCTGTACTGGGGATGAAATCCAGGAGTGTTCTACCACTGAACTGCTCCTTTTTCTTAAATTAGTTTTAATTTATTTTTTCTTTTGAGATTGGGTCTCACTAAGTTGCCCAGGCTGGTCTCAAACTTGTGATACATTTACCTCAACCTCCCAAGTAGCTAGTATTACAGGTGTGCACCACTCCTTCCTTGGCTTAGGACAATTTCTGAAGCAAAAAAAATATATACTTATTTGAACATTAAAGCACTTACCTAACATGTGTGAATGATCCAATTCCTGGGAATACAAACAAACAAACGTATCTGGTACATATGTAGCCTTCTATCTTTAAATTTTAGTGTTGTTTATGATTGACAAGGTAATGACATCAATTTCCTGAGAACCAGTCATTTCACATTATCAATGAGTACTTTGGATAAGATAAAAGGTAAAGTAAACATCATACTTGAGACGTAACATTGTGTAGTGTTAAAACAACAGGATCTCCAGTTGGAAATCCAGGATCTGAACCTGAGATGTTCTTTCAACCCTGGCCAAGTTACCTCAATTTTTCTTCATTCTTTCATGTGCAAATAGGAAAAAAAATAAGACAGAGTGCATCATTTTGCTATTTTAAAGATTAAAAGAACACATTACAAGTTCTTACAATCATGCCTCACACACAGCAAGCATAACACAAGCAAACAACTGTCAGCCATGGCAGAGTTCTTCTTATCATACCCAAAACACAGACTTTTAAACACCGTTTCCTCATTTTCTGAGTGCACAGGTATAAATTTATCACCTTTTGATGGAGGAAAGATAGATGCTTTGAGGCATTCCATGTCGAACCTTGACTGCTATTCAATTTCTAAATCCAAAACACTCTCACTGCAGTACTCTAAAGAGCTTGCCTAATCAAAACCCACGAGAAAAAGAATTGGTTGAGTAAATTGTATATCCCAATATGGAGTTGGAGGCCACCATGACATGCTGATTGTTTTAGTCAGCTTTTTTGCTGCTGTGACTAAAGAATCTCACCAGCACAATTAAGGAAGAGGAAAAGTTTATTCGAGGGCTCACAGTTTCAGAGGTCTTAGTCCATAGAAGGCTGGTTCCATTCCTCAGGGCTCAAGGTAAGTATGAACATGGGGGAAGATGGTGGCAGAGAGAAGCAGCTAACATCATGGTGATCAGAAAGCAGAGAGAGAGAGACTCCACTTTCTGGATACAAATGTATACACCAAAGCCTCACCGCCAATTAACCACTTCCTCCAGCCACACTCCACCTGCCTCCAATTACCACTCAGTTAATCCCATCAGGGATTAATTTACTGATTGGGTTAAGATCCTTGCAACTCAATCATTTCTCCTCTGCACTTTCTTGCATTGTCCTACACATGAACTTTTGGGGGACACCTCACTAAACCATAACTCTAATTAACTTTCAGGGATTTCCACGAAATTTTATTAGGGGGAAAAAAGCAAGATATAGGAAAGTGTATAATAAAATACCATATTTTTAGCACAAAGAAACATATATTGATGTGAGTGGTTGGAGATATATAAATGTGCATATTTACATATATAAGCTCATGCCTTTGTTATGGTTTGGATCTGAAACATATCCCAAAGTCTCTAGTGCTCAGAGGTGGGACCTTTGGGATGACTGGATCATGAGGGCTCTACCCTCATTGTGGATTAATACATTGAAGGATTCATATTTTATGGCATTATTGGAAGTTGTTGAAAATAGTAGGCAAGGGGCCCTAATTGGAGGAAGTAGGTCAGTGGGATCCTTCCCTAAAAGGGTATATCTTGTCATGCCACCCACGGCTCCTTACTCTTGTCTTTCTCTCCCTTCCCTCCACCTTTTGGTAGCCATGAGCCAAGCAGCTTCATCTGCCATGGTGCTCTGCCTCCAACAGGCCCTTAGCAATGGAGCCAGCTGACCATGGACTACAACCTCAATACTGTAAGCCAAAATAAATATTTTTTTTCCTTTAAAAGTTGTTTTCCTCGGGTATTTGTCACAACAACAACAACAAAAATGCTTAACCCGGCCCTGTTATCTGAACATAAATAAAATTATGTAAGTTATACAATAGGTAATAGGAAAAAGAAACAGGATAAACAAACAAACAAACAAACGAAAAACAACCCACAAGCGTACATATGATCTTATTTCCATGGGCAATTATATGGCTACATAGATATAAAATATTTTAAAGAACAAAATCTGCTTAAAGTTGAAATTATTTTTATTTTTTAATATTGATATAGTGTGGCATAAAACATAAAAAAAGCATCTATACAGGGCCCCTTCGAATAGGATCTCTTCATGGGCCACACTATTTTACTATCTTCACAAGTGGAGCACATTTATTTCCTTACAATAAACACAGGGAAGTTAAAGTCCCTTTGTATATGTTTGGATACTTAAATTGCATCATCTCCTCCCCAGTTTGGCCCAGAATCAACGTTTTGTGCTACACTTAGCCTCTCCCTTCTCTGTGGAATTGGAAATAAGAAGAAAACTTGTTGTGAATCATTTTGAGGATATGATATATTTAATACAATTACTGACTTATATCTTACACACAGTAAACAACGCAGGCCTCACAATTGGATGAATGTTTAACATATGCATACACCCTGAAAACGCCATCCAGACCAAGGTCTATGACATTTCCTTGTCACTTTGAATTGCCAAATGCTCCTTTTCAGGCATTGACCTCCCCAGAGGAGTGGGATACTATTCTGATGTGTATCACCATGGATTTGGTTTGCTTTTCTTGAACTTCATGTAATAGGAGTCATATTTATCTTTATGTCCAACTTCTTTCATTTAACATATTGTGAATGTTATTCTACATTATCAGTATATTAAAATTTGTTTATCCACTCTCTTGTTGATAGATGACTGGATTGTTTGTGTTTGGGTTCTATAAAGCAGCATGGTCATACATTTAGCCATCTTTGGAAAGACTATATGACCACCTCTCTTATTCCTCATACAGGAGACACATGTATATAGCTTTTAGAAAACAGTTTTCAAATTTAACCAATTTGTACTCCACCAGCAGCAATGCACAGGAGTTCTGCTATCTGTATCTGTATTGTTTCCAAATGTGGATGTAGTCAGTATTTTCAATTATATTTATTTTGATGGGCAAGCAGTGTATCTTTATCCTGGTCTAAATTATACATCATTATGTGTTTTTAAATTAATGTTTACTACAACAATTCCCTGGCACAAAAAAAAATATACCAATCTGATTTTAACTGGCTAAATCACTACTTCCAATTCTTCAAATTAGAGAACCACATTTAATTTTGAGGTAATGCATAAAAGTGATGAAAAACTAAAATTATATGTATTAGCTATATAAATACATTACCAACAGCACACTACTTTGGGGGTGTTAGACAGCATTTGTTTTCAATTCTAAGAGAATAGCCAAAAACAATTACTATAGGCCTCTAGCATTTGACCTTATCACAAGTTTTGGAGAGGAAAGTATCTTTGGTTTCTGATTCCACAGCCAAATTACAAAGCATTCCTATGTGCATTGCATATCCTTAAAGAATAAAATAGAGTAGTTTTTAGGAATTTAAGTGCTTGTAAATCAGATCTGGAGTTAAATAAAATAACCACTGCAAAACATATGGCTTGTTTCTTTAAAGCTTCTATTTATATCCATGGGATGACAACCATTAGGAGGTACATAGTTGCCTTAGCCCGAGTTATAGAGGACTAAAAATATACTTCCTGGCTTCCACCAGGAACTGGCAGGATCTCAAGAAGGAGTTTGTGGTTTGGCCAAAACACAACCATTCTTTCAGACTAATGTTGTCTGTATTAGGGAATGGCTAGGTCCTGTTAGTGCAAGAGGAAGAAAGATTTTGTCTTGTGTTTGGAAATTTAAACTTTTCCTATTTGCATCTGCATCTTAACACATGCTTAGGAATAAATGGCCATCCAAAAGTTCCAACATTATTATTTTTTTCCTAAAAGAATTTAACCTTTATTTTATTATTTATTTATTTTTTATGTGGTGCTGAGGATCAAACCCAGGGCCTCACCTGTGCTAGCAAGGGCTCTAAAACTGAACCACAACCCCAGCCCTCCAGCATTGTTCTCAATTCACAGTGAGTGTTGGATTTGCTTCCAGAGGTTTTCCACCTGGAGAAGACTCATCTATTATCACTGTGCCTCAGCAGGCCACCAAATTTTACCTTAGGTCATATTTTTAATATGATAACCTGACCTAATCATCTAATAGCTCATTGAAATTTCATCACAAACCCCAAAATGGTATGCCCCACAATGATGCAAATTAAGATGTAAGGCTATTGGCCATGACTTCTTGTTTTGCTCCAAAGCACCCCCAACCCCCTATTTCACAAACTTGCAATTAGCAGGGCTTCCATTTTACTCAATTCACTTTGTACACTCCACCATTCCACTCATAATCTTATGGCTAATATTTTCCTGATGCAATTATGCCTGAGAGAACATTCCCCAAACTAGGCATATTCTCTCTCCCCTCACAATTATGTTCCTCCTCATTTTCCTTTCTTTATCTTCCAAAGGCACACTACACTGTCCCTATGCCTGGAGCTGAAAGGTGCCTTTTCCTTATAACCACTCAATAAATTCTGCTTGTCCTTTTTAAATTACCTCCTTGTCCTCTCACCAATTGCCATTCCTCTCCCATGTCCCTAAGTCTAGCCATTATGCCCTGGTCCTATGTCATTGCCATTATCTCTTAGCTGATCTCTGCCCCTCCATCTCTCCATCCTTTCAACTTGCTGTCTACCAAATATCTTCCCCTTGCAAGCTTTCACCTCTCAATTAGAGGCTCAAGTGCAAGTGGTTCCACTGGTCTTCAAGAGATTCCATAAAGTCTGACTACGTTGCCCTCTCACTTCCCTTGTTCTTTGTGGTTCAAGTGCCAATCAGTTCCTTCTTAGACACACTCTCTGTACCATGCTATCAAAAAGCCTGCTCCCACACCAAGGTAAGTGAGAACTCCAAAGACATTCTCCTTATCACGGGTGATTGGGCTGGAGATGGATATCTAGCCAGTGGAACCTGACATTAACGTTCACTAAGGTTAGTATATCTCTAGTACATCTCTTCTATAGCAGGGCAAACTAAGCACAGCAAACATATTATTCTGCAGAAAAGGAAAAAAAAGGCATGTAACAGTAAGTTCAACAGGAGAGAAGAGACATTGAGTTCTCTAGACAGACACAAAAAGTCATCTTACCTCCTGAATCCTAATTCCTGGCTGCTTTTCTTTATGAGGCCCCACTGGATTTCCTGCCAAAACCCTTTATTCTCCAAAATGATATAGCCCAAAGTGAGTTCAATAGTGTTTTCTTCCTCTTAGGTAAAGCTGGGTAAAGAGCATTTGAACACCATGCACTCTTCATCTGAGTGTCTTTGCATAGACTCTAAGCCTCCTTAAACTCTGGCTCCTCCTTCCTCTTCATCTAAATCTTGGCCACCATTTTGGCCTTGACTCAAGCTCCTCTTCCTCCAAGAGGCTCTCTTTGCTCCAGCTTTCACTTTCTGCCAAGGTGGGTGGAAGGATGGTGGGAAGATGTACAGAAAGCTAGGGAAACTCTGCATTGATGACTTGTGTTCTTCTTCCCTCTCTCAGCCTATTTCCTGATACAGAAATCAAGTCAAATAAAACATGTGGCACGATTTCTTCTGAGCATGGACTAGGTAACACATAAAAGTGCCTCACCCAGCTCTGTACTCAATGAATATTGCTTTGTGTTTCTTCTATTTTTTTTTTATTCCTATGAAAGTTTGTTTGAAAATCATGCTGACACTAAACGGCAACAAAGATACATTATTTAAAAATGATATGGGCCCTGTTGTTTTCAAACAAGAGTATTGTGCTCTTCCACTCAAGAACTTCCCACTTTTCCTACACCGAACTAGCAAATGAGGTTAGTCCAAATCATCAGAATGTGACCCAACCTGATCCTACAACATGGTAGGACTCATGAATGAAAACCCAAAATTCATTAAGAATATTTTTCCTAAAAAGTACAGGCTTTGTTTCAAGGAGATAACTTGTATTTTTTAATCAAGTCACTAGGCATATTTTCTTACCTTTGGAAAAACATCAAGTGAAGAAAAAAAGATGATTCTGCCGATATGTTTATGACAATGAAATTTCTAAACCAGGAGAATTTCAATTATATTAGGAAATACCCCAACCATGAAAATTTTAGCAGATGTGAGATCACAGAATCACAAAACTGAGGGAAAAAAAATAACTTAAAACAGACAAGTAAAGAATCTTGTGTTCAAAAGTTTCCCATAACCCCTAATTTAATTACTAGATGTTTGTTATTCTCCAACTCCTTGATTTAAATGACCAAGCAGAACTGGACTTCAAAGCTGATAAAGAATAGGGAAAAATATAAAGGAAACTTTCATGGTATCTAGTTTAATATATATTCATTTCTTACTTTATAAATTTGGGGAAATGGTGTAAATAGAAATCTATCATGGAGACAGTATTCCATTCCATGACTTTTCAGACAATCCATCTCTTCTTTGGAAGGAGTTAGTTCCTTGTCCACACTTGAGTCTCATGGTAGGTTTGAGAAGTGGGTGTTACTCATCTTTTCCAGGGTTGATCCTGGCCAATCCTACTCAGCTTTTTCTCAAACCCTTCTGTTTAATCAACCATCCCATCTTGTTCTGGTACTTTAAATATTTCCCTCTCTCCTGATTGTTTTTGTTCTACACAAAAATATAATCAAGTTTCCCTAAACAGAAATAAAAGTCCTTTTATCAATGATGACACACACTGAGCCCACCATCCTCCATTCCTCCCCAGGTACCAGCTTCTGACTCCAGATGCCTTGAGGCCCTCATCTCCATTTATCCAGGGGACTGCACCATCTCCAAGATTATCCATTTCTATCTATTTTTAGGCTTGCTAGTCTGTCTCATTTCTCACAGCTTTAGTTGTGTCTATACCACTTTATGTCCAGGTCAAACGTATCCTGAAATTTCACCCTGTATCATTTTTCCTTGAGTTTGCCTCCTTTCTTTTCCCCTACACCGCCATACTGGGAATTGAACCTAAGAGTTCTCTACCACTGGGCTACATCTCCAGTCCTTTATTTTCCTTTATCTATTTACTTATTTTGAGACAGGGTTTCCCTAAGTTGCTTCACTCCTTGCTAAGTTACTGAGGATAGCCTGGAGCTTGCGATCCTACTGCTTCAGCCTCCAGAGTCACTGGGATTACAGGCGTGCACCATCACACCTGGCAAGTTTACCTTACTTCATCCACCTTGCTTTTACAGCTTGCTGACTCCCCACCTTCATTTCATCATGCCTATATTAGTGTAAACTGTTGTACTTATTTTCTTCTATTTAACTCTCCTGAGAGACTTTATCACTAGGTGCCACCTTGCACAATGGAGGAATGGAAGGGGAAGTTGTTCATAATGTAGTTAATGTGAGTGATCTGCCCTGAGGTATAACTCCAGAGAAGGAACTAAGAAGAGTGTTCCTGGGGATGTAGTCTTGCAACCAGTGGGTTGTGAACTCATCTGGAATTCAGGCCTCCACAGTGTCAAGTTGAAATAACTGACTGCTACATCAGCATCATTACTACTCTAAAATCTGATTCAAGAGTCAATTCTTTGCCCCCAAATGTCTGCTGGGTATTTCCTCCCTGGGTACCTTGCCAGTTGCTCCAATCCTCTTACCTAAAATCTCAGTCTTACATAACCCATACCAACCAGTCCCCAACAAACCACCTCTCCTTCCAGTAAGTTTATTGAGAATAAAAATTATTACATGATTTACAGGTTTAACTCTTGGGGAGTCATGGAAAAGATTTTGTGGAACTTTTAAACCTTCATTCTCTTTTCCCAGCATAAGTTTCAATTCTTATAGAAGCATTATTGGATTCAAATATGTCTGTCTTTCAGAGTTTCTCTTCAACTTATATATTCTAAATCTTTTCTCAGGATGTTATACAATCTTTTTACAAATTGTCAGAATTAATTTTTTGAAGCTGGTATTTTAAGAAAAGGACATTCCTGTAGTGGTATACTTTGTGAAACTGCAATCTGATTTATGTAATTACTTGGCTAATTAATCCCATGTTTAGTGCCTGATTATATTGTGAAATCTATTTGTGTCTACATCAGAGTAAATGAAAAACTAGATTACTCAATTTACTCGTAATGAAGAAACCAGTGAATTCCTCCTTCAAACTTTGAATTAATAAGTAACACTAATCATTCCATTTCTGTTTTCTGTTTTTAGAACACAAAACACATTGCTTATAAAATATGACTTTATCATGATAAATGATGAAAGTAATGTATGTTCATTTTAGAAAAAATTGCAAATGTGAGGCAATTACAAATGAGTAAATTAAAATCATTCATAATGCACCAGCCAGAGAAAACCACTGTTCTTTTGATGCTTATCCGTATAGCTTCTAGGCATTTACTCTATTTAAAAAGAATAAGATCTTATTGTTCATTTTACTTTGTAATCTGCATATTTCCCTTGACAATAGAGCAAGCAGACGTTATGTGATGTTTAATTAAGCAAACATCACATAAAGTGATTTAAATGCCAGCATTATTTTTCACTATAGACATCTATCATAATTATTTAAGTGATTTCCTATTGTTGCATACCTACAGTTTAGTTTTTGATTTATCATAATATCGATCAGTGCTGCAAGGAATTTCTTTGTAATGTCTCTCAACTTTCATAGTAATTTCTTTAGAAGAAGGCATTAAAACTAAAATTGTTGAGTTGAAGGGCCTGAGGACTTTTATGCTTTTGATAAATATTCTAAAGGCTACCAGAAAACTGAACCAATTTAAAATATTGTCAACATACCATAGAATGATATTTAACCTCAACATGGCCAACCACAGGGTTATTGAGTTTTCAGAAAAAGAGGAAAACTTCAAGGTTAAAATAATTATTGCCTTTATATTTCTTTAGTTAGTAGTACAAGTAATGATTTTTGTATACTTATTTATGCATATATTTCATTCTTATTTAATTGCTATTTACAATTTTTTCATTTTTCTTGTACATTATAAAGATTAGTTTATAGAATAAGGATTTAAATATTGTATGTCATCTATTTTGGAAAAAAAATCCTAGTCTGTTCATCTTTTCCTTTGCATTTTGTTTTAACTTTTGCATTGTTTTATGTAGAAGTATATTAAAATAATGTTGTCAAATTTCCCTTTGCAAATTTGAACTCATACTGAATAATCTGAAGCAAATGATGTAGTACTCTTCTCATGTGTTAATTTTTTATAGTATTTGATGAATTTATTAACTTTGTGCTCTAATTTACTGGTGTTTATTTCCATAACAATGAAATGTTATAGTATTTTTTATACTACATCTGAAATTTTGGTGGACAGAGTTCACTGAATATTTCTCCAGTAGCTTCTCAAAAATAATTTAGGATTCACTTGAGTCATTTTATAAATTTGAAAAATGACTTTCTAACTTTGGCAAAATATGTATTGTTTTATTCTGAAAAGAAACATGACTTGAAAAATACAGAAATATATTGTCTCTATTTAAAATAAATATTTTGAAATAAATGGATCCTATACATTCATTAAGATTTTTTAAATTTTATTATGTTATATTTTGGGTTGAAGTTTTGAGTGTAAGCTTTCCCAACTTTTGATTACTGAACATAAAAAAGAATTCTTTTCCTTTTTTATTATGATTTATTGTACATATTTATGGGTTACACCATGATAATTCAATACACGTAGGCAATATTCAATGATCAAATCAGAAAAATCATTTCATAAATTTACTTTGAAAAGAAACTCCTTATTGAATTCATCATTAGGATTAATTTTTAGTTGATCTGTGTCTTCAGGGTAAACAACCAGGGCATATGTAAATTATAAAACAGCTTCTCTTTTCTAATATTTCCTTGCTTCCTTTTACTGAACAGTGTTCAATAATAGGACTGACAGTGAATAACCTTGATTTCTTCTCCATTTAGCATGAAAGCCACAGAACATTAGTGTTGTGTAGGATGTGGATATTTGTTTGTAATAGCATTCTGATATTCCCATTTGTAAGATCTTTTAAAAAATTATTAGGAGTAGAACAGAATCATATATCTTTTTGTCATTTTATCAGTATGATCAAGCACTCTCCCTCCTTGTATCTGCTGCTGATATTAACATAACCACATTGGTATGTTGTCTAAAAGTAAAATAACCTTTACATTTCAGGGTCAATCTCTTATTATTTTGTATTTTATTATGGTGCTATATTTTATCTATATACACCTTCAACCTTGACCACCCAGAGAATAATACTGAAACACGTTTCAGGAAGAAACTGTTATATAAGTCACTCATAAGTAACACCTAATTCCATTCTCTGCAAGCACCACCTATATCTCTTCATTTCTGGAACAAAGTCTCTGAAAATCATTGCAGACTCATGCTTTTCAAGATCACAAAGCCAGTCATGGTGGCTCATGCCTGTAATCCCTGCAACTCTGATTCAGGAGGCTGAGGCAGGAGGATCACAAGTTCCAGGCCAGCCTCAGGAATTTAGTGAGGCCCTAAGCAATTTAGTGAGACCTGGCCTCAAAATAAAAAATAAAAAGGGCTACAGTCTAATGACTAAGTCCTTGATCCATTTCGAGTTGAGTTTTGGGCAGGGTGAGAGGTAGGAGTTTAATTTTGTTTTGTTGCATATGGATTTCTAGTTTTCCCAGCACCATTTATTGAAGAGGATATCTTTTCTCCAAAATATGTTTTTGGTGCTTTTGTCTAATATGAGATAACTGTATTTAAGTGGGTTTGTCTTTGTGTCTTCTCGTTGGTACCATTGGTCTACATGTCTGTTTTGGTGCCAATATCAGGCCATTTTTGTTATTATTGTTCTGTAGTATAAGGTCTGGTATTGTGATACTTCCTTGTTCACTTTTCATGCTGATGATTGCTTTGGCTATTTGGGGTCTCCTTTTTCCAAATTAATTTCATGGCTGCATTTTCTATTTCTGTGAAATAAGTAACTGGGATTTTAATAGAAATAGCATTAAATTTGTATAGCACTTTTGGTAGTATGGCCATTTTGGTCATATTGATTGTGCCTGGCACATGGGAAGTCTTTCCAACCTCTAAGGTCTTCTTCAATTTCTTTCTTTAGGGTTCTGTAGCTTTTATTGTAGAGGTCTTTTACCTGTTTTGTCAGATTGATTCCCCATTTTTTTTGAGGCTATTGTTAATGAGGGAGTTTTCCTAATCTCTCTTTCAGTTGCTTTATCACTGATATATAAAAAAATCCAATTAATTTATGGGTGATAATTTTATATCCTGCTACTTTTCTGAATTCACTTATGAGCCCCTTTGCCTAAGAAAGGAAAAAGTAGGCCAAAATCTCCATCTCTATCATGTCTGCTTAGGAATCGACTTCTTTAATAAGAATCCTAAAGTGCAAAAAGTAAAATCAAGAATCAACAAATGGGATGGAATCAAAGCTTCTTCACAAGAAAGGAAACAATCAAGAATGTGAAGACAGAACCTACAGAATAGGAGAAAATCTTCGCCACCTGCACCTCAGATAGATTATTAATCTCCGGAACATACAAAGAATTCAAAAAAACTTAACACCCAAAGATAAAATAACCTAATTAATAAACAGGCAAAGGAACTAAAAAGACACTTCACAGAATAAGTAAGATGATCTGTCACCAAATAAATGAAAAATGTCCAACATCTCTAGCAATTAGAGAAATGCAAATCAAAAGTAAGATTTCATCTCACTCCTGTCAGAATGGCAATTATCAAGAATACACGCAACAATAAATGTTGACAAGGATGTGGGGAAGAATATACTCATACATTGCTGGTGGGACTGCAAATTGGTGCAACCACTTTGGGAATCAGTATGCAGAATCCTCAGAAAACTTTGAATGGAATCAAATCATCATTTGAGCCAATTATCCCATTCCTCAGCATATACCCAAAGGACTCAAAATCAGCATACTTCAAGATGTAGCCACATCAATGTTTATAGGACCTCAATTCACATCAGCTAAACTATGTAACTGGCCTAAGTGCCCTTCAACAGAGGAATGGATAAAGAAAATGTGATACTTATACACAATGGAATATTACTCAACCATAAAGAAGAAAGAAATTTTGGCATTTGCTGGAAAATGAACAAAACTGGAAACTATCATGTTAAATGGAATAAGCTGATCCCCAAAATCCAGAGGCCAAATGTTATATCTGTTATGCACATGCTGACTCACAATAAGAGGGTAGGAATAGGGAAGGATAGAAATACTTTGGATTAGACAAAGGGGAATGAAGGGAGTAGAGGAGGAATAAGAATAGAAAAGATAGTAGAATGAATTGGACGTAACTTTCCAATGTGCATATATGAATACACAACCAGTATAATTCCACGTCATGTACAACTAGAAGAATGAGAAATTATACTTCGTAAATGTAAAATGTGTTAAAATACATTCTACTGTCATGTATAACTAACAGGAACAATTTCAAAAAAGGGATACAGATGTGGCTCAGTGATAAAACACCTCTGAGTTCAATCCCAATCCCAGTAGCCCCTCCCCTCATACAGCAAATCTCAGAGGCATATATTCAGAAGTGTCCCAATAAACAGCACATTAATCCCAAAATGAAGCTGCATGAATTTGGCTGGGCAAAATGACACACCTTTGCTAACTTTAAAATGACTTAAAAAAATACTTGCCTCAACATCACAACTGCTCAGGTACACTCACTATCCAATTCTGAGCCCACCAACCTGGATTCTTAAAACGGGAAAAATGAATTTCAATTATAAACAAAAATGGGTTCAGCCTGGCATGGTGGTGCACGCCCGTAATCCCAGCAGCTCAGGATCAAAGTTTAAAGCCAGCTGCAGCAGAAGTGAGGCACTAAGTAACTGAGACCCTGTCTCTAAATAAAATACAAAATAGGGCTGGAGATGTGGCTCAGTGGCTGAGTGCTCCTGAATTCAATCCCCAGTCACCAAAAAAATAAAAAATTAAAAAATGGCTTCAGCCAGTGAGTGTTAAGTTCTGGTGATACTTAACATCATGATAAAAAAAATGAAAGAAAAAGAAACAGACACTCACATTGTCTCTTGGGACACTGATAATAAACCCAGAGGCCTATTTTTGGTCAAATGCTGTTTTTAATCTAGTAATCCTCTACTCCAAAACAATTTATCAAATGTTGCCAGATCCACAGAGTCAAAACAAAACAAAGAAGGGGGAAAAATTTGGAAATTCAAACAAAGAATTCCATGTTCACTATATTCTTCCATGACAATGATCATGTGTACGTCTTTGAACAAGAGTAGCATTTTGAAGCATTATATCCAGCTTTAGGAATGGATGCAATAGGATGTGCAAATTTTACAGTTGACCTTTAATATGGTACTGCGTTAAGAAGGAAGAAGTTTAAAAAGGGGAAAGTGTTACATTCCATTAGTGGCTGGAAAGTTCAGGAAAGAGTAAGCAAAATGAACTCATGGCAAGATTTCAAATTCACACACACAGAGAAATGAGTAACCACCCATGCTGTCAATCAGATACTGCATAGTTCTGGAACATTTTTCCCTGCTTCTTTTTATTATTATTAACCCTTTGGATAACTCCTGTCTACTCCTCAAAACATGCTTATGAAGGCACAAGAAAAGATGTGCATTAGAATAATATCTGTAATATCGGTAACAATACTACTAATAAGGACTCTAAACTGAAAACTAACCAAGTGCCTATAACAGGAAGATTAATATTAGATAAGCATTTAGGGGAATATTATACAGCAATGAGAACGGCTGTTGTATGTGACAATGCATGAATGTCATAAACACTATGTTGAGTGAAAAAACCCAGACACACACAAAAAAAGAGCACATGTTGCATGTTTCCATTGATTTGAAATGCAAAACTAGCAGTTCATCTATGCTGTTAAAGTCAGAAGACTACCCCTGGGTGGAGGGGAAGCAATATCCAGAAGAAAAATGGAGAGTGCAATTGAGGGGTTGTGCTATGAGAACTCTGGGATGTTGGGCATGACCTGCTTCTTAATCTGATGTCAGAAGGCTAGTTACATGGGTGTGCTCAGGTGATGAAAATTCAATGAGCTGAGTTATTTCTAACTGTGCTATTCTAATTTTCTAACTTCAATAAAAAGTTAAAAAAAAGAAAAAAGAAAAGAAAGAAATACAAAGAAAAATAATTAGATTCAAGCATCAATTTCTGAAGGGGGTTTCCCCCATCTCAGACACCTGTGTACCTTGCCAAGTACCCACAACACAACACTTTAGCAGATATGAAAGCTATATGAAAAAATGACCAGTACTTTTTATGCCTAGCATAAAAACACAGAAATGTCACCACACACACGTTATTCTCATCATTATTATCTGACTCCCCATTATCTGTGTCACTGTATCTTATTGAATATTCATGCTTCACTGTAACAAAATCATGTTTTTGCTTCATTTCTGTTCCCACTGGATGACCAACAGCTAAAGGACATGATATCTTATTCATATCCACAGGGATGAGTCCTGAGTGGGTATTTGATAAATATTTGAGAAGATGGAGCAAAGGATTTTACCCAAAGCTTTGTGACTTTACAAGAAGTAGGTTCCTGGCTGGCCATCCTCCCAGTCCATCTAACTGGCCATGTGCTTAAGCTGTAAAGGAAGCTGAATGCAGCTTCTCTGGCCTGTGAGTATAACAGAGCCAAGACAGGCACATCTTGGACGGGGAGAGTTGCTGACCTTGTGCAGTGAAGAAACCTCCAGAAGTCCCCCTTTGGAGTGGCTTCCCCTTCCATGATTTCAGGTACCCATAATCATCTGCCATCCAAGAATATTAAATGGAAAATTCCAGAAGTAAACAAGCAATAAGTTTTAAATTGTGTGTTGTTTCTCAATAGTGTGATGAAAACTTGCAGTGTCCTGCTGGGATATAAATCATCTTTTTTTTTTTTTCCCCCTGCATATAGCACCTGATCATTACAAAGCAGCCTTGACACTTTTCAGATCAACTGTTGTGGTACCACCCTGCTTATATACAATAATCCCTTGTTTTACTTAATATTGGCTCCAAAGAATAAGAAAAGGGATGCTGGCAATTTCAATACATCCAAGAGAAGACCTAAAATGTGACCATTAAAGTGAAAAGTAAATTGTTTCCTGAGGTTGCTAACACCTACAGTAAGAATGAAATAAGGATCCAGGACTCTCTGAATTTTCTGGTATCCACTGGGGGATCTTGGAACCTATCTCCAAAGGATAATGGGGGATGACTGCAAGCACATTTCCACGCGGAGGCAGTACATCAGGGGGTATCAGTGTCAGCATCACAGGGAGATGCCAGCACCAGATGCTGGAAGGTTGTGGCCGTGGCTGCTGTGGGATCAAGGGTGGATCAAATTCTAGCAAGACCTTGGGAAAAAAGGCCAGACCAAAACAGCAGAGAGGACACAATCATCCACCTCCAGTCCAAACCAAGAGATGGGCAATAGCTTGACAATTAGAGCAGGTCTAGAAAGACACATGCGGAATCTCTGTGCAGAAATGGAGAACAGCAAGGACAAATATGATAAAGTCCAGGTTTTCAGGGTAAGTGCGGGCGATTAGTTTTCTGAGAGCATTCTAGGAAGAAACAGGGGGAAAAGGTACACTCAGAAAATGCTGGTGGGACTGCAAATTGGTGCAGCCAATATGGAAAGCAGAATGGAAATTCCTTGAAAATCTGAAAATGGAACCACCATTTGACCCAGCTATCCCTCTCCTCCGTCTATACCCAAAGGATTTAAAAACAGCATACTACAGGGACACAGCCACATCAATGTTTACAGCAGCACAATTCACAATAGATAAACTGTGGAACCAACCTAGATGCCCTTCAGTGGATAAATGGATAAAAAAAATATGGCATATATACACAATGGAATTTTACTCAGCATTAAAGGAGAATAAAATCATGGCATTTGTAGGTAAATGGATGGCGTTGGAGAAGATAATGCTAAGTGAAATTAGCCAATCTCAAAAAAGCAAATGCTGAATGTTTTCTCTGATATAAGGAGGCTGACTCATAGTGGGATAGGGAGGGGGAGCATGAGAGGATTAGATGAATTCTAGATGGGGCAGAGGGGTGGGAGGGAAAGGGAAGGGGCAGGAGATTAGCAAGGATGGTGGAATATGATGGACATCATTATCCAAAGTACATGTATGAAGACAGGAACTGGGTGTCAACATACTTTATATATAAACAGAGATATGAAAAATTGTAGTATATATGTGTAATAAGAATTGTAATGCAGGGCTAGGGTGTGGCTTAGTGGTAGAGAGTTTGCCTAGGACGTGCAAAGCCCTGGGTTCGATCCTTAGCACCACATAAAAATAAAGTATATAAAATCAAGGTATTGCGCCCAACTACAGCTAAAAAATAAAATCAAATAAAAAGAATTGTAATGCAAAAAAGTACATGTATAAAGGCAAGAATTGGCGTGAACATACTCTATATACAAAGATATGAAAAACTGTGCTTTATTTGTATAATAAGAATTGTAATGCATTCCATTGTCATGTATTTAAAAAAGTAATATCAGTTTTAAAAAAGAAAGAAAAGTAGACTCCAAAGCTGTTGCAGACTTGGATGATGGATAACTTCTGAGTCCTTTATACTTACCTGGAGGAGTATGGCAGAGCTAAGCTGGGTACCATCCCATTACCACACGAGTACCAGGGGACTGCCTCGGGTAAAAGAGTGGCATACTGCAAAGTTTGGGACTTCCAGATCAAGTTCCATTATCCTATAACTCTGCATCTGATGGGTAGTGAGTCATGGGACCTCAAAAAATCTACGTCCATCCGGATGCTAATGATGGCTGGAGTAGAAGTTAACAAAAGTGTCCATGTGTAGATAAAAAGGAGGAATCTGGAACACAATCTTGGTTTTCCTCTAAATTCTGAAATCCCGTGATGATAACTGTTTGAGAAGTTGATAGGTTTGGCAATTCTGACTCACAGTTAAAATAATAAAACTGAGCACAACACATCTATCTACCATGACTCATCCAAACTGTCCTGGGAGACACATCTGACCAGGAACTGTCCTTCTTGTAGGTCTTCTTTCCTGGTTAGAATACTCACTGAACAAATCAAATTAGATGTGAGAATGTGTTACTTACTCTGCAAGGGAAGGAAGGAAGGAAGTGGAGAGGAGAGGAGAGGAGAGGAGAGGAGAGGAGAGGAAAAGAAAAAAGAAAGGGAGGGAGGGAGGAAAGTAGGTAGGGAGGGACAAAGGAAGGAAGGAATGAGAAGAGTGGAGAGGGAGGAAGAAAAGGAAAGAAGGAAGGAATCATGAATGAAAGAAACACCTGCTCATGACAGATTTTCCTATCAATTTTCCAATCACCATTTGTATCAAAATAGTGCCAACTACATGCAGAAACTTGCAAAGTGCTATGGATTCAAAGTGTCTCATAATTCTTAGGATACTCTCCTCATGAGATGTAAAGGAGTGGTTTTCAACCACTGGTGAATTTGTCCCTTAGGGCACATTGGACAACATAATAGAGGTAATCACAACTGTGGTATTACCAATATCCAGTGGGCAGAGACCAGAGAAGCCTCTAAACATCCTGTAACACACAGGATAGCACTCTACTTTTGCAATGAAGAATTATCTAGTTCCAAATTTTACAGGGCTGAGGCTGAGAAATGCTGACCTTAGGAGAGAAAATAAATCAGTACCAAAAGAGTGTGATATGTACACACACAAGCTTCAACCCAAGAAACAAAGAGGACTGTATAAATGGGGTGTGTTTGTGTATGTGTGTGTGTGTGTGTGTGTACATATGTGATATGTGTGAAATGATTTCTATAAATGCTTCTTGTAGTAGTTAACTCATGAGGTCATTTGACAGAGGCTGATTGAAGAACATGGGGAGATGTTCTTCAATCAGGAAGAGAAAAATAGTGTTCAAGGCAAAGGAACAATGGATATGTAAGTGCACAGAAACTAAATTACTTCACTCATTCATGACAGAGACAAGGATCTACAAAGAGCACCAAGGGAGTTCAAGTTTGAGAGGCAGCTAGGGGCTGAGTGATGTAGAACTCTGGATGTAAACTAGAGTCTAGATCAGCACTGTCCAACCAAACATTTTGTAGTGGATAAAATACATCCACATTATCTAATATGATAGCCATTAGCTAAATATGACAATAGAGTACTTGAAATGTGCCAGAGGTGACAGAGGAAACAATTGATAATTCTATTTTATTTTCATTAACTTAAATAGTCACATGTGGCTGGCTGCTGCTTATCATTCTGGATAGAGCTTGTCTAGACAGCTATAGAATAATTAGTGGATCAGCCTCATCAGAATTGGATTTTAGCTTGTCCTGGAAACATGCTAGAGTAGGGCTTCTAAGTTTCAGTAGATAGGGATCAACTGGAAAACCCATTAAAAAGTCAATTTCTGTTTCAGTAGGTGTAGGTCCAAGATTGCACATGTCTAACAAGCTGCCATGTTCAACAACTGCACGGACCAATGGACCACACTTTGAGTATCAAGGGACTGCAAAAGCACTATCCAATAGAACATTTTGTGATGACTGGAATATTCTATACTCAAATGTCCACTATAATAACCACTAGCCACGTGAGGCTATGAAACACCTGAAATACTAAGCACTGAGTATTTGAATTTTTTATTGACTTACTTTAAAGTAATTGAAATTTTAAGCTAAAAAAAAACTATAAGTGGCTACTGGCCATCACAGTGGACTGTACACATATCTATAACATGAATACTCAATTTATAGTGCATAAACCAAGCTCTTTTATCAACTCATGAGAACCTATGTACAGAAACTGAGAGTAAATATTTGGAAACTTATAGCATTTTGAGAGAGCAATTTTTAGGTCTACCTAACGTAATAATATTTTTTCTTCACTAAGATAGAGTTTCACTATATTGCTTAGGCTGGCCTTGAACTCCAATGCTCATGTGATTTTCCTAGCATAGCATCAAGTAGCTGGGACTACAGGAACACATCTAAGAATATTTTTTTTAATGGACTTCTATTTTGTGTGTCTGGGTTTTTCCCCATTTAATTTTTCTAATTTTTCATTTGTGGTATGTTTCATAATAATATTGAGCTCTGGTGAATTCAAGGGGGAAAAACTGGTATTTTCCACAGAGAGTTGGAAGTGCTGACTACAGGATGACTGTAGGGGTGGGAACACAACAGGGGACAGTAGGGACATAAAGGGAAGTGCAGCTTTGGGAAGAATTAAAGGAGTACCATTAAATAATGTTAGGTGATTGAGTACGTGCCTGTGTGTAGGTAGGGAGGGGGGATGCTTGTATCATTCTCTCTGCTGGTCATTGAACCCAACATCCCCTTGCTGGGGCAGGAGTGTGTGCCAATCGTTATTCATCATTTATTTATTTAAGTCTCCAATTTTGCCATAAGGACTCATAAGGAATCTAGCTGATTTACCTAAATTTCTTCAACTCATTGCAATGCACTCAATTAGAAGTATCATTTTCATACGTTATCACATATCATGAGGAACATTTCTAGGTAAGATTTGGGAGCCACTCCAGCCCCATCCTTATATTGCTAAGTCATCTCATCAACACAATAAAATTTTGGCACATGCTTCATTGGGGTCCTATAGTTTGCACTTTTAATACACAGTTCCCAATATTCTTGCTCTTAAAATGTGGCTTTATTGACCTTAAACCAAAAAGCAGTGAGAAAATGTGTGGGTGGGGGAGGAGGAAGGACAGCATCAGGGCTGTCAGACAACTAAACTTTTCTTACTGGGACATCAAAGACATCAAAGCCGTGGTCTGTGATCATTTCTTATATCAAAAGATTAATTGGCAGAGTACCTACTGTGAGCTCAGCACTGTGCTAGGTATTTGGGAAGATTGAGGAGAAATCAGAGACTTGATGCCTATGATCAGAAAGGTATTGCAGTGAACGCCAGACTCTACATACATCAAGAGATGGTGGCCATCAGGCATCTTGGAATTAATGAAATGCTAAGACAGGCAGCTAAAGCTGCACCAGTCTAAGAGTCCAGTTTATTTATTATTATTGCTTTTCCTTTAAAATTACCTAGAGACTACACAGGTCTTAAAAGTTCAGTTTATTTAATGTTTTTGCTTTCCTTTAAAATTACATTTAGGCTTCTTCATTTATGACCTTGGATTACCTAGTCCTACACTATCTATAGCAGCCACAGTCTCCAGTGCAGCTGGTCCAAATTGAGTAGTGCTGTAAATATAAAACACAAACACTGGAATTCAAAGACTCTGAAACCACCCATAACCACCCACAAGAAAAGAAACAGAATGTAAAATATCTCAATAAATTTTATGTTGATGGCATATTGAAATGGTAATATTTTGGATGTGTTTCACCGGCTTCCTTTTATTTTTCCTTATTTTGGCAATTAGAATATTTCACATTTCCTATGCAATGAAAAGGAAATCCCTGAATCAGTCCTTCTGATTGAAACAAATTGCAGAGAATAAAGGAAGTTATGATATTGAGGAGACAGGACAAGGGTCTTGGTAACCCCTTCAGGGAAAACACAGAAGAGATGGGCAAAGCATCATGGCTCAGATCAGCTGGCCTCAGCTTCTCCTTGTGAGTATGGCTCAGCCCAGCCCTTCCTGTGACAATGTGCACAGTATGCCCAGACCCAGTAGAATAACAGAGCTTGGGTAAGTGACCAGGCAAAGGTCAGAGTGCAGCATGCTACAATGAGAAGAAAGCATCCACAAGGCCATAAATGCTGATGGAAGCTGCAGGACTGGTAGATGGAAGAGGATTTGAAGTAGAACACAGAAGTGAACTTGAGCATTGCAAATCTCATCAACAAGGGTTCGGGGTTGACCTCCCCAAAGCAGAATTCTTAAGGACCACAGAAGACTCTGCTTGTTATCAATATATAACATGGGAGCTCTCAATCAACCAGTTCCATTGCAAAGGCAAAACTGTCCTACCTCCCCATGCACCAGGTACCAGCTTGTGAAGGAAGAGACAGAAAAAAACTCTTAACCAGGTCACAGGTAAGTAAGATGAAATCTAAGACTGGAGAAGTTTTAAACTGGAAAAAACTTGAAAAATATTTAACTGGAAACATCAAGTCCTCTCTGTAGTCAAGAGTAAGTAACTGTTTGAAATTAAGATCAAATAAAATAGAAGAGAAAAATCATTTGAACGAACATCTGATTGTGGTCAGCTTTACTGTTACATCCTTAACATTGCTGTCCATTATAGTCTGGATCTAGAATGCCCCCCAGAGTTTTATGTGTTCAGAAGTAGGGCTTTTGGGAAGTGATTGTATAATGAAAGTCCTGACCACTTCCCATTGATGGCTGAAGGAAGGAATTAGAAACTGTCTCAGGTGTCAGGGATGATTTTTTTCAGAAAAGCTAAACCAAGACACCCATTGTGCTCATCACTTTGTAGGTAAATCAAAGGAGCCAACTAGGAAACAGTAGACTCTATAATACCAAATGGCACCAAAGGGAAAAAAATCAGGCTAAAAGATCAAGTGCAAAAAGGGATTTGAAGTATGGCAAGGCACAAGGTATCAGTAAATTAAAATATTATCTCTCTTGGGCTAGGGATGTGGCTCAAGCGGTAACGCACTCGCCTGGCATGCGCTGGATGCTGGGTTTGAACCTCAGCACCACATACAAATAAAAGATGTTGTGTGCACCAAAAACTGAAAAAATCAATATTAAAAAATTCTCTCTCTCTTCTCTCTCCCTTTAAAAAAAAAAAAGATTATCTCTCATTTTAGCATTCCAAAATGTTATAAACCCCAAGAGCAGATCTAATTTGAAAATATGCAACATTTTTCTCTCCTAAAATGAGCCACATAAATTGCCATCCCACTTAAATATTCAGCATACATTCAACAGAGGCCTGGACTTCATAAATAAACATTTAAAAGAAAGTTATCTACAAACTTTATTCAGACCCTGTAGCGAACAACCCACTGCAAATAAATAAATAAATCCCTCAAGAGACAAAGGGGAAACGTGGATCCCTGGCAGGATACTATTTTCATGAAATAGTGTGATAAAAGGATCATTTTCTTATTAAGATGAATACTGAAATATGAATGGATGAAATGATAAGGTGCTTTGGGAAAATCATCCAGTGCTCTTGGGACTGCTGAGAATTAGATGTGCAGATGAAACAAAGTACTTATGAATAAGGAAGGTTTTAAAGGGGTGATGGATCCTTAGGGAGAAAAGTGAAACAGGAGGCATCACAATACCAAACCTTAAATTATACAGAGCTATAGTGACAAAAGATGGCATGATATTGGCACCAAAATAAAGCATCATTGGTTTACATAAACCAATGACACAGAGACAAACTCATAAATACAGTTATCCCATATTAGACAAAGGCTCCAGAAACATACATTGGAGAAAAGATAGTCTCTTCAACAAAAGGTGCTGGGAAAACTGGAAGTCCATATGTAGCAAAATGAAATTAAACCCCTATTTCTCACCCTGCACAAAATTCAACTCAAAGTGGATCAGGACCTAGGCATTAGAAAAGAGACCCTATTAGAAGAAAATGTAGGGCAAATCTCCATCATGTTGGCTTAGGAACCGAGTTCTTCAACAAGATTCCTAAAGCTCAAGAAGTAGTGTAGCATTAAGAATCAATTAACGGGATGGCATCAAACCAAAAATCTTCTTCACAGCAATAAAAAAAAAATGAAGAACCTGAGAAAAGAGCTTATAGAATGGGAGAAAATCTTTGCCACCTGTACCTCAGATAGAGTATTCATCTCCAATATTTATATTAAGAACTCAAAAAAACTTAATAGCAAAAAAACAAGTAATGCAATCAATAAATGGGCAAAGGACAAGAAATAATTACAATTAGAGCAGAAATCAACGAAATTGAAACGAAAAAAAAACCATTGAAAAAATTGATAAAACTAAAAGTTGGTTCTTTGAAAAAATAAATAAGATAGACAGGCCCTTAGCCATGCTAACGAAGAGAAGAAGAGAGAGAACTCAAATTACCAACATACGGGATGAAAAAGGCAATATTACAACAGACACTACAGAAATACAGAAGATAATTAGAAAGTATTTCGAAACCCTATATTCCAATAAAATACAAGATAGTGAAGATATCGATAAATTTCTTAAGGCATATGATCTGCCCAGATTGAGAAAGGAAGACACACACAATTTTAACAGACCAATAACAAAGGAAGAAATAGAAGAAGCTATCAAAAGACTACCAACCAAGAAAAGCCCTGGACCGGATGGGTATACAGCAGAGTTCTA
The DNA here is from genome assembly GCF_964194105.1 of Spermophilus citellus. Lineage (NCBI taxonomy): Eukaryota > Metazoa > Chordata > Mammalia > Rodentia > Sciuridae > Spermophilus > Spermophilus citellus. The sequence goes on along the minus strand of NC_138185.1, from coordinate 33,818,064 downwards.
TAAAACCTTCAAAGAAGAATTAATACCAATACTTTTCAAGCTATTTCAAGAAATAGAAAAAGAAGGAGCTCTTCCAAATTCATTCTATGAGGCCAACATCACTCTGATCCCAAAACCAGACAAAGACACTTCAAAGAAAGAAAACTACAGACCAATATCTCTAATGAACTTGGATGCAAAAACTCTCAATAAAATTCTGGCGAATCGAATACAAAAACGTATCAAAAAACTTGTGCACCATGATCAAGTAGGATTCATCCCTGGGATGCAAGGCTGGTTCAATATACGGAAATCAATAAATGCTATTCACCACATCAATAGACTTAAAGACAAGAACCATATGATCATCTCGATAGATGCAGAAAAAGCATTTGTCAAAGTACAGCATCCCTTTATGTTCAAAACACTAGAAAAACTAGGGATAACAGGAACTTACCTCAACATTGTAAAAGCTATATATGCTAAACCTCAGGCTAGCATCATCCTAAACGGAGAAAAACTGAAGGCATTCCTTCTAAAATCTGGAACAAGACAGGAATGCCCTCTATCACCACTTCCATTCAATTTAGTTCTCGAAGTACTAGCCAGAGCAATTAGACAGACAAAAGAAATTAAAGGCATAAAAATAGGAAAAGAAGATATTAAATTATCGCTATTTGTGGATGACATGATAATATAATTAACAGACCCAAAAAGGTCTACAAAGAAGCTGCTAGAGTTAATAAATGAATTCAGCAAAGTGGCAGGTTATAAAATCAACATGCATAAATCAAAGGCATTCCTGTATATCAGCAACAAAACTTCTGAAATGGAAATAAGGAAAACCACTCCATTCACAATATCCTCAAAGAAAATAAGATACTTGGGAATCAACCTAACAAAAGAGGTGAAAGATTTATACAATGAAAACTACAGAACCCTAAAGAGAGAGATAGAAGAAGATCTCAGAAGATGGAAAAATGTACCCTGTTCATGGATAGGCAGAACTAACATCAAAATGGCGATATTACCCAAAGTTCTCTACAGGTTTAATGCGATGCCAATCAAAATCCCAATGGCATTTCTTGTAGAAATAGATAAAGCAATCATGAAATTCATATGGAAAAACAAAAGACCCAGAATAGCAAAAGCAATTCTAAGAAGGAAATGTGAATCTGGAGGTATAGCGATACCAGAGTTCAAACTGTACTACAAAGCAATAGTAACAAAAACAGCATGGTACTGGTACCAAAACAGGCAGGTGGGCCAATGGTACAGAATAGAAGACACAGAGACTAATCCACAAAGTTACAACTATCTAATATTTGATAAAGGGGCTAAAAACATGCAATGGAGGAAGGATAGCATCTTCAACAAATGGTGCTGGGAAAATTGGAAATCCATATGCAACAAAATGAAATTGAATCCCTTTCTCTCGCCATCCACAAAAGTTAACTCAAAATGGATCAAGGAGCTAGATATCAAATCAGAGACTCTGCGTCTGATAGAAGAAAAAGTTGGCTCCGATCTACATATAGTGGGGTCGGGCTCCAAATTCCTTAATAGGACGCCCATAGCCCAAGAGTTAATAACAAGAATAAACAAATGGGACTTACTTAAACTAAAAAGTTTTTTCTCAGCAAGGGAAACAATAAAAGAGGTAAATAGGGAGCCTACATCCTGGGAACAAATTTTTACCCCTCACACCTCAGATAGAGCCCTAATATCCAGAATGTACAAAGAACTCAAAAAATTAAACGATAAGATAGCAAATAACCCAATCAACAAATGGGCCAAGGACCTGAACAGACACTTCTCAGAGGAGGACATACAATCAGTCAATAAGTACATGAAAAATGCTCACCATCGCTAGCAGTCAGAGAAATGCAAATCAAAACCACCCTAAGATACCATCTCACTCCAGTAAGATTGGCAGCCATTATGAAGTCCAACAACAACAAGTGCTGGAGAGGATGCAGGGAAAAGGGTACACTTGTTCATTGTTGGTGGGACTGCAAATTGGTGCAGCCAATTTGGAAAGCAGTATGGAGATTTCTTGGAAAGCTGGGAATGGAACCACCATTTGACCCAGCTATTCCCCTTCTCGGTCTATTCCCTAAAGACCTAATAAGAGCATGCTACAGGGACAGTGCTACACCGATGTTCATAGCAGCACAATTCAAGATAGCAAGATTGTGGAACCAACCTAGATGCCCTTCAATAGATGAATGGATAAAAAAAATGTGGCATCTATACACAATGGAGTATTATGCAGCACTAAGAAATGACAAAATCATAGAATTTGCAGGGAAATGGATGGCATTAGAGCAGATTATGCTAAGTGAAGCTAGCCAAGCCCTAAAAAACAAATGCCAAATGTCTTCTTTGATATAAAGAGAGCAAATAAGAACAGAACAGGAAGGAAGAGAAGGAGGAAAAGACTAACAGTAAACAAAGACGAATGGGGGGAGAGAAAGGGAGAGAGAAGGGAAAGCATATGGAAATGGTAGGAGACCTTCAATGATACACAAAATTATAAGAGGTTATGAGGGGCAAGGGGGAGGGGGGAAAAGGGGAGAGAATTGAACAACAGCAGAGGAGATAGAGAGGGAAGATGGGAGGGGAGGGGAGGGGAGGGGGGATAGTAGGGGATAGGAAAGGTAGCAGAATACAACAGTCACTAATATGCCATTATGTAATAATGTGAGTATGTAACAGTTGTGATTCTGTAATCTGTATTTGGGGTAAAAATGGGAGTTCAAAATCCAATTGAGTCTAATGTATGAAAGATGATATATCATGAGCTCTGTAACATTTTGAACAATCAATTAAAAAAATGGGCAAAGGAACTGAACAGACATTTAACAGAATAAGAAATGCAATCAGTCAACAAATATATGAAAAAATGGCAACATCTCTAGCAATTAGAAAAAATGCAAATTAAAACTACACTGAGATTTCATATCACTCCAGTTAGAATGGCAATTATCAAGAATACAAGCAACAATAAGGGTTGCCAAGGATGTGGGGAAAATGGTACACTCATACATTGCTGGTTGGACCACAGGTTGGTGCAACCCCTCTGGAAATCAGAGAATCCTCAGAAAACTTGAAATGGAAACATCATTTGACCCCGTTATTCCACTCCTCAGTATATACCCAAAGGACTCAAAATCAGCATATTATAGTGATGTAGCTGCAACAATGTTTATAGTACCTCATTTCACAACAGCTAAACTATGAAACCAGCCTAGATGTCCTTCAACAGAGAAATGGATAAAGAAAATGTAGTATATATACACAATGGAATATTACTCTGCCGTAATAAAGAATAAAATTGTGGCATTTGCTGGTAAATGGATGCAACTCAAGACTATAATGCTATCCCAAAAAATAAAAAAAAAATCCCAAAAAATCAAAGGCCAAATGTTTTCTCTAATATGTGAATGCTAACACTCTATAAGGTAGATGGGGATGGAAGTTCATTGAATTAGAAAAGAGGAATGAAGGAAATGGAGGGGGAAGAGGAGGGTATAGGAAAGACAGTAGAATGAATTAAACATTACTTTTCTATGTTCATATATGAATACACAAAGGATGTAATTCCTCATGATGTGCAACCACAAAAATAGGAAGTTATACTCCATGTATGTATGATATGTCAAAATACATTCTACTTTCATGTATATCTAAACATAACAAATAAAAATGTCAAAAAAGTTAAAAAAAATAAAGGGTGATGGAAATATTAAGGTTCATTATACTTTTACGTCCTTGGTGGGCAATAGATATTTCCACAGTAAAGAGGTTTTTGAAAAGTGAATGTTACAAATATGGCACAGATCTGAAGAAGCTTCTGAAGAAGATCTGTGCCATATTTGTAACATTCACTTTTCAAAACCTCTTTACTGTGGAATCACACTTGTGATTCTTCTTGTACTTTTCTTTGTGTCTGTTATAGCATCATAAAAAGTTTTTTTTAAGCTGACAAACTAATTGATGGCTACATAAATATCTATTAATATTCAATTCATTAACTTATGCGTTTACGGTTTATGCCTCGAACACTTTTCACAGTACAAAGATTTCAAAGTAGAAACTCAATTATCTCAACATATGAGTGAAAGCAACATCACCTAGGAGTTATTAGTCATAAACAAAATGCTTTCATTTTTTGGCCTTCCTTTCTCAAAGTAGTTATTAAGGACCCTCTGGGTGCTGGCTGAATTGTTAAACCCTAACCCAGCCTTGCAGATAGGTATTACCACTTCTACTTTTTCGACAAAAAAAAAAAAAAAAATGTGGCTCAGGGGAGTTTAGCGACTCACTGAAAGCCACAAAGCTATTCAGCCAAGACTCATATCCACATTTACCTGTCTCAGAAGCCTATGTGACTATTTCCATTTTACCACAATGATTTCCAAAACAAGCATCCAACAAATGTGCAAATTAAGTTACATGTTTATTTTACATTAAGCAGATTGTTTTGTTTAAATTTTGGTTTCTGTTTTTAACCAAAATAACTCAAAATGAAAACAATTTGAAACTGTAAGCAATGATTTACTTTGAAAAATTCCATTAACCTCGCATGTGCCAAATCTTGCTATAATTCATCTAGTGATTCTATCCCTCTTGTATATTCTAGATCATAATTGCCTCTCCTTTGAGCAAGAACTTCAGGAGTCATGCTAATACTTCCACCCAAACATAAAGCATATTCTATTTCAGATGAATGAGAGGTTTTTACAGCAAATTGGGGGGGGGGGGAGTCCAACATTTTCAAAGCTATAATCTAAGATGCCTTCTTGAAGAAAACATTTAATCTACATGCAAGTGTCTGCTAAGAATATATGCTCTTTCTGAATTCTACAAGTATTTGGCTGGATGTTTATATATCCAGAACACAATCTTTTCCCATGGAATTTAACCAAGATTTTATGCCCTGGGAAATGAAGAGACCTGGACTTAATTCAACAAAAGCAAATGTGCACAGTAAAACAAATTTCATGTTCAAATGCTGAATTTCAGACATTGATAGACATGACAATCAATAGCAAGCAGTAATTCTTCTATAGAAAGAGAATAAAAAGGGAGGGGAGGGGAGGAGAGGAGAAATGAGAGCGGAGGAGGGGAGAGGGAGAAGGAGAAGGAGAAAAGGAAGTGGGGAGGTCAAGGCTGGGACTCTCCCAAGCCTTCAGGCTTGGCTGTTCAATCTGGTTCCTCCAAATGGCTGGCTTCCGGGGTATTTGCCAATGTACTGGTAAGAATGAGTCTTTAAGTCTCACTCGAGACAGAGAAGCCTTACAGCCTATTCTAAACAGAACTGTGAGACCATGTAAATGTTCAAAGAAGGCCAGGGTTTTAGCAATTGATTTGAAACACAAATTCCCTAAAAGGATGAGATTCCTTAGCACCACACTAAGGTTTCTACAATAGAAATGCAACCAAGTCCTTAAATGGGACACAGATAGGACAGCTGAAAGACACTGGGGCAGAAATAGAATTCCACATAAGAGAGTCACTGCCAAAAAGTTACAGAAAGATTAGACCATTTATCTATCAATGGAAGTTTGTTTGTCATAACTGGACAAAACTGTTTGATTTAGGATAGCTAATAGACTTATGGAGACATATCTATCACTGGTGAGCAAAATGGTAAGATAGTTAACCAAATACTATACCTATGGAAGGTTTCTGTTTTTTAACCAAAATAACTCAAAATGAAAACAATTTGAAACTGTAAGCAATGATTTACTTTGAAAAATTCCATTAACCTCGCATGTGCCAAATCTTGCTATAATTCATCTAGTGATTCTATCCCTCTTGTATATTCTAGATCATAATTGCCTCTCCTTGAGCAAGAACTTCAGGAGTCATGCTAATACTTCTACCTGAACATAAAGGCCAGTCATATATTTGTTGGAGAGTTGAAGAATATTCATTAAAAAATAAAGACCCATATGAAATGAATATACTGAAGGACTGGATTTATTTCACAGAGTCTGCTAGAGGTTGAGAAAGTCAATTTATTCGTATACAATTGCATCATCAAAGATGTACGTTGAATGCAATTATTAAAAATAATTCAAAGTTGGTCAAAACATAAGTATAACACAATTAGAATTCCAAAAGACGTGGACAAAGGATATTTGAAGAAATGGTCAAAATTTTTCCAAGTTTGATTAAAGACACAGATTTATGTATTGAGAAAACTCAGCAAAACCCAAGTACAGAATTTTTTAAAAATTATGTCTAACACCAGGTGCAGTGGCATATACTTGTTTTAGGATTAAGGTATGAGCTGTCCCCCAAAAGCTCATTTGTGAGACAATGCATGAAAGTTCAGAAATGAAATGATTGGGTTATAAGAGCCTTAACCTAATCAGTCAATTAGTCCACTGATGGTAATTGTAGGCAGGTGGGGTGTGGCTGGAAGAGGTGGGTCACTGGGGGCATACCTTCAGGGTTTATTTTTTGTCCTTGGTAAATGAAGCTCACTCTTTCTCTGCTTCCTTCTTGCTATGTACTGAGCTGCTTTTCTCTATCATGCCCTTCTGCCATGAAGTTCTTTGGCACCTTTGGCCCAGGGCCATGGAGTTGAGCATCTATGGATTGCAGATGTGAAACCTTTACCACCAAATGAACTTTTCCTCTTCTACGTTGTATTTCTCAGATCTTTTGGTCACTGAGATGAAAAAGCTGACTGAAACAACCTGTTATCTCAGCTAAAGCAGGAAGATCACAAGTTCAAGTCCAGCCCAGGAAATTTAGTGAGACTCTGTCTTAAAATGGGGGGGGGAGGGGGAAAGGAAGGGGTGGGGGACTAGATAAGTAGCTCAGTGGTAAAGTGCCCCTGGTCAATCCCTAGGGGAAAAAAAAGAGCATTTAGATACATCATAGTCTAAATGTTGAAAACCAAAGGTAAAGATGAAAATCTTAAAAGTCATTAGAACAAAACAAGGTATTACCTCCAGGTGAGCAAAGAATTTGAATGATCACTGGCAATGAAGACAAAAAATAGAAAAATACCTGTAAAGTTCTGAAAGAAAACAGATATGTCACCCCGAATTCAATATCCAGAAAAAAAATATCCATCAGAAATGAAGGTAAGATAGAGATGTTTTTAAACAGAATAAAATGAGGAAAATCATTCTCTGGTACAGTAGCAAAAGCTAAAGGAAGTTATTTAGGCTGCAGAGAAATGAAATGTGAATCCTCAGGAATGAACAACAAGCACTTTAAGTGGTAAATATATATGGAAATTTTTATAAAGAGATGATTTTCCTCTTAATTTCTTTAAAATACATAATTACTGCTTAAAGCAAAATTATAACACTGCCTTGTGGGGGTTCAAATACACATAGATGTATTTAACCAGTCTCTACTCTGGAAACAAGGACCAGGCAAATGATTTTTACATGAGATACAGTAGTAATGCTCTTTTGAGAACTTTCATAATAAATTGTTGGAAAAGAAAATAAATGAACAATTAAACCTAAATTTCCAGAAATTTTGATCTGGAAATTGTCAATTAACTCTAAAAGTTATGCCAGGAGACTTTTGAGAAATACAGTTAAATAGAGTAGTCTATGGAATATGGAAACCTTAGATCTGTTTATTGAAACTCTTTGTGGATTTTACCTTTGACCTTGAACTTCCCTTCTCAGAATATTTCTTATAATACCTTTCTCCTTAATGCATTTAGATGACAATTTGAGACTTTAATTAAGCCTAATGAAGAACCATTTATTGATTGGTTACAGGAGAGCCCAGGCTGAGCTCATAGAGGGCAGTGATGGTGTATGAGGAGAGTCCGGCATGTTCATCTCTCATGCTGGCAAAGACCCAGTCAGGAACCTTCCCAGGGTAACTGATATTTAAAACCTTGTGTTTATCTTGAAATATATACAGAGTCTGTAAAGCAATTTCAGGGCTCAAGGACTTTTTCATAATTTTCTACTTCTGTGTTTTTACTAAGAACATGCAAAATGTTGCAGTTAGTTAAAAGAAATAAATAAAAAGCCACCTGGGGCTGGGGATGTGGCTCAAGCGGTAGCACGCTCGCCTGGCATGCGTGCGGCCCGGGTTCGATCCTCAGCACCACATACCAACAAAGATGTTGTGTCCGCCGAGAACTAAAAAATAAATATTAAAAATTCTCTCTCTCTCTCTCTCTCTCTCTCTCTCTCTCTCTCTCTCTCTCTCTCTCCTCTCTCACTCTCTCTTTAAAAAAATAAAATAAAATAAATAAAAAGCCACCTAGCCCTGAGAATCCAAATCAGCCAAGTGAGGTTCACTGTGAGAAAGGCAAATTCAGACTCTGACAAGAAGAGGTGGTTAAGAATCCTGAATCAAGGTGGAAAATATCATTTTGGTTTTAAAAGTTCTTGGCTCATAGTTTTGTAACAGACTGAACAACATGGAATTGAAGAATGGTTGTCTCAAATTACCAAGTTTATAGTGATAATCAGTGACCTTTAGAAGGCATTAATCTGAGCTAGATGTGCACATACACTTAAGCTACATATATTAACTCATTTACTCTTCAAAGCAATGAATGGGCTAGATACAGCTCTTATCACTTGGAATGGTCAGGCAGGAACTAGGGTATGGCCAGCCTCCCAGGGTGTGATCAATGGTAGAACAGAAAGCCCATCCATGCCTACCTCAGAAACCAGTGCCTGCAAGCCATGGCCATGTGCTGACCAATGATGCCAGGACACCAGGCACATTTTCCAAAGCAATATTTCACCTCTGAGCCTGACCCTTTCTTCATAGGAGGTAAAAATGATTACCTCTTTATGAGTTCCCTTGGGCTGCCTAACAAACCAGGAGACCTGAAACAACAGAAATTTATTCTCTCACTCTTCTGGAAGCAATGTCTGAAATCAAGGTGTCAGCAGATGCTCTTTGCTTCTCTAGGCTCTAGAGAAGAATCCTTCCTTGTCTCTTCTTAGTTTCCAGTGGTTCCTGGCCATCCTGGGCATCCCTTGGCTTGCAGCTATATAACACCAGTGCCTGGCTCCATCTGCACACAGCCTTCCTTTCTAAGTCTCCTTGCATGTCCTCTGTTCTGATGAGGATGCCAGTCAGTCACAGGATGTAGGGCCCAACCTAATCCATCATGATACATCCAATGTATCCTATAAGGTTGCATTCTGCGGTTCCAGGTGGATGTGAACTTGGCGACACACCATTTTCCCCACAATACCCCTAATGAATGCACCATTCTTCCTGAATAAGCCAAAATGTGATTTTACATTTTTTTGTAGAAACTGTTAAATCTTGCATTTCTTTAGTATTTTGTATATTTTTAAACGGTTTGATCTGTTGTCTCTCTTTTGATTGATGTTATACATAATCTAGGCATGTGTTAGTAATCTGAGTTTTGAGTGATTAAACCAAAACTTTAAATAATTTACCCAAGGTCAAAACTCAGTCAAGTGACAGATTGAAAAGTGGAATCCTAAGGACGTATGATTTCAACTCAGGTTACTTCCCAGATGCACCATTCTCTCATAAGGGTTTCTTCATCCATTAAAGCTGTGTTATGCTTTTATTCTTCCTGGCACTCTTTCAGTTAAAAAGATATTCCAAATTGACTACCTGTATGCAAATAGTCTGCAACCTAAAAAAAAATCATTTATGAAACTCTCACATTGCTTAAGTGGACTATATATACTTGTGCGTGTGTGTATGTGTGTGTGTGTGTGTGTGTGTATGCACAAATTTATACACATACTAAATATGAATAACATGTATCAAATCTGTGAAGTAACTTTTGAACACGCCCCCCCACACACACACATCTAAAACTTGTAAGTTAAAACGTAATTTGTAACTATTGAATTAAAATTCAAACTCTTATCTGTCCTCCCAATAATGTCACTGTCATAAACAGGGAGAAGTGTCATGCAATGAACACTCACATTAGCAACTGAGCTTCACTCCAAAAGTCTGGAAGAATGTGAATGGATTTGGACATAATTCAAGCTGCTGGTTTAGGTATAGCAAATGTTCATCATTAACTTCTACCTTGTTGATAAAGGTATAAAGGAAAATGTCAATATCATACCTCAATAAACCTCAGCTTAGCAACCTAAGACTACACCAAATCCCTCAGGTGACAGGTTGATCCCATCTAATGATTGCCTCCCTTGTAAAGAGCAGTCAATGGGCCAACCCCAGCCACCTTACCTCTGACTGACACCTGCCCCAGGGCCCTTGCTTGTACCCACTATTCCTGCCCATTTCAGTCCCACTCTGCAACTAAGTTATGTGATAAAATTCACTGATACAGTAACCTACCCAACCATTTATATAATTTTAAAAACTAACATAAAGCTCTCATTGTTAATATAAAGAAATAAAGCAAAATTACTTCAAATGCATATGAATTTCAATATATTATGTTTGGGTACAGTTGCACTAGAAGAAAGGCGAAGTCTTCAGAGGCTTATACAAACAAGAAAGATCACAGTGGGTGCTGCACACTGGCACATTTGCACTACATCAGGACTCAAATGCTAGAACTGGTGACATTCGGAAATGGTGACTAGTTCCTGGTAACATTCTCAATAAAACAAAGTGTAATCATCCCTAAGTTTACAAGGCAACTGTAGTCCTGGAAATCCAGGGTACAATAAAACTCAGAAACACCTAACTGAACCCAATAAAAATCTGAAACACTGTATTACATGTAAGATGGAGTGATATATAGCTTCAGATATTTTAAGTTCTTCTGTAACCCACATGAATGTCTGCCAGGGAATTTTAAGCCTCTACAGGATTATGATCCCCCCCAAAGTGGAATAACCAACTTCCCATGAAATTCTAAAACATATTCTAGGAGTGGCACCACACTCCCACCCAGAGACCCACTAGTTCATACGCAGTTCCCTAGCAGATTCTAGATTTGGCCTCTCTAACTGCTTATTTTTATTTATCAATACTTAGAGAATATTTACTATGTTCCAAGGTATTTTATAAATATTTTATCTTCAAAATAACTCCGTGAAATAGGTGTTATTATTTTTATTCCCAGTTTACATGACAGGAATCTGAGAGATTAAAGAATTTTCCCAAAGCCACAGAGCTAGCAAGTGGCAGAAGCTGGAATTTGAACTCAGGTTTTCTGGCCCCAGAATTAACCTCTAAGGAGGACTAAAGCTCCTCACTTCTTATGCACACAAAGATTTCTATCTCCAACACTCTCCCAGGGAATCTAGATGCTACTCATTCATGCACCAGACTCAGAACATCAAGGTCCCTTGCTGTGTTCCTCATTGATGAAGACAGGGACTGCATTTGCCTGCATGTGTCCCTCGCACAAGACAAATATTGTTAGGTAGATAGATGAATGAATGTGGATTGAAAACCCATTTCAAAAGTTAGCCAATCCATTTCCAATTCTCCTCATGATCCTCCACTCTCTGTATCATTCTATGAGCAGATCTCTTCATTTCTTACTTTAGTCAGAAGTTCAAGGTCATTGATATCAAACTCCCACAAATTCCTTCCTATAGCTTCTGCCATACTGTATAACTCTACCCTTTTCCCTACCGTGAAGACTCTTTGTCCTGTCCTCTCCTTCCATTATTGGGGAGAGATAGATCTACCTCTCATTTCTCCTTATCCTTCTCCTGTCAATTCCTTTCTTTCTTCTCGAGCTTTCTTCCCTGTCAGTTAATCCATCTGCCCATCTCTCCTTTAACTCTACCATCCCTTCAGATTCTGACCCAGCAACTGCACACTTTATAGGGAGACTCTATCCTAGCCCTAATTCAATACCTTCACATCCAAATAATTTTCTTTGTTCAGAACTGCAATGCACTGTTGCTTCTGTATCAAGGTGCCAACTTCTTGGACAGGGATGGGTGCATGGGATGTGTTCTGGGAATCACTGATAAACAAGTCACCATCAGTAAAGTAGATTTAAAACAAGGGTTAGTAGAGGCAAATAAAGGCTAGCCACTCACCCGCAGGGAGACTGAAATCATATAGAGAAGGCTGGGTAAGTGAAAGCTACACAGGACACATTTGGGATAATGTCTACTCATGCAGGAGAAAAGGGGACTCTGCTACTAGTTGCAACCTGCCAGGGAAATTGGCTTACATGGTCTTTTTGGCTTGTTCTGTGTTCTGAATGCTCATAAGTAGTAGACTTACAACTCTAAGTACATAGGTTTCTGCATAGCATTAGTAGATGACAAATATTTCTTGCTTTCCTAATCTGAATTTCTCTCTTTTATGCTACATCATTTTTTTGTGAGGTTCTGTCATTTATCTTTAAATATGAGAATTTGTGGGGACTTTCTCTGACCTCTTGGAGGACAAGGATCTTCTACTTCGCAGGAAATGACCTTTTAGCTGAGTGGATACTATGAATCATGATCAAACTTCTATTTCTACTTTAAAATACCCACTTCCAATCTCTACTTAGAATTGTATTTTTAAAGTCAAATTCATCTCTGACCTCTGTTTCAGAAGTCCCTCGTACTGGACACCAAAACAAACTGTGCCTCAGCTCCTTGAAAGAGAATGTCAGAATCCCAGCACCATTTCAAATTTGAGTTTCTGCCCAGCCTCAGGAGTAAATCCTCTGGCTTGGTATTCAGAGATAGTGACCTTTGGTCTGTATTTGTACTCTCCATTTTTTTCTCTAACCTGAAATTCCATATCACTCAATAGTTTTGCAAAATTCATTCTGAGATTTTTAAGCCCATGAACCAAGTATAATGGGCGCTTGTAATTCTGTTATAAAGACTCCCTAAGTAAACAACATACAGTTTACATTGAAGTTTGCCAAGGACTCCCAAATATGGCAGCTCTTCAACTGTGAGAGCTGTCCAGTTTTTTTGAACTTATGTACCCATGTCCTATCATCACAAAAAATGTCAAAAGGGTCTTAAAATATCATCTAATTTTAACAAACTTCTCAAAATCATATAAATAGCCCTGAAAAATAAAATAAAAAGTAGAGTATTATCAAATTAACTCTGCATAAAATTAGATTTCTCTCTTATTCATAGTGTGTGTACTGTACCATTCTGTGGATTAAATATAACTATATAAATATATATACAAAGAAATAAAAATTAAAGTATGGTGAATTGTCTAATACTTTACCCTATTTGAGTACTTTTTGAAGTTATTCTGGCTGTCTTCTGAGGCTGATCTACTTGTGCAGGATTTCATTCAAGCCCAGAAACACTTTGTCTATACAACCAAAATAATGTTGATGGTCTCAGAGCATCCAACCATTTCAAGTTTGTCATGACAGACCCCAAACTCTCAATGTTCACAATCCAATCTTGGCCTCAAACTAGAATTCTTGTGGGAGAATTGCATAATTTCTAGTTGTAATATTCCTATGGGGGCAGGGTATGAACTCTAAGCTATTTGAAGGGGGGAAAAAACTTGACTTGCATCACCTTAAAAAACACACCATAGCTCCCAATTGGCTATCTTCCAAAGCTATCCTGGGTCTTGCTGGGCACCATGACAGTTGCTTTCTCTAATCTCTCAACAACATGAACGATTGCTCTCCAAACCTCTTCTCTTCCAAGTCATCCAAGAATTTGTCTCAAACTTTCTTTTCTCCCTGTTAGCTACTTAAGTTTTCAGGTTTTTATGGCCTTTCAAGATTCACAAGTTGATTCAGAAGTTTAAGAAGTGATATATTCAAGTGGGTGCCATGGGTTGGCTTTTATTTATAGTGTGGAAGGTGGGAGGAGAAAGGGCTGATGGGGGCTTTCAGGAGGTCAAGAGGTGAGACAAACAAAATAATCTTCTAAGTGACTTCCAGCTTACATGGTAAACACAGAGCTTCTGCATTGCCCAGCTACATAAATAGGACCATAAAAAGCTGATGTGGAGCTGGGAGGAAAAAAGTTTTTTTTTTTTCAATCCAGTAACATACAAAAGGAAGAGACAGTAAAAGACAATTTCAGGAACAAGTACACCATTTTCCAGTTAGCCTGGCCTTTCTATAATTATGGCTGCCCCACAGACACAACTCCTCAAGCAGGAAAACACAAGCAATCCCCCAGAAAACTCTAGAGGAGTGCTTAGATCTTTTTTTTTCCTATTTGAGAGTGAAAAATGAAAGTTAAATAGCACATACATCCTCCAAGCACCATCCTGAACCCCAGAACCCTATAATTGCTTAATGGGCAATTCAAAGGCCACATCAGAGGATATTATTAGGTAAAAAAGGAAAAAGGCAATGTGAGTCTTTGATATATAAGATGGCAGTTCTAAATGGGAGGAAAGCAAGGATGCCAGGTGCCTTTTAATGTGTGACGACATAACTACTTTCATGAGCATATACTGGACCATTTCTACGAAGCTATTATTTGCAAATCATTCCCAAAGTTGAAATCTTACACCCAAGACTGCTCTGGACTACAACCTCCTTTGTTTAGCTTTTGCTCATTTAGGTACCTTTATGGTTTACATCTCTAATATCTGCTGAAAATCTCATACGTTAGGCAATCCAGGAGAGTTCACAGGTGAAATCATTAGATTTGACAGCCGTAACCTTATCAAATGGATTACCCCATTTGATGGATTAATAATTTTAATGGGCTAATAGTTTTAATGGCTTGGGGGTAATGGCAGGCTAGTGGGGCATGGTTGAAGGAAATAAGTCACTGGGAGCATGCTTTTAGGCACTGAATTTTGTCCCTGGTTTCCTTCACTCTGCTTTCTGGCTATCATGAGTTGAGCAGTTTTCCTCGGCTACACCCTTCTGCTTTCCTTAGGCCCAAAGCAATGCAATTGGCCAACCATGGAAACCGTAAGCCCCAAATAAGCTTTTCCTCCTTTAAGCTGTTCTTGTCAGGTATTTTGGTCACAACAACGAAAAGCTGAATGACACAGGCACATTCATGAGGATTTTAAAAACACACTTCCTATTGTCCCTGCTTTGGTTGAACAGTTAAGGATTAAATTATTCAGAAACTGTTAGCCACAGATGCTAAATTGAACTGGGACTCTCTGCCCTGTAGGAAAATGACTTTATTAGTATTTCCTTACTGAATAGGAGGAAATAACTTCATTATTGAAGAGAATCACCTCCAAAAGAATTATGAGTTACCTTTTTCCATGAGTAACTGGTACAAGGTAAGCAAGATTGTAATTTTTAAAATTTAAGCATTCTCTTCCTAATTAATTTTTGTTAATAAACATCCAATCATGATAGTTCCCTCAGACACACCACACACACACACACACACACACACACACACACACACACACACACACAGCATCAGCATCCCTATTTTCACTTTTCCTTAAATTATTCCTATTGCATTTCAGATGCAATTTAAACAGACCAATAGGAGAGTCTTTATTTTAGCCCCTCTGCCAGCTTTACTTTTGATTAAACTTCTCCTTGTGATCTGGGCTCAACCTCATGGCCTGATTTCAACAATTCAAACTTGCTTTGCTACTTCCTGCTGCAGGACCTTGGCATGTCCAATCTCTTCTCCCCAGTACAATTATTACCACATTACTTTGGGCAATTCTTACTCATCTTAAGAAATAAATGTTACTTCCCTGCAAGCTCTTCCCTAGAGCCCCTGTCCCATCACGCTCAGTCCCTGTCCGGTTCTTCTGTATTCACAGGGATCTCTTGAGTCCAGCAATGCACAAGCATCCCTGCTATTGTCTAATGAAGAACTTGGCCCTGACCAACTAAATCCCGAGCTCCATAAATATTGCTTTTGTTTACCACTGTAGCCTCAGGCTCCAGTGCAATACCAGGCTAAAACAATTCTTGGATGAATTACTAAATACACTTTTTATTACAATCTAGTTTGGAGGCAATAAAGTTGTGGAGTCCCAGCAGGAAACATGAGTGCAATCTAAAAAGGTACCTGGAGAGGGTTTAATTAAGTGGAAATTCACAAAGATGGAAGGGCCCAAGAAGGGAAAAAAGGAAGAAGGGACCCAAGAAGGAAAAAAATGTTTTTCAACATTCAAACTTACAAAGAAATTTTTTTTTCAAATCTGCAGTATCCATTTTTCATATAATTTTTATGGTAGCAAAGATGAAAATGTAGAAGTTCACATACTTTGATGCAACATTTTCATATATACATTCTAAAATATGTACATGAATGTTCTTTGGGAGTCTCTGGATGTGGACTGAAGCTGAAACTTCCAAGGGCTTATCTTTAATAAGCAAATAAACAAAGGTATACTCATGCAAGGGTATGTCTTTTAACCATTAGCAAACAGTGAATAGTGCTTTTGGCCAAATTGTAGATATAAACTTTATTTATAATAAATGCATATAAATCTGTAAATATCGAGTTTTTAATTAATTTTTAATTTGTTTTAATTAGTTATACATGACAGTAGAATAATGCACTTTGATATATCACACATAGATGGGGTATAATTTATGCACTTTGATATATCACATATAGATGGGATATAATTTCTCATTTTTCTGAGTATGCATGTTGTAAATACCGTTTCTAAGGAACTATATATAATAGATGAACTCAAAATTCAGATGTTCCCTCTGAACTCAGTAAATTGAATTCTCATTTATTTACACTGAAAAGATTTTTATTTTCATGAAAATAAAGCAGGAAAAAAATTCAGGTTTTTCTAAATATACTACTGAGTGTCCCTATGACAATTCTTGAATTGTGCTAGAAATCATAGAAAACAGACATATCCATGACCAGAAGAAAAGTAAAAAAAAAAAAATACAGTTCAGTAAATACAGATATGTTGGGAAATTTCATGTGCCTGTGTTTGTCAGGATGTAGGCAGTGCAAAATCACCAAAAAATTCAAATGTCAGTTAATATTCAAAACAATGACAATCATGTTCAAGCCACCTGCAGTTGCTAATAAAGGAAATTGAAAGTCTTATAAATGAAAAGGATATTAATAGCTTAATGAAGATTGACCTAGAAAGTGTATTTTTATTTTAACCCAGGGTAGAATGATAGATAATGAACTGCTTTTAAAGATTTATTTTAGGACAAATGATATACCTAGAGATTTTGCAATCTGTTGCAATCCTAATTCATGGAAGAATTGCATAATTATACATAAAGAACCTAAGGGTTAAAATTCAGTAGCATTTGTAAATGTCTATCACTGGTATTTTCACTCAGAGTGGCCAATTTACTGTTACAATGAAATAAACTAGAATGGTGTTATTCAAATGGTAATGGAAGTACACACCAAAATTTTCCAAAAGAAACACTGATATGGAGAGCTTTAAGGAAATAAAACTATAGCAGATTTTCAGTGTTCCTAAATCTGATCAACACAAGAAGATTCTGCAATGCTGCTACCTGCTTCCTTCTCCTTTCTCTGCTGCCCATCTCCCCTTTACAAAGGAAAGATCTGACACTCATCCAACCAGAATCTTGCAAAGAGGTGTTGTCTCAGGAAGCAGAATTCTCCCAGAGGCAAGGTATAACTGAGTCTCTTTTCATGCAAGGCACTATCAGCTGATAGAGGTGTTTTGGGTCTTCCCTGAAACATATATGTGTTTCAAGTGCAGCTATACTGCAGAATGAAGCATGGGAAGAGCTAAAAAATATTTTATTTAACAAACTTGCTTCTTATATCTTTCACTGTTGAAAATGAAGGCATCCATCTGAAGGGACAGCACTATAAAGACAAATGGAAGTAACTGGGGTGATATCTTCACACAGCACAACACCTGGAAGACCTTTGTTCCTCTTCTATCTCACATACACAATTCAGAAATAAAATATGGATCATGGCAGTGTGCATTTAACATGCTTATCTGAACTGAAAAATGAAATCAGACTTTTTCTAACAATGAGGGTTGGGTTTTCCAATTAGATTATGTCAAGAATATGTTCCATAAATTAAATGAGTTAAGACAATACATCCAAGGTTTGGACGGGCATCAATTTATGATAAAATCATATCTGATAACAAGGTTGACCTCCAGATGGGTTAGGGAATGGACAGAAACACACTTTTTATTACAAATATTTCTGTATTGTTTGGTCCTTCTTTCCCAACAGAAATTATGACACTGGAATTTTAAAAATAATCAAATACTTTCAATAATAAGTACTACTTTGTAACATTAAAAAAAAAGAAAAAAGCTTTTAAGTTTAACAGAATAAAATAACCTTTTAAAACAGCATAATATACCACAGTAAAATTATCATAAGATTACACACTCCTTTCTTTTCCTAAATTACATTTTCTGTGTACCCATTGTTTGAAGACAATAACTAGCTCCTCTGAGAACAAATTCTACATTTGCTAAGAAAAGTAGTTTCTACTTTCACTTACAATGGAAAAGTCATTTGGTTACTGAACTGAAAAACTGCATAAGGGTTTGTTCTACAAATGTTGACAAATCCCAAGGTTAAACACATTGTGTAACCTCAATACTCAGTTTTAGAAAGAAAGAAAAAAAAAGCAGTTCTTTACTCCTGTCCTCAAGTTTCATTAAAAGAGCAGCCAGAATTCCAATGGTCAGTGTGGCTGTCCCTGGAAGACTATTCTGTAATGCTGTCTCTACCCCTATTAATCATTCTCTGCAGACAGAACTTCCAGCAAAGCATTTTTCAAAACAAATGCATTAATACCATGTTGATTATCTGATCAGACTCTTCACTAAAAGAACCAAGAGAAACACTAAGCAAAATTTTAATACAGCTCAAGACAAAATATTTCTTCCATTCTCTATTTTATTTAACTCATCACTCTGTAGTTTTGATTGGAATAATTTAAATCCATCAGTAAAATCTTTATTCTGCACACTATCTTATCTTAAAGAATAGTTTCAGTTTTTACTAGTTCCAATAATCTCAATAAATAAATGAAAAACTCTGCTTTAGTCTTCATGTGATTATTTGATTTACAAACTTCCTCATGCACATGCATCAAAAAGTGTATATAAACAACAACTATGGAAATCAGAATAGTAGAATAGTAGCATAGTAGAATAGAGGAAAGGGACCATGGGGTAGGAGGTTCAGAGGGACAGGGAAAGTGCCAGGGAGTGATATTAGTCAAATTGTGTTGTTATACTGTGTGTGTGCATATACGAATATGAACATATAAAAACAAATCCTACCATAATGCACAATTATAATGCACCAATTTTAAAAATGTTGAAAAAAGTATACATGAACTCCTTGGGGCAAGAACTGTATTATTATATTTCGATAACATACCTACCATGTGACATCCATGAAAAATATGTAATGATACTAAATATATCTCTATGTTTTATTAGACTTCTATATGTTTAATAAAACAATGCCTGCTAAGCACTTTAATTGACTTGAAAAAATGTATCATATAAACAGGAGAAAGGGTGATGTTTACTCCCCAGGAGCAATTTCCTAGCAGTGGAAAGAACCAAATAGGTCTATGGTTTATTGTCTCATAGAAAAATGACGACCTCTTCCTTTTCCTTTCCACTACTAGCCCTGATCAAAGGTCATGTCCATTTTCTCTATTTCAAAAGCAGCCAGCTTTACATGCTGTCTAATTTTAACTCAATTGTATAGTAAATAGTAAAAATAATAAGCTAAAGAAACACTCTATCCAGTCACATGATTTTTTTTCTTCTGACTCCAGATTCAAGAAAGTCTAAGTTTATGGACCAAATCATCAGAATCCTAGAATAGGCTTCTACAGTATCTCTGAAAAAAACAGAAAAAGAAAAACAGAAAACAGTTATTGGTGGTTTCGTCCAAATACCTATCCACATTTTGTGATCTTGACAATAGAAAGCACATCTCGAGATGTACTGAAAATGCATCCCATTGCAATAACCACCAAGAAAAAGCCAACCTCGTGCCCATGCAAACATCCTGAAAGTACCTAAGGAGAGTTAAGACTCACTGTTAGCACTTGAAAATATTTATCTGCAATTTAAAGTTGCAGTTCAGCTGGGGAAAGGAGACAGGTATTGAAAAGAGAATGCAATATGACACAGAATTAAAATGTCACATCGTAAAAGAAAATATCACCTTGAAGAATCACCAATATTCTATAAAGAGATTCAATGGCTTCCCTTCAGACTTCCTGTAAGTTTGTAGGAAGTGCTCACCTGGGGCCAGCACTGTAATGGACACTGAATAGAGCTCACCTTCATAGCAAAGCAATGATTTTTTAAGAGTATAGGATTTATAGCACCATTCCCCTTTTCTGTTGAAGGAGGGCAAAGCCATGAGTTGCCCTTGATGCCACTAAAACAAAGTAGACTTTAAAATACGTGGCAGTTCATAGCAATTTATTCATTGTATTCATTAGGGCTAACAAAATTAATCTTCCATTTTCTTCCCTTTAGAACTGCATTTTCAATATAATTAGAGACAGAATTAATTTTTTGTTCTCTGCGTCTTTTTAAAAGTTTTATAAATAGCAATGATAACAACAGAAGGCAATTGTAAAGAAAAAATAAATCACTCTTAATACTAACACTATAGTGCAACAGCTGGCTTCATTTTTTAAATATTCTCCTCCAGTATTTATCTATAAACCAACATGCTTTTCACAGTTGTTATTAGAGTGAAAGCACAATGTTTTCTTTTGCTTGTACTTTCCTAATTTTCTATATGTTTCCATATCACTTCATCTCTTAAATTTTATTTCCCATGATAATTCAATAATTCATGTTATTAAAATATTATGATTTACTTATTTACTTTTTATAATTTTTTATCATTCAGTGCTTTAGTCCTGGAAATATGACAGTGACTATATTTGTACCCATTTACTTTTCTTCTTTTCAAATATTTTCTTGGGATATGTTTCTATGATTCAGCACAGTAATTCTGTTCTCTCTTCCTGCTTAACATTTTAGGAATAAAAATAATTTAAAAAATCAGTATGTTAACTAAAATATAGTCAGTATTTTACATTCCATATTAGTTTTGGCAGAAGCAAATCTAGATGCAACTCCAAAAAATAAACTTTATTAATTTTGCCAAAGTATTATATGAAAATGTAATAATTTCCAAGTCATATTGAAGAGGTTTTCTTTAAAAATGTAACAGTGATGAAAATACATTCATACTCATTTATTAATTTTCCTCTTTTTCCCTTCCTCATTCTTTTGAATCCTGTAGTTCTGGAAATAAGCAAATATAATCAATGGTCACTATCTAAGGCTTAGACATCTTACTAAAAATGTTCCCAATATTCATTAATGATTAAAATTTCAAGAAGGATAATTGGAAGATGGAAGAAGGATAAAAAATATTTACCTAACCAAAAGAGTTAAAAATACTTAACAAACACCTATACAAATCACAGATGAGGAAAAGAACATGCACAGATGTGTTCTTTTCACATTCTCTTCTCTGAGCAAAGGTCAAAAGTGGATTTGCAATGAAGCTTATCCTAAGAAGATTTTAATTGATTCTTAAACTTGCTTAACCTTCTATGAAATAGATGAATTTTAAGAAACCACACCATTTCACAAGAAAGGTTTTTTAACATAAAAATAGACCATATTCTGTCCAAACAGTAAAGGCAATCTAGTCTAGCTATATACTATTAATTTAACATTTCTGGGGTTTTTTTTTTATTGTTATTGGTTTTGGGTTTTGGTTTTTTTTTTTTGTGTGTGTGTGTGTGTGTGTGTGTGTGTGTGTGTGTGTGTTACTGAGCATAGATCCCAGAGCCTTACACAAGTTAGGCAAGAGCTCTATCATTGAGCTACATCCCTAGGCCTTTTTTATTTTGTATTTTGATACAAAGTCTCACTAAAATACCCAGGTTGGCCTCAAATTGAGAGCCTCCTGAGTAACTGGGATTTGAGGTGTTCACCACTGTGCCTGGCTAAGTTTCCTGTTTTTGTCATGGATAATTTTCAACATGCTTAGGAGTAAACCAAATAGCAAAACAAGAGCCCAAAGCAATAATCCAGCCTCAAAAATATTCGCCTCCTTTACACCCTCACTCCTTCTTATGCTTCCCTATTTTATTATTATTTTTTTTTTTGGTGGGGGGGCGGGTACCAGGGACTGAACTCAGGGGTACTCAACCATTTCAGCCACATCCCCAGCCCTATTTTATATTTTATTTAGAGACAGAGTTTTATATTTTATTTAGAGTTGCTTAGCCCTTAAAAACCATATCATTGTATCCATAGGCTATTTAGAAAGTATCTCTAAAGGTGTGGTTTCCTTTTATTTAACATAACCAAAGTAATTTTAAAAATTAACAATAATTTTTAAATATCACCAAATATTCAATGTTCACAATTGTTCTGTCATATTATTTTTAAATCCCAATCTAAATAAAAGCTGTACATTCAAATGAACTGTACATGTGCTAAACTATAGTTCCCACTTATTTTTCTTACATTTATTCAATAAATAAAACAAGTTAAAATCTTGAAGATTTTCCTATTTCCTATAGTATAGATAGAATGATGGCATTCTCTATCATTTAGTAACATGTTTCTCTATTGACTTTTTCAATAAGTCAATAGTTAGATTTACAGGCGTGATAAATTTCATGGTTTGATTTTTTGTGGGGGCAATACTCTTTTATATGCTGTCTATCAAGAAGAAAGTTATATTAATATATGCATGCTAATAAAGTTAGAAACAAGAGAAAAAACAGATAAAATCAGAGAGGAAAAAAATTCATTTTGCTACATTTCAGCGAGTTTTAGAACATTATTTACCTCCTCAAAGGTCTGCTATATTTCCCGGCAACATTATTAAATAGTCTATCTTAATATTTGTCCTTTGTCTTTTCTGATTATTACACTCAATGGATTTAACCACAAAAAAAAAAAACTTAAAGGAAATTTCAAGATGGAAATTGAGTTTAAATTCAAAACACATTTCTAGGATAATAATTTATTATCAGGGATGTCAAAGGCAAAGTCAAATTAACTGAGTTCAATGTCAGAAAAACAGAAGCCACCAGTGCTGACAATCAAGTGACAAAGGAAAAAATGATAAAAGAGGATCCTAACATTTAAGACAGAAAATCACAAGTGTGACACATGGTATGTGCTTTGTAAATATTTGTTGAATGAACAATGACAACATAGTTGGAATGAATGAACTATCCCAAGGTGCTCATTAAGAGGTGTATTCTGGATTATCACCTCTCTTTCCTTGAGAAATGATCAAGAATTACTACACTCCATCACAAATACTATATACATTTATTCCACTGTCTTCACTTCTTTCTGGCTCAGGCAGTGAATAACCCCTAATCCTCCAACTCCATCTTCTTTAGTTCTTCTGAGTATTTATTTCTTATTCAATTACTTCTGTACCCTATCACTTTCAGGCTTGTCTCTCCATCCTCCTCCTAATTCACTCCAATCCCACATTCTTAAGAAGGAAAAACCAAACTTCTATTTTGTCTTAGGGTTGTTTCTCCCCAAAATAGACTGTCATGCAAGGATTGGATTCCTCTGGTGACCTCAGGGAGCACTGGGTAGGGAGTTGAGAAGTAAGACAGATGGGAAAGGAGGCAATGAAGGCTTTCAGAATGAACAAATTATTCACTGTGGGCATCTGTGGCTGACTCCTGCTAGGGAACTCTAGATGAAGGTGTGGTGTTTACTTCAGAGTTGTAATGACTGAAGGTCAAGGAAGTGAGAACCCTGATTAAACAATTCCTAACTATACTCGTTGGCTATTCCTTCTAGGAACATGTGTCCCACAATTTTCAAGGAAATATTGTCCCAGTTTTCTTCCTGCATCTCATTGATCGAGAAGCCGGATCTTCAATCATACCCCTTATAAGTGTCTACTTTTCAGACTGTGCATCTCTCTCTGGACAAACTCATCCTCTCCCTTATCTATACCTATCACCCATGTTGTGGTGACATCTGTTTATCACACTTTTCAGAGCAACAAGTTCATTTTCCCTATGTAGACTCACATTTCCAATTAAATATTTCTGCAGGTTCCTCAAAGTCAGTGTGTTCAAAACCAAATTCACCACCATTTTCTCTTAACCACCACATTCTAAGCCATTTCAAAATTAATGAAAAAAAATCTGTCCTAATTCTCCATTCCATTAATAAGTTAACTTGCATCTAGCTACACGAACCAGATTATTGCATGTCATCTTTGCTAATTCTTCTTCCTTGTGCCTCTATTATATTTGTCATCAATTTTTGTCCCTTGTATCCCATGTTTCTATTCCTAACACTGTTGCTTAGATTCTGAACTATATTCTCAACTATGTAACTTTTAATTTCCCTAGGTTCTGAATGATCCTCCATAAAACTTTCAGATTAATTAATATTAAAAGGAGAATGGATGAGTGTTTCCATCCCAAACTATCCTGCTCTTTAATCACCATTGCTCACCACATATGCTATGTTATTTGTACTTTCCTGAAAGAGCAAAGGTCCCTTATGATTCAGTTCTTTGGTCCCTAAAAGATATCTCCTTTCAAAGGCAAGCCCAAATTCTAAATTCTCCATATGCTCTTCCTTAACTCTCCTCCTACATTCACTACCAATCCCTTGCAAAACAAACTTCTTCCTTCTCTATGTTCCCTCTCCATGTTATTTATGATACTTGAATATCAATGGTTATATTGTCTGATGTGATTGTTACAGACAAATCATCTTCTTCCTTTTAGTAGGTCTTTATCCCTGTGTGAGACCACAGAACACAATGCATGGTCTCACACTCACTATATACTCAATATACATTATTGAATTAAATTTAAAAAAATAAGTAACCTCTGATGTGTGACATTAGAATTATCCAGTCCATAATTACCTGAATGTCTTCTGCATTTGAATGGGTATTCACAGACAGGTATCCACAGTCAGATATTATCTAAACAGACTCTGTAGCCTATGCAAACACACACACACACACACACACACACACACACACACACACTTCATACAATGGGTGAAGTTCAAGCAACATAATATTGACATTAAAAAATAAAAAGATAAGTAATTAAATTCCAAGAACAGAACAACCATGTAAAAAGTACAATGTTCCTGAATATATTGACTGAGGAATAAGATTACTAGTAAGATAAACTGTTTTAGAAACTTTCATTCTAACATGTGTTTCAAATATAAGTAAGAATCCAGAAGGAACTATGAAACACAGTACAGGAAAAGCTATGTGCTCTTTCCTTCATGCTATACTGCACCCTTCATGTCTCTGCACATGTAAAACCTGAACATTTTCCCTTTAAGTTTATTCAGTACTAATTTTATAAGCCATGTCATCAATAGCATTGTTGATTGGAAAGCTGAGAGAAAAATTCTGCTTCAAAGGTAGAAGCTTTAAAACATTGATTTTTGGGAGTAACAGGGAGTTGGATCTCTGTACCTGGCTTCAGTATGCTTGGGAATTCCACCTGCTTGCTAAAGTAAATCCTTAGCTCTGGCTGCATGATAGCATATATGAGTTGGAAGGATTTTCAAATTAAATTTCGTTCTCTCATTATATTTGGAGATAAAGGCTTATTTCTGCATTAAGGATGGCATCATATTGTTGAATCAGGTAGAGACTTGGGTTTATTTTAAGCCTGGAACCTATAGCAATTCTCCTGGGGCATCCCAGCTGGTACCAGGAATGATATATTTGAGACTTCTGCTAAAAACAGCTTAGAATTTTTTTCTCTAGTTTTAAAATAAAAATCTCATAGCCCTATTTTAATCACGTATACAGAAGAACCGACTCTAAGTTATTTATTTAAGATTTAAAGGTTAAAAAACACAATATCTAAAATATTAGAAAAAAGAGATAATTATTTTTATGATACTGAGAATGTGGCCTTTTTTCTGATAACTACAATAAACAAGACAGGGACTAAAAGTAAATAATTGAGAAGAACTAGGAACATAATAGAACATTAAACACACAATAAAGAAACAAACAAATAATAATATTTTTCCAACTCTTTTATGAAGCCATATATTTTGATATTGAACAAGGAAAGTATAAGAAAGAATAATGCTAGGCCTGCCTCACTTGTAAATATAGAAGTAAAATAAAATATTAGCAAGCAGATGTTAACAATAGCAAATACGATTTATCTTAACATATGAGAGAAGGAAAGTGTGTTCCCATACATGCAGAGGAGTCATTTGCCAATATTTAACACCTATGTATGAGTTTTCAAAAGCCCCTAGCAAATCAGGTATAAAAGAGAGCTTCCTTAACCTGTTCAGGAATACCTTTTAAAGATCTAAAGCAGATACCATGCTTAACGGCAAAACTTGAGAACCATTTTCTCTGTAATCAGAGAGATGCACAGATCCTACGCTGAGCTTTTAGTCAGTCTTTTTCCAGAAGCTCTGCATGATTAAAAACACAAGAAAAAAAATTAAATGGTTAAAACCTTTGAATATCTGGCTGTGTACAGATTATGTATAGAACACTTTTCCACGCAGAAAATCTAAGAGAATCCTCAGAAAAACTATTAAAATACAAAAAAGAGTTAAGCAAGGTGACTGGTTACAAGATCAATATTCTAAGATCCAGAGGCATTCCTACACAGGAAAATAACCAACTTAATACCAATTTGAAAAGGTAAGAAACAAAATGATTTCATTCTCTGTAGTAATAAAGTTTGAAAAGCACCTAGAAATAAAAAAAAAATATGAAGTTCAAGGCCTTACTAAAGAAAGATATATTAATAAATGCTGCTGAGGCTGTGATTTTTGTAACAAAATAGGTATAACAAAGTTCCTACCTCATACTAAAGATAGACACCAATTCCAACATACAGTGATGTTGGGATTTTTTTTTTTTTTAATGTGTTGCTGAGGATGGAACCCAGTGCCTCATATGTGTGAGGTAAGCACTCCACCTCTGAGCTACAACACCAGCCCTTTAATTTGAGGTTTTTAAAGAAAATATTGGCATCTATCTAAATAAGAATAGATTTCCTAAGCAAACTAAAAATAAAATAATAATGACGAAGAAGGAAAAAACTGAGCAACTTGATTGTATTCTTATGGTCACTGCATACTTCTGTAGAACAAAAGATAGCATAGACAAAACTAAAAGACTTTCAAGAGGAAGGAACACTTGAAATGCAAATTACTTGATAAGGATTTAATAATCAGAATAAAGAGATCGGTAATCAGTAATAAGATAAAGCCAAAAGAGCATACATTCCAAAGCCAATTGTCTGGCTTGGAATCATAGCTTTTCATTCAATTGCTACATAAGATTAAGTCATAAATACATTTTTATCCAATCCACCATCCTTTCCTATCCATTTTATCTTCCTAAATTTTTCTCAGATATGTTGGGATTTTTGCCATCTTGGCCACTCCCCACAACCCCAGCAGTTCAACTCTCATTGTTTTTGCTCCCTACCAGTTTCTGGCATCTACTCTGCTTGACTGCTGTGATGCTGGTCTCTCCCATTCCAGGCTCTCTCTCCAAAGCCTTTCTAGGGCTTCCCACCAACTGGAGGGTGAAAAAGGAAATCCTTAAGGCCTGACATGGTCATGCCCAACCTACTTCTCCCTTTTATCTCACCTGTCCCTTCCTCTTGCTCTCTAAGCTGCACCCTGCATGGGAAAGTTCTGAAAAGTGGGAGAGTTAAAGTTGACTCCCATTGCAAAGCTCTTTAGGACTCAAAAAATAAATAAATAAATAAATAAGGTGGAGCCTCCTGCACCCACACCTTGCTAGAACTCAGCTACCACTTGCTCAGGACTCTGAGCCTACAGCTTGGATCTGGTTCCTTTGAACTGCACTCTCCCAAAATGGCCTAGTCATCCTCCACAACACCTATCCTGGTTCTTAATTAGTAGTGTCTATTGACGTTTTCTAGTTCAACCTATGGGGAAGAGAAAAGTTTATCTTAGTCCATTTGGGTTGCTAAAACAAAAACAGAATAGATTGCATGGCTTATTAAGAACATAAATTTATTTCTCACAGCTCTGGAGGCTGGGCAGTACAAAATCCAGGCACCCTGGCAGATTTGGTATCTGGTGAGAACCACTGTCTGATTCACACAAAGCCATCTTTTGTTCCCATGGTGGAATGGCCAAGGGAGCTCATTGAGGCCTCTTTTCTAAAGACACTCATTCCATTCACTAGGGTTTAATCCTCCCAGTCACCTCCCTAATGGCATCCTGAAAGCCCAACTGCAAACCCCTTTGCATTGGAGAGTAGTTTCATTAAATGAATCTTGGGGACATAGATCTATCTCGAATAATATCAAGAAAAATTCCTGTTCTGTCTTTTAAGCTGCTCTCAAAAACTTTTATTTCCTTTGGAGTGGTTTATTCTTTGCTTTCCTGAAAGATTTCCTAGTAATAATGCGTGGGAAAGTCCATCTCCATAATGTAGAATAATTATGTAAAAACTTCCTTTGGAATATTGTTTCCACTTAAGGCAGAGAAAAAGGCTGCTAAATTGGGTATTCAATTTAGAATCAGTATGAGGGGCCTCAAAGAAGTCATCCTAGGTCAAAAACATGTTATGCAACACCAGACAAGTTTGTTCGCTTCCGCAGTCTATTAAGATTATGCTTTATTAATGTTATTCCACTGCTTTTCAGTGAACAAAGTTGGCTTACCCATTTAAGGAAAGATATATACACTGTGCAACCATGGATGGAAATTGCTTTTCCCTTCTAATATGAAGAAGTATGAGTCTTTCAACAATGAGACCATGACATATCTTTTTACTAACAAATCTTTTTGAGGAAAAGGTTAATGTTTTCTTAGTAAATCTAGTTTATTATAGCCACATTAATAGACATCCTTGCTAGAAATACATCAGCATATCAGCCCTCCCACTACCACCTCCCATGCATCTAAAAAATAAATTTCATTCATGTTTCCATCTTGTTTTCCCTATTACTCATCATCTTTTATTTTTGGACTAAATTTTAACTGTAGTAATAAAAGTGACATGCACCTTTCCTAAAAATCAATCTAGTTCCACACATCTTTAAATCCATGATTGAGAATCTGAACATTTATTTTGACACAAGAAGCATGGTTATTTTAACTGGTTATGAAATATTAAACATTAAGCTGTACAACTACCTTAAAAAGAAAAATGACAGGAGACACTCATGGGAGATTTTCCCAACAGTGGTACTTTGAATTGCAAAACACAACAACTAATAGTAGCCATGTCTCATGATTAGAAATCTTGACAACTAATTCTGATAATTACTAATAAGTAATCTAGGAATACTTACTGTGAATCATGATTACAAGTGAAGCCAGAATTGAACAGGCAGATAGGCAAGGGTTGAATCCAGGGAACAGACAGATCCAAGTGTTAATTCCTTCAGAGCCTTTCCTCCACCCTTATCAAGATAACTTGCCCCTGGCTCCAACTTGTTGCTTAGGTAATCTGTCCCAGGGATTTTCCCTCCCTAAAGGGAGTTTTAAAAGTTGTTAATGCACCCTGGGCCTCCCTTCCTGCCTGGATCACTCCACCTTGGCCCCTCTAGCCCATCTCCTCACCTTTTGGCCATCCCACCTGAGCATCTCCTGGGCCTAGTCATATAGGCAGGAAGGAAAGAGATAAGGGAAAGAGAACAGGAGATCAAAGGAAGCCTAGGACATATAAAAAAGGCAGAAGGCTCTCACACCTTGGGATACCAGGATGGCAGCTATGACTCCCCTTCTTCCTCCCAGGAGGAGTCTATGTTACCCCTTTGTAAATAAACTGTGCTTTATATGCTTGCCTCAGTGTGCTTCTCTAATGTTATACTTCAATATGTGGTTCGGAAGCAGGACTGGTAACCAGCGGTATCGTAAGAACTCAAAGATTTGAACAAGTTAGGAAAGTGCTACAGTGTCCAGCAAAGTTCACACACACAAAAAAAGAGAGAGAGATTAAAGAAAAACAGGATACAAATTGGGGGCAAATACTGGATTGGATTCCCACATCAAATCAATACCACTAAGATCAAAATAAGAATGGCATTCACAGGCGAGAAGTTGTTTTTCTTTCATCTAAGAGAAACCAAGGAGGAGTCACTATGTTTGCTCCACAGTGGCCTCAGAACTCACGGCTCTTTCTGCTCTGTCCTCTTAAGCCCATGGCTTACAATATCAAGTTCCCCTCCTTGCCAAGATATCTGCTGAGGCTCTGGACATCAAATCCATATTCAGGAAGATGAAAGCAAGGCAGAAAGGCCTTTGTGGTTGGCTGAATATATTAAAAAATATCATGGTGTACCACAAAACACTTCACATTCTGTGTCACTGGTCTCAGAGCTACATTTCGCTGCAAGGGAAGCTGCCGGAATATGACTTTAGTCTAGAGAAAGATACTCCAGTTTAACATCAAAACCACTGGGAGAATCGATGTTCCGGTGAAAAAATCAGCCTTCCTTGCAATTCTTACAAGAACACAAAGTCCTTTTCGCCAGATTTTTAATTAACTAGTACATGAACACAGCTGAAAAAAAAAAAAAACTATCAGAAGACTTACCCAGTGAAGATGTTCACACCCACCCCAGTCTCCATCTGCCAGTTTCCACCCACCACAAAATACTTTTATTCATTTTTTACATCTCTTTCTAGTTTCTTTAATGCAAATGTATGCAAAAGAGACTATTCTTGCCTTCCCCTAGAAGACATTTCCAAATTAGCACATACAGCACATTCTTCCTCCTCCTCTTCTTCTTCTTTGAACTTTCTCTTTTACAGCTGTATAGTATTCCATGGCTGGATCTACTACAGTTATTTGATCCGTTTCCATTTTCAAATATTTGGTTTGGGTTTTAATCTTCTGTTTTTACTGCACTGTGCATAAGTGTATCTATAGGCTAGATTATAGAAACTGCACTTTCAGGGCAAAGGGTATATTTGTAATTTTAATAGATATCATCAGGCTGCCCTCTGTGGATGTTGTAATGATTTATATTCCTATCAGCAATACATGAACATGCATGTTTTCCCACAGTCTCGCCTACAAAACATGTGACAGGTTAGCAGTCGTCTGTATTTTGGATGTTCTTTGTCAGCTTCTAATTATATCCTATAACACATGTCATAAATTCTATATATAAAGGCAGAAATCCCTGAGCTATACTTCATTATTATAAGATGTATGTGAACATGTCTTAGCAAGTTGGAGGTTTAAAAGTCCTCTACCCATTGGGGCAGCCTGTTCTACCACATGGACAGTGGAGGCCATTTCCACAGCATGCATCCTATTTTTGTGAGAACTAGCAACCAACTGGATATTCCTGAAACACACAATAGTCCCCCCCCCCTTGTACCTGGCCACCATTCTGCAGCTAGTTTCTTCATTGTAGTTATATACTTTTATTTACACAATTCTTGGAATGTTCTCCTACTCTTTGCTATATTTCCAATTTCTCCTGAGTTCTGTCTCCAAAAATATGACTTCCATTTCCTGAATCCTTGGGTGGTTACACTGGTGCCAGTTAGTTGGCATTTGTAAATAAGCCGAATAGATTTCGTGAACTTTGTAAATTTTAATTTTGAAATAATTTTGAATGTAACAGAAAATTTGTAAGGAATAAAAAAGGAACTCTGCAAGGATTAGAAGTGAGGTGCATCCTGCTTTCAAAACTGACCAGAGGGTGAAGGTGACATTACATTCTGTTTTGTAAATTTCCCAAGCTATCACTGGGGCTGTGAGGCCAAAATTCTAAGGAAGTATTGTTGAAGGAGGGCTCTGCTGTCACAGCTGGGACCCTCCTTCATAGGAGAGCCATGCTATTGGCTTCCCTGACCTTTATGTTGCTTTTTAGTGTTCATCTTAACCCCCATTCAATAGTCTGCAATCCACCCTGAGAATTTTTTTTTTTAAATTGGCTTCTTGGACACCAGAATTCAACTGACCTCATACCACCATTTGAAGCATCAACTATAAAAAATGATCATGAAATTGATGACCACAGATGACCCTAATGGGCTAGCATCCCTTTAAAGTATTCCGGAAGAAAAATTTAAGCTTTTTAGTTATTGCTACAACATTGTACCATTAGAAAATCTCAGTAAATTGATGACATTTTAAAGAATCTAAAATAGGAATAGTATGCCTTATTTTTATTTTCTATTATTACAGGTATTCATGCAAAGTCTGATAACGGTACTCCTTATTTTAGATGTATTATGTCCGCCTTTATCCTATCTAATTATATTTATACTGAATTGTGTATGCAAATTATGAAATCCAAAACACTAAGAGGCCAAATATTGAGGCAACTAATCTATTTTGGAATTTCATTCACTTGCTTTCCTTTTTCCGTCTCACTATATACAACATAATTTATTAAAAGCATACCAACAATCAGATAATGGTATGGATCATTTTAAAATTTCCTGACTTTTACAATTATTCACCATAGCAATGTTAAAAAAAAGTTTGTGATCTTAGAATACAGAATTATGCAGAGATGAAGGAAAAAAATTGTTATAGAAGATTGATAGAAAAGACTGGGAAAGTTAAAAACAATCAGTGAATCTCTGTGAAGAATACAGAGTTGTTCCTGACTTTTTATGTTACCAATTTTCCATTAACTTTGATATTATATCAAAATTAAAAGTTATCATAAAATTCACAAAAGGTGATCCCCTCAAAACTCTTGTGCATATAAATATGCTTATACCTAATGAAGTTGTTTTATCATAACTTGGATTTATTCTGGCTTCTCTGAGCTTCTAGTACATCTGTGGATCAGCATTTTCTTGCCAGATTATAATTATCATGGACTTCATCAGCTTACTAGATACTAGCTGATCACAAATAAGAAGTCAGCCTGCTTCCCCACGGGACCCGGCTCACTCACTCAGGAAAGGACATTAAATATCTGATACCACAGAGTGACCTTTGGCGAACTGTACCAGTAACAAAATCAGGGCATTAGAGGAAGAGGTGATCATCTCCAGGCCTCTAGTTACTTATTAAATGGTTCCCAGTGACCCACCAGAGTTAATGTTCGCCCTTAAATATCCAACTTACACCAGCAAGTGACTTGGGTGCTGAGGATAGAAGGCAATCTGGACCATTATGTACTTATCAGGTTATCTGCTGACATCTCAACATCCGGCTTGCTTTGCCTGTAAACACAGCAGCCAGCCAACCCAGAGGCCCCACTGCCAAGTTAATTGTCTGAAATCTTCACTTTGCTCTGCCCTCATAAACACAAATGTCATATGCAGGTGTCAAGCTCCCGAACTCCAAAACATAACTTATCCCTAATGGAGAAGGTGAAGGCTTTTCAAACTTCCAAATCACATTTGTGGTCTATAGGAATAATTAGGGGTTTTTTTTAAAGTGTAAAATCGAACAGTTTCATGTTGTTAAGCAAAAATAACACTAACCTAAGTACTTCAAATAGCACAGAAAAAAAGATATCAAGAAACTATTTATCTGAGAATTGCAGGTAGTTTATACACTCTGACCTTCTTAATGATTAACCAGGTTTCACCAAAAGAGCATTAGGACTGTATACAATGAAAGAAATGGAGGAAGAACATACTTCAGTAACAGGTGTCACCTGCCATTTGAATCTAGGTTTTCAGAGACTGAAATTTAAATCAGAATTTTGACTTTAGCAGTTGCTAAGGAATCTATATATCTTTCTCACTTTATTATTTTATTTATTTTTATTTTTCATTATTTATTTATTTATTTTAATTTTGCAGTGCTGGGGCTTGAACCCAGGTGCTCATTCATGATGAGCAAACACTTCACCAATGAACGACATCCCTGGCCCTATTTCTCAGACTTTTTAAATATATTAGTCTATGAAAAAAAGAAACCCAGTGAAGCCACATGTTCATTATCAATTCAAGTCATGCTAAAAAGTTGCTGCCTAGTCTCAACATCATAATCTTGAGCATACTGAATGTTCTGTTTAAACTATAGTTCTTCTTTCTTCTTCTCTACCATGCTGTGCAGGTCTCCCTAGCAAAATATTTCCTAAGTGTTGAAGTTTCAAAGGGATTCTGCAGATGACAAAGAGCAAAGAGGTGGAAGTTGACAGTTCTCAGATTCTCACAAATTGAACCAGATTAAATTTCTGTGATGAATTTTACAGTGAATAAAACAGTTGTACAAAATTTGGGTGACTGAAAATTAAAGATATTGTCATTTCCATGTATCTTGACATATGGATGATAAATATGTTAAAGTTTTGAGAAATCTTACAATTTAATAGAAAATGCCAGTACGTTTGACCACATGTTCATTGAGTTTCTTGTGGCTGGATTATCTGTGTCTCGCAACATCTTGGATGCAAAAGGGAAGCAGATCCATTTTCCTTAGGTAATATCTTTGCTTCTATATAAAATCTAGATGCAAATGTGTTGTGTTTAGGTGTTCAAGTAAAATACTTCCTAATATTAGTAAACATGTATGATGCTTGTTTAGGTAATGCTATTTTTAAATAAGTTTCACTGTATAATTCAGGGCCCACTACATGATGCTATGTGATACATACAGGTAAGATGGCTATTACAGTGAAACAAATAGTTTCACAGTTATTCATTTCTCTTCTCCCCCTCGCAAGAGGAACTATAATCTACTCATTTAGCAAAAATCCTAAGTATTATATCTGGAAGACATCATGTTAAGTGAAATAAGGCAGAAAAAGAAATGAAACTATTGCACAATCTCATTTATATATGGAATTTAAAAAAATACACAAAGAGAGAGAACAAGACAGTATGGATAGGGAAAGGTAGGCAGCAATTGTTTGAAATTACAGCTATTCACTTTGCTTCTCATTTGATTTCTCAACAATTGGCTTCATAGAATTCTTCTCTTATGTTGTAAGATATAAAATAAAATATGAATTACCAATCAAATCACTATATCACCAATCATATACTAAGTAGTAGTCAACTATATAACACTTTAAAATTATAAATTTATATTCTGGGATTCCATTTCTTAATATACTCAATGCCCATGTGTTAATTTTTGGCGAAATTGCACATTTTATATTGCCCATATAAAGCTAGTTAAAACTAATTTTGAAGATGAAAAAAATATTACAAGACTTTGCTCTTTTTTCACTCCCCTGCCCTGTCACTGGTACTGGGGATTAAACCCAGGGTCTCTTGCACTATTACTGAGCTGAGCAAGAGCTCTATTACTGATGAGCTACATCCCCTGTCATTTTTTTTATTATTTTCAGACAGGTTCTTATTAAGTTGCCAAGGGTGGCCTTGAACTTGCCATTCTCCTGCATCAACCTCTTGAGTACCTGGGATTATACATATGGACCATCATATGCAACACACTTTACCCTTTAAACAGGTCAGGGATTAAAAATGTGAATGAAAATGACAATTTCCCATAAGTTTCTGAAAACTTGTGAAAGTTGTTTACAAGTTGGAACCACTCAGCATATTAGCATACAACTCCATAAATCTCCTTTCCTCTATAAATTCAAATTACCCTTCTTACAGTTTCCATTTTAATTTCAATAGTAAAATCCATCTCCTCCCCCAATTACAAGGAAACATACAGCATGAAAGGCACATATACACATACAATGGAATCTCAAGATTTTTTTATGATTATTTCCTTTTTATAGAAAGCAATAATCAATTGCACTTTTGTTCCCAATATGTCACCCCTCCCTGTATCCACTTCTTTTGGGATTCTTCTCAGTAGACCCTTTGATATTGGCCTCAACCATGTCACTTGTTTCATCCAAAGGAACATTGGTGAACACGACATAAGCAGACACATCAAATGTGCTTGTGCAGGTGGTCTTGCTTTCTTGAATTTCAGCCATCCATGAGAGGAGCCTTCTCTAAGCAGCTGGTGGCTCACAAGCCTGGGTCTCACAATGAACACATGCTGGGAAGACCAGAAGTCTGGTTCACACCCAGAGCCTGAAGCAGAAGAAGCCTACATCAGCCAAACCCCAGCAGAGCCACAGTCTCCATCTAAAAATATATAATTATAAAAAGAACCTGTGAACCAAATTAGAATTCTCACAATAGAAATGGGAGAAGGAGCCAGATCCCTAAATTCTAGATATACCCAAAGGACAGGCCAATTGGCTGGGTACTTGAGGTGAGGGGTGGAGGGGTGCAGATGACTTCAAGACTATTACTACTGGAAGACGATGAAGACATGGTAAAGAGTGAGGGAGGAGTTTGTGGTGAGGTGTCAAGTTGGGAGAATCTGCAGGATTGAGAGTGAATAGGAGAAGGCAATGGGAACCTAGGTTTGGCAAGGAAGATAAGATAACAATCAGGACTATAGACTGAGAAGAGATAGAGGCCATGTCATAGGAGTGGATAAGATCATTCAACAGCAAATACAAAACAAGAAGAGGCTCAGTGTAAGCCTTTGGAAGTCCAACTTTGGAAGTCCAACTAAGTTCCTGAAGAGATCTTAGTTGATCAAAGAGGTTCATCCTGCTGAGTCCAAAAGCCATCACCATATTTATGCCAAGGCCATGACCACTATCAATGTCCAGCCAATGACTAATTCCACCAGACAGAGTCAGGCTGGTCCATTCTGGGGACAGCCAGGACTCCTCTGACAGCTGACTTTGGCTCAAGGACCCTCCTTCAATTTGCTTAAGTCATCTGCCAGGACACTTCTAACCAGTCTTCCCACCTTCTCTCCTTCACTGAGGTCAAATTTATACTACCTGGAAGCTCTTCTGCTTCTCCCAGCATCTTATTTCCTTGTTTGTTTGGTTTTTATTCAGTGCTGGGATGGAACTCATGGCTTCATACTTGCTAACTGACCAATACCAAGGAGCTATATCCTAAGGTCTCCCCCTTTCTTAACTCATATGGGTATTT
Source organism: Spermophilus citellus (assembly GCF_964194105.1). Lineage (NCBI taxonomy): Eukaryota > Metazoa > Chordata > Mammalia > Rodentia > Sciuridae > Spermophilus > Spermophilus citellus. The sequence goes on along the minus strand of NC_138185.1, from coordinate 33,781,353 downwards.
CCCCTAATAAAATATTTTCATCTTTAATCCCATCTTGGTTTCTGCTTCTCAGAACATTTGGATAATCAGAAATATAGAGAAACTGGACCATCTGCACAATATCCCTCCCTTTTTTGTTTCAATTTGATTGTTTTAGCATCATTGAGGCAAACTCACAGAAGTTTGGCAAAAGGTTCTGAACATTCTACACACAGAACATCTTATCTACAAGGCTTATATCATAGTCAATACAGATTTTAAAAATCATCTACTTCCCTATTAAAGATCACACCGACATTTCAAAAGATAGACAGTATGATAGAGAGCTCAGGAAACTAACACCAATTTCATAGTTCACACAATTAAAACAAGCACAGAACTTCAGATTATTCTTATATGTAATTCATATAAAAGAGGATTATATACGGCCTCACCTATAATTCATATATGGACATGAATAATTTCCTAGAGAAAAGTTTCATTTAAACCTCTCAAGAATTAAAATATTGCTCTGGATATATTCTACCAAAGAAAAGTAAGAGATAAAGTGAACAATTCTAAAATAATACAATGTTAAAATATAAACTAAAAAGAAATCCAACCTGCAGTGTAGGATTAGAGAATACAAACCATTTGGAATGAACTCTTCCATCTTAAACAATAATCAACAAATAGCAACAACAACAACAACAAAAAACCAAAGTAGATACAAAAAACTCCACTTTGGTAAAAATGCTACAATCCCATTCTAGAAGATATGAGAATGAAGCTAATAAAAATTTGAGGTGTGATCAAATACAAGCAAAAAAATTCAGAGGTTTTCAAGTGATTCCTACACAAAATTGTGATACATATTCTCATTCATGCAGAAATTTGGTAAATAGAATTTTCATGAATTCTTTAACATTAACTATATGACAAAATCCAGTTAGCCAAAAGTGAATCAAATTAAAGTCATGAATGGGGAGTCTGAGAAAAGGGGTGCTGTTGAGAATTGAATCCCCTTAATGTTTTAACTTTATTTTTGCAATAAGTAACAGCCAATGATTAACTAATAAAAACCATTTAAAGAGATGGAGTGAACAATCTATAGTACCCTTTCTGTCCTGTCCTCTCCCATCCCAGGCAAGCACCTGTTATTTTAATATATGTCCTTCTTTATGCAAATACAAATATATCCTTATTAATTCCCTGTACCACTCGCTTCTGGTCATGAACATTTTATTGATCATTATGTCTTAGAGATCTTTCTACATCAACACAGAGAGCTCTCCTTTCTCCTTTCCCTTCTTTGCCCCCTATTCTTCCTTGGGTGCAAAATATTTAATTGCATGAATATTCCATATTTCTTCAACCTATTCCCTGGTGATGAACATTGACACTGCTTCTAAGTTAGGCTTTTATAAGCAACATTGAGATGATTCACCTTGTATATATGTCATTTTGTACATGTGCAGATATACACGAAAAGGATAAACACCTAGAAGAGAAATTGCTGGGTTGAAAGATACATATATTTATAGTCCTGGTAGTTATTACTAAATTACCCTCAATAATAGGGAACTAATTGCACTCTTCCCAGCAATGCGTGATAAGGCCTGCTTCTCCAGCCTTACCATTAAAAGGTGTGGTCAAATTTCAGATCACCGGGGATGGGATTATTGCTTGGGGGCAGAGTGCTTGTCTAGCATATGTGAGGCATTGGGTTTGATTCTCAGCACCACATATAAATAAATAAAATAAAGGTCCATCAACAACTAAAAAAATACTTTAAAAAATTTAGGTCACTGACAATGTGACAGAGAAGTGGAAGCTCAGTATGGTTATAATTTGCATTTCTACTATTATGAATGGGTTTGGGTTTGCCTTTCTATAACTAAGGAGTTTCAGTAGTTTGTGTTTTAATTGATTGCTATATTTCTGAGAAAAATAGCTATAAACCATTTCAAGAAGTGTCATCACAGAACATCATAGGATGGTAGAAATCTTAAAACCATATAATGTATTATAATGAGTAATTCAGGAGATGAGATGGTAAAGTCAAAAACGAAGCCTACATACTCTACTTTCTTCATCTTTCACAGCAAGAATTAGATATGAATATGGATAAAGTTTTAGGTACATAAACAATGATTTAAACTTCAAATTATCCATGACCACTTAATATTAAATTTTAGAGGGATCCTTAAAAAAATGAACATCCTATGGTGAAACTGTTATCTGGAGTCTTACCATTTAGATTGAATTAAGCTTCATTTTTATGCTTAATTCAAGTGACATTAAAAAAATTAAATTTAAAAAAATCTAAAAATGTTAATTAAATAACTTCATATCATAGGTTCCAGTTGTTATAAGCATATTATTGTTTCTACATTATCTTTGTATATGTATCTTTTTTTTCTTTTTAATTTTTTATTTGGAACTAGTGATTGAACCCATGGGTGCTTAATGACTCAGCCACATCGCCAGCCCATTTTAATACATTATCTAGAGACAGGGTCTTGCTAAGTTGCTTAGGGCCTCACTAAGTTCCTGAGGCTGACTTTTTTTTCTTTTTTTTTTTATTGGCTGTTCAAAACATTACAAAGCTCTTGACATATCATATTTCACACATTAGATTCAAGTGGGTTATGAACTCCCATTTTTACCCCAAATACAGATTGCAGAATCACATCAGTTACACATCCACATTTTTACATGATGCCATATTAGTGACTGTTGTATTCTGCTACCTTTCCTATCCTCTACTATCCCCCCTCCTCTCCCCTCCCAACTTCTCTCTCTACCCCATCTACTGTAATTCATTTCTCTCCTTGTTTTTTTTTCCCCATTCCCCTCACAACCTCTTATATGTAATTTTGTATAACAATGAGGGTCTCCTTCCATTTCCATGCAATTTCCCTTTTCTCTCCCTTTCCCTCCCATCTCATGTCTTTGTTTAATGTTATTCTTTTCCTCCTGCTCTTCCTCCCTGCTCTGTTCTTAGTTGCTCATCTATGCATCGATTGATATCTGAAATACATTACTTAAAGTTAAGTTCATATTTCTAGGTAAAAATGTATGTAGTAAATTTTATTTTATTTACCTACCATTTACTGTTTCAAATTTTATAACAATTACATATTATTATTTTTAAAAAGAGCCATTATTTGAAAACTAGGAATATTCATAATTTTTTAAAGAAAAGAATGCAATTTATACCCAAGCCAAGAGAACCACTTTCCCTTTATGTTTTACTTTTGAAAATATAAGAATAAAAATTCAAATTTTTGATTATTATGTGGTTCACACCCTGATGTACCTAAAGACTGGCATTTATACTCCACATTCTTGAACTAAAAAGTATGCCCAAATAAATCAAGATTAGTTCTACTTTAAGACCCATGCTTTTATCCATTTTTACCAGAACTAAACAAGTGTTATTCTTCAGCTAATTTCAAATTCACTGTAAACATATCAGAGAATATCAAACCATGCCTGGATTAGTGGCACTAGTTTGGCACTGAAATAATATTTATGTTTGTTTTTTTCTTTGCTTTATTTAGTCGCTGACAGATCAAGTGCATTGGAGAAAACTGAAAGGTGATATATTCTTGTAAAGTGGACAGTTTACATTAACCTAAATTTGCATTGTGCTTCATGGGTAACAAATACATTTATAAATATTTCATTTCACTGTAACAATTTTGTGAGTTAGACAAAAAAGAAATTGTTTTTGTCATTTTACACATGCCTTGCTGAGAGGTAAATGAAAGTCATGCAAACAAGTTGAATGAAAACAAAGACTGGAACCCAGGCTATATAGCCAATCAATTTTTCTCTAGTAGATGAAGTGAGATATAACAGTTATTTATGACAATAATAATGCTGTGTAACAAATAACCAGAAAACCTCGGTGGTATGTAATAAAGGTTTATCATTGCTCATGAGCATATGGACTGAATGCCTCTGCTGATCTGGGCTAGATTGAGATGAACTCAGCTTGGCACTCTCATATACTGTAATCAGCTTGCCTTTCAAGTGGGAGCTGGGAGCTGGATGGAGCGGGATGACTTCGGCTGTTTCACAGGTTCTTTCTTCTCTCCAGCAAGCCTGAGCTGTTCCCTGGACACAGATGGGATTCCCAGGATGAAACTGAAGCACATGAGGCTGCTTCAAGTCTAGGCTCAAATATGACTCATCATCACTTCTACCACCTTCTCCTGGACAGACAACCTACCAGACTCAAAAGTTGAGGAATCAGTCTCCACCTCTTGATGGGAGGATATACAAAACCAAACAGTTGTGCGACAGGAAAGGGAAATACTGAGGTCACCAACCTTCCATACCAGACACCAGAGCACCATTGCATACTTGGCTCACGTGGTTTTATTTGCTAGTGATAAAAGAGCCTTTTATCTAAGTTTCAGAATTATTTGAGGCTACACGCTGTGAACGCTATTGCTTCTGTGTCTCATAGAGAGGTCACCCAAGGAAGACATGGCATTGTCTTCTTTATGGTGACACAATGGAGAAAGTTACTAGGTCTCAGCAGGGGTGGTAAATAGGAGCAGTGTTTTATTCAGTTTTTTCACTGCTGTGCCTAAAGGATCTGACCAAAACAACTGTAGAGAAGGAAAGTTTATTTGAGGGCTCCCAGGTTAAGAGGTGTTAGTCCATAGAAGGCTGGCTCTATTTCTGAGGACTTGAGATGAGGCTGAACATCATAGTGAAGTGTGTGGCAGAGGGAAGTAGCTCACATCATGGTGATCAAGACACAGAGAGAGATTTTCATTTGCCAGATAGAAACATATATCCCAAAGCCATACCCCAATTCCCACCTCCACCAGCCACACCCTACCATTTCAGTTACCACTCAGTTAATCCCTATCACAGGATTAACTCCCTAACTAAGACTCTCACAACCCAATCATTTACCCTCTGAGCCCTCTTGCACACGTGAGATTTTGGGGGCACACCTCACAGCCAAACCATAACAAGCAGCTCTAGTGGCCATTACTCTGCAAAAGCTATTCTAGTTGCTCTAATCACCACTGAGAAATCTTTGCATGTACTGCTGGGAAACTCAGAGCTACATTGTAAATTAATAAGAAAATGAACAATTACATTTTTAATGAGATGTACACCAAATTTCAAACAGTATATCACACACCAATTTATTTCTCACTGGAGGTCTATTGTGTTCCCTGTACAGTCTAACCATGGGACAGAATCACCACCACAATGATACTTCACATCTTCATTTTATAACCAAATCACTCTCCCACCTTGCCTGTACCTATGCCTAATGACTAGCAACTGCAAATATCTTCCCATTTCTAAAGTTCTGTCATTTCAAAACTCATATGTTCATGGAATTGTACAAACTTCAACCTTTTGGGAATGGCTTTTTCAGCTCAACATTGTAGAGAGCCATCTAGGTTTGGATATTAACCTTTTAATTGCTGGCTAGTATTGTATAGTATGGACACACCACCTTTATTTAACCTACAATCTGTGAAGAACATGTGGGCTGTTCTCAGGTTGGGGCTGTTGTATATAAAGCTGCAATGACCATTTGTGTACAGATTTTTTTTGTATGAACATCCTTTTCAATTTTATTTTTCTGGAATTTATGTTTAAGAATAGGCCAGGTGCAGTGGCCCATGCCTGTAATTCCAGTGGCCCACGAGACAGAGGCTGGAGGATCACGAGTTCAAAGCCAGCCTCAGGAATTTAGCTGGGAGCTAAGCAACTCAGTGAGACCCTGTCTCTAAATAAAATACAAAATAGGGCTGGGGATGTGACTCAATCCCCAGTACTCAAAAAAAAAAAAAAAAAAAAAAAAAAAAAAAGAACAGAATTATTGTGTCATAAAGTAACTCCAAGAAACTGCCAAACTTTTCTCCAAAGTTCTATACCACTTCACATTCCCACAAACAAGGTACCAGGGTTCTAGTTTCTTCCCATCCTTGCAGTAATTAATAATGTCACTGATTAATTGTAGCCATTTGATAGATGTGAGTGGTACCTCAGTGGGGTCTCAGTTTGCATTTCCCTAATGCCTAATGATGTTGGCTTATTTGCCATCTGTGTATCATCTTTGCTGGATTTTCTGCTTATACCTTTTGTTAGTTTTCTTAATTCTTTGAGGGTTATTTGAAAAGTTTTTTTTAGGATTCTGCTTTGATTTCTTTATTTTTTTTAAGTATGAGTATTTATATAATTTTTCTAGCAGCTTCTCTGGCTCTTATGTGATTACCACAGACTATAGGTATCAAAATTTTATTAATTCACTAGAGTGTGGAAATAATTTTACTTATATTTGGATCCCTTTACTACCCCCACCATATTAAATAGAATTGAATATCGGACTGTGATATCACTTAGTTTCAACTGTCAAATATGATTCGCAAAAACGGACAAGGCAAAGGATTGCCCACTCACATTTATTCTCCTTCCATTATTTTCCTTTCTTCCAGTTCTTTTCCTTCAGCAATAAAAAATTCCCCATTAGCTTATAGCCTGTTTTCCCATGAGAAGCCTCTATTATCTGAATCAGTGTTTCCTTATAATTAATACAACACTTTTGTGCTTTCAAGATTATTTTTTGTCTGTGTTAGGTCTTCAGAGTTTAAACCTGGTACATCTTGACTGAGATTTTCTTAGATTAAATCCTGTTTGAGGTTTGCTCAGATTCTTAAATCTATAGGTTTGTGTATTACACCAAATTTCCGAAGTTTTCAGCCATGGTTGGTTTGAGTACTCTTCAGCCCAGTATTCTTGGGACTCTTTTAAAATGCTAATGACATGAATTTTAGATAATTTGTTATTGTTTCATAGATCCTTGGCATCTGTTTTTTGTTTTTTCTGGGGGGGGGGGGTGGAGGTACTGGGGATTTAACTCTGAGGCACTCAACCACTGAGCCACATACCCAGCCCTATATTGTATTTTATTTAGAGACAAGGTCTCACTGAGTTGCTTAGAGCCTCACTTTTGCTGAGGCTGGCTTTGAACTTGAGATCGTCCTACCTCAGCCTCACGAGCCACTGGGATTACATGTGTACACCACAGTGCCCAGCTATCTGTTCATTTTTTAATGGATTTCATTTCTATCATTCAGATGGAATACATTCTATCAGTCTGTGATCAAATCACTAACAGTATCTTCTGTTGACTTTGCTCTATTATTGAGCCCATCCAGTGGAGCTCTTTTATTTTGACCATTAAGACTTTCAGTAGGGAAAAAAAAAAATCAGTTTTACCCTATTTAGTTCTTTCTTAGGACTTTTATTTATTTGCTAAGGTTTTTGACTATTGCATTTGTTTCAAATATGTTATGATTAATAAAGTGTTTTTATGGTGGCTGCTTTAAAACCCTTTTCATAAAGTTCCAACATCTGATTTGTCTTGGAGTTGGCTCCAGCTGCCTCTCTCACTCCATCTGTGCTTTTCTTGGTGCTTGGTCTGATGGGCCACAGTCACTGGTATACTAGACCTTGCATCTATTATGTTAGAAGACTCCAAATCTTATTTTCATTGTTTATTTTAGCAGACCATAACCCTGGTTTAAGTTGGTGATGTGAGTTGTTCTACTTTTATGGGCTGTCGTTCCAATGATAGTTTATTTTCCAGAGCCTTTGCTATGTCATTTTGATCTCTTTAGTTTACATGATGCTGCTGGGATGCCCACAGGTCCCTGTGCCTGAGAGGCAGAGGGGTGTCGTCAGTCTGACCCTCCTGTGTCTCTGGTGATGGAGGGGAGTCTGGGGCCTCCACATGGGAACAAACAGGTTTCCTGGGTCAAGTGCTGGTTGCAGTTGAATCCTCTTACTGGTGTCCCAGTCCCAGTGTCTCTGGGCAGCAGATAGGAGCCTCAGGCCTATGGGGACAAGAGGCTTCTCAGGCTGGACTGCTTATTGTGATGAGCTCCCTTCTGCCCACCCATGGTGTGCCTTTTATGGAACATTGACCCTGGCCACTTACTGCCAGCTAAGCTCCTCAATGACCGCATCGCCAGTGGTGCTGGGTTCCCATGGAGACATCAGAAGGAGGGAGCTCCTCTGGACCACTTTCTTTTGTGGGGTCAGGGTTGTAAAATTGTGGGTGTAGGTCTCCTCTTCTGTTTGCTGGGGACACATACAATGCCACCACATTGCTCCTTGAGTCCTGAGGTCACGATCCATTTGGCCTTCCTCTTGGCATCTTTCAGAGTTCCATACTGGTGCCTCTTACATTACTTTCAAGACTTTTCATGGTACTCAGCAAAGAAGAACAGAGAGAAAAAAAAATCTATGCTATCTTGTCCACATTGGAACTCTGAGTGATCCTTCTTATTTTTTTTTTTTTAATATGAGTCCATGCACATCACAAATTTGTTCAAAATCATATAATGGCTTCAAATTTCATTCAGAGAAAAACCACAGTCCTTACACCGGTTGGAAAATAACTCTACATGATTTGCCCTGCCTTCCACAGGGCTCTGACATCATTGAATGTTATGTCTCCCCGCCCCCTTTGACTCAGCTCCAGCCACCTGGCCTCTGGGCTGTGCATCAAAACATTCCAGAAGACACATTGCTTCACTCTTACTAATTCTTTTTCCTAGAATATTCTTCCTCCAGAGAGCCACAATGCCCGATCCCCAGCACCTTTATATCTCTGCTCAAAGATCAGCTTATCAGAAAGGCCTTCCTTGAACACCTACATAAAATAGCCACTCTGACTCCCTCCCCTAGCTCTTCCCATCCTCTTCTCACTCTCTATAGCAGCCCACCTGACTTGCCATGTGGTTATATATTATCTGTGCTATATCTGACACAGAAGAGTGCCTGACACTTAGTAGGTGCTCAAAGAATCATGCTGGGAAAAAAAAAATGGATTACAGAATGTACATTTCTATCCACTGATGCATCCAGCACTTATGGGGGCTTAGAATAGCTATGCCAAACTGCTTCTTGGGAAAGAACACACCTGAAAAGAAATGGAACTAGGACACATAAAAGGTAGCAGCAGATGGGCTGGTTCCCAGCCACATAAACACTCAGGGGTAGTTTACTTCCAACAACCAATCCTCACAAAGCATGAACTGATTAAGAAGGCCTCACCTTGAAGGGTCACCTGGCTGGAGTGGACTTTATGTTGACAAAGGGACACTCCCACAGGTGAACTTCTGGTACTACAAGAGAAGTGGTACAATTTCTCACTTTCAAAGACAAGGAATCATTCTCCAGATGGCTCATATACATGCTTCATAATGGAGAGTACAATGAAAGATAATAAATACTCTTTGCTTCCAACATGATAAGTACAGAACCAAACACATTACACTCATTCGGGTAATCCCTACCAAAACCTTTCGATGAAGTACTGTCATATCCATTTTTATACATGTGAAAAACAAGGTACAGATAGGTTAACTCCCCATCTCAAGTCACAGCTGGAGGAGCAATAGAACTGAGATCCAAACTTAAATAATAACAAAGTCTGTACTTATAACTACCATCCTATACTGCAAAAGAAACAAAATAAATCACTTTCTTTCCTACATAACAACAACAAAAAATCCACAGCATAACTCACAAATAAAATGAGAAACAATGAAAAATTAACTTCAAGTTTATTACTCCAACCTCTAATTTGAAGCTGACCTTTAAGCAAAAAATCATATTTGTACTCACTTAAATGTGTATAACTAAACAAGAGGAAACTATATAGATGATTGAAAGTAACAGTGTCTCTAATGTTATTCATAAAATGTTGCAGCAAATACTGCTATTTTAGAGTAAAATCATAGCTGTTAACAATCGAGAAGCTAATTTATGTTCACACTTCAATGTCAGATTCTAAACTGTTATCATTAGATGGACAATTTAGCAAAAGTAACACTGTTGCTCTTTCAGAAAGACTGCCTTGCTGGATTACATAAAACTGCCCATGTTTGACCACTTTTTATCTATAATTACAGCAATTTCATATGGCTCAAGCCCCCACCACCATCACCACCATTTTTCGTTTTTTGTATAAAGCCACAGACTAAGGATCACTAAATGTAGCTATGCCCATTTCTCAGCCTGTTTCCCCAATTTTTAAATTTTCTTCTCCTAAGAAGTTCAAAGCAATGATTGTCTTTTTTTCCCATCCGGAACTTTAAATCTAAAAATTTAGATATCATTTAAAATAATTCCGCAAATGACATTTTTTTCCTACCCCAATGTTTCCACTTACATTTTGAATGAAGCTGATTCATTTCAAAGATATACTTCTAAGTGCTTCCCTCGTTTTACTTCCATTTTTTAAATAGAGTTTATTATGTATTTTGTAAACATCCATGTGTAGCTCCTTTCAACATTGCAATAAATATTTGCCATTCTTTCCCAGAGTCAATAAGATTTTCTATTTGTCCTTACAACAAATAAAATAACTTATTAATTTAAATAGGCATGTCTAGATGGAGTTAATACAACAGTGTCAGAGCATAATACTGGCACTCAAAACTATGTGGAATGGTTGGTGCATAATCCCAGGAACTCGGTAGAACACTGACATTGACCAGTGGAGAAACCGAGTCAGTGTCCTCTAACTGATTGACTCAAGCCATCTTGATTGAAACCCCAATGCCATTCTCTTAACATAAGATGTCTTGCTGAAAGCAGCCAGAAGCACAAAAGAAATCAGACATGGGACTTGTTTTCACAAAGGTAAATCAATATTCAATCTCATACTCCAGAACCATCTGGACCACCCTGTCCAAAGGGTTAGTTTGAGTACAAACTATGTCCTTCCACTCAGCCTTCCATTCTTAAGGTTCATTGGTCAGAGGCAATTTAGACACAGGTCACATGAATCACATGTTGTCTTAGTTCAGGCTCTATGATCTATGACCAGAGGTCCTGGGAATCTGGGTGGACACACTCACTCGTAGGTTGTCCTCCAATCACAGAACATATCTGTAACTTGTGAGTATTTCTGCGATTGTAGATACTGACATTTCTTTGAGATCCTGGTTTTTCAATTAAATTAAATATAAAAAGATATAGAGCTAGGTGCTCATGCCTGTAATCCCAGAGGGTCAGGAGGCTGAGGCAGGAGAATTGCAAGTTTGAGGTCAGCTTTAGCAACCTAGTGAGGCCCTAAGCAACTTAGTGAGAACATGAATTAGAAATATCTGAATAACTGTCATAGTTCAACAGGGCATGCGGCGACAGGAAGGAAGGCTGTTATCTGGTGGGTGAACATTAGGCTGGGGAGCCACTGAGGTTGAAAAGTTCAGTTTATTGCCATCTCTTCACTTTGTGCTGTGTTGAGTTAGTTGTTCTTTTGTAAGGTACCCCATGTAAGATCAGAGACTCTGAAATCTACCTCCCTGTCATAGTTCAAATCCACACAATATGTATTCAAATTTATTAAGACTTTTTACTAAAATCAGCCAGCACCCATGGAACATTTACACCGTGTGCTCTGTTGAGTGTTTTGAATGTGTTATCTCATTTAATCCTCACAAGAATTCTATGAAGTATATTTGTTATTTCCACTGTGCAGAAGAGAAACCTGGAGTACAGGCTGGTTAAATTTTGTCCCCAGAGACACACTGTGCTTGATCCAGGTTTTAAACCCAGGGAGGTGGATTTCAGAGTCTCTGATCTCACATGGGGTACCTTACAAAAGAACAATTACGGGAGGTCGTGAACTAACTCGAAGCAGCACAAAGTGAAGAGGTGGCAATAAACTGAACTCTTCAACCTCAGTGGCTCCCCAGCCCAATGTACATCCACCAGATAACAGCCTTCCTTCCCCTCACCGCATGCCCTGTGGGCTCCGTTAGATATAAATACGCTGACACCTGCATCTTCCCAGAGCACACTCAGCTTAAAAAAAAGATGAGCTCAGAGTAAGGACTGTTCCCTTCCCATGCCTCATTGACAAAAACCTACTGAATTCGCCCTCAGTCAAACGCATGTGTTTCTCATCCCAGAAAAATGCATGTTGTAGACCCAGGATAGAAGAAGAGGTCTGCAATGATTTCCATCTCTCTGCTATGGAAAATTCCCCGTGATAATTTTTTCAACAGTGGAGAATCCTGAGGTTTACTACCTACTTGCTCCGTGTTCTTGCAGATTTAGAGTTATTTCCATGTTCCCAGCACAGGATCCAAATATATATATATAAAGTTAAAAAGACTTCCAGTCACTAAAAAATCACTAAAAGAGAGGAGAATAAAAGTACAACCAAGCAAGAGATTAGTGACAACTACTACAGTTTGGCTCTTTAATGCCCCCAAAGGCCCACATGTTAAAGGCTTGGTCCCTGGCTTGGCGGTCCCTAGTGGGGGTTCTTTAGGTCATTATGGGTGTCATCAATGGATAAAGCCCAATCCCTTCTTCTTTCTCGGTTGTTTCTTGTTTCTCGAAGTCATGCAGTGATGGGTTTTTTTTCTGTCAAATGCTCCAATCATTGCCATCTGGCCCCTCCACCAGAGGCCTAAAAACAATGGGTTCACCTGGTCATGGACTGGAACCTCTCAAACTCTGAACCAAAATAACTTTTTTCTCTAAGTTGATTGTCTCTAGTGTTTGTTATAGTGACAGAAAGCTGGCCAAGCCCATAAACAGGAAACCTCAAAGAGATGTCTCTCTTGTCACAATTGTCCCCAACACACCTCATTCCTCAGTGACTCCGAAAAAACAAACAAACAAACAAACTGGTTTTAACAGCTGTTCCTTGGAGGATCCCATCTGAACACTGGGTCAGGAGGTAAATTTACCTCCCCATGACCTCAAAGGTACTTTTTCCTTTCAGAACATCAATTGAGAACATCTAAATCCAAGGTATAGAGAAACACCCTACCTCAGAGAAGTTCAAGCACTCTAATGTTGGTATATACAATTAGCACAATTTCCTGGATGGGGTGTCACATTGCCTCAATATTTCTGAAAGATGAGGAAGCTGTTAATCAGTTTTGCTCCAGGAAACACTCCACTAGCAGAGAGAGAATCTTCTATTAATTTTAGAGAAAAAAAAATTGTTTTGTGCATTTGATTGTAAAACTAGCTATAAATGATTCCCCTTTGAAGATCCAGACTATTTGCAATGTAACTCTGCAGGGCTTGTCATTTATAGGAGAGGTCTATGTCCTTACTTGATGCATGATTTCATTTGGCATATAATATATGGCAGAGACATCAGTATGGCAATTCTGTTTCTTGGGCCTTTCTGCTTCTACTCCCTTGTAACTCTGCCAGTATCCCACAAGAACAAGCTGGCCTAGCCTTTTGGAGCAGAAGAGACCACATGGACCAGGTACAAGCCAATCAGCCAGCCCTGCTACTGAAGCCTCAGACTTGAGACCGAAGTGTGATCAGCAGAACCACATGTCTATGCCACACAGAATTGCCGAAGCCAGGGGAGCTGAGAGCAGAAAATGATCCACCAGAGTCTATGCCAGATCATCAACCCATGGAAAAACAATCTGAGCTAGGTGCGGTGGTGCACACCTGTAATCCCAGCAGCTGGAGAGGTTGAGACAAGAGGATCTCCAGTTCAAAGCCAGCCTCAGCAACTTAGTGAGGCTCTAAGCAACTCAGTAAGACCCTGACTCTAGATAAAAATACAAAATGGGGCTGGGGTTATGGTTCAGTGGTCCAGTGCTGCCGAGTTCAATCCCCAGTATAAAAAAAAAAAAAAAAAAAAAAAAAAAAAAAAAAGGTGATCTGAATACATAGCTGTTGTATTAGGACTACATACCAAAAGTTGATGGATTATCTTCATTCTATAAATAACTGCATTGGGAAATTAAGAGGGAAAAGATAAAATCAAAATCTGTCTTAACAGATAAGAAATAACCAACTTCATCACTAATAATAGCTCCTGAACTAAATCATTAGTATAAGAGAAATTACTTTTTGGAGGTTTTTGTTTTTGTTTTTGTTTTTAATGACAATGTGCCACAGTGGAGTCTTGGTTGGAACTTAAGGGATGTACATTTTAATTTGAACTCTTATGAGTAAACTGGCTGATTGTGGTAGGCTCCACTTCTTGACCCTCAATGCTAACAGAGAAAATGAAGGGATTGGATGTACTAAATTCTAAAGCCTAGTCCAATTCTCTGCTGACAGATTTTATGTCATTTTTATCTGAAACATTACCAATTTTTGGCCACATTGCTAAGCAGAAAAAAAAATACATTTATCCCTCTAATGAACAGTGACAGAGAAGTTGCAATACGCCAAGCAAATTGTGAGAGTACAGTAGTGAAGAGGAAATGTGCATCTGTCCCCTTGATGCACTGGAGTGCGTGTACAAGCTCACGAGAGCCAACTGTACCTTCTTGACCCAAGTCCATGCTCAGTCACAAAGAACAGGTATCATGAAATCAGACACAGCAGGGGTATTTACACCATGGAAATCAGCTAATGCCACAAATCATTTACCCTCATAGGAAAATCACTTCTTAAACACTGACCAGAACAATATTGGACTCCACTCTCATTAACAGTCTTAACAGGGGAGCTAGATGTTATAAAAATATGTAAAAATAATTGATTACAACTGCAAAAATTATAGCTAAGCAATGAAGGGGGTAATTTAGCAGGAAATACAGTATGTATATTCCAAGCAGAGGGAAATTAATGTGAAGACTTCAAGCAGAAAAGAATGTACCACATCTGGGGAAACAGAAGAGGACTAATGTAGTTTGTGTGATCATAGCATGAAAGGAAGGGCCCAAGAGATTGATGGAGGGTAGAGAAGATGTTAAGGAAGACTTCCAGGGTCCAGAACTGGACAACTCAGAGGAAGGTAGTACCTAGTACAGCAGCAGGACCAGGTCAGGCATGAAGGTAGGAAAGGCAGGGTACCAATCATGGAAATGCTTGGTTTCAATTATGTCAGGGACAGGATACTGGATGATAATGTGAAACCGGAATATAAGTCAAGAAATGAGAATATATAAAATCCTGATGCAAGGTCAAGCACCAAGAGAGCTAAAAAGGGTCAATATGTTTCAAAATGTGAAAGTCACTGGTGGGTTTAGGAAAAGGAGTTTGGAGAAGGGACAGGAACAGAATCCAGGTTGATATGAATTGAGGAGCAGGTGAAAAGGAGAACATAAGCAAGTCTTTCCAGAAGTTTGCTGAGAATGAAGACGATAAAAAGGAAAGCAAGCATAAGGGTCCAGAGAGAGTGTAGGGTTTCTATTTAATATACAAGTGGCACGTCATGTTAAATATTGATGGTACACATCTGGCTATAGGAAATACTGTTAACACAAATAATAGGAAAAGAAATAAATGCTAGTGTAAAATAACAGAAAAACTAGGGTCCAGGACCAAAGAGGTAGAAATGGGCTGGGGAAAAAAAATACAGTTGCAAACAAGGGACTAAGCAGTTGCTGTGCCTCTGGGACAGATAGCAGGAAGTAGGTGGGGATGCCCTACAGTGCTTTCCCTCTTCTACAGGAAGTAGAAGTTCACACAAATTGCCAAGAGTGGGGCAGTGGAGATTTATCAGGGAGGTTTTAACAAATGATCAATGGTAAGAGAGACCACTGGCTTTGGACAGATCAAGCTTTCTACCACTTAGTGAACCCTAGCTTTAGACAAGCTGCACAGCCTTTCAAATTCATTTGACAAACATTGATTGAGCAACTACTGTATACTAGCAGCATACCAGAAATGCAAAATGAATTGGGTAATGTTCCTGTATTTAAGGACTCCATCCTCTATTGCGCAAGTAAAAGCAGTTTGACAAAATAAACACAATGAGTTAATGTCTACCTTAGTAAAAGAAAGCCAGAGGTATTCCTAGACACAGACAACAGCACTTCATTCTACACTGTCAGGGTTCAAAAGAGCCTTCCAGGGAAAGAATTACCCTACCTACCCATAGCCTCATTTTCCTTGATGCAAAATGGAAAAAAAACAACCAAATGATGCATCAATAAAATATTTCACATTGAGCACACTGGCACAAGGTCTGCAACACAACAGTTTACCAATAAATTCTACTTTCCTTCCCTACAAATCTTCCTGGTACAATCTAGACAGAATATTTGGTTCATATACAAAATTGCCAAAGCCTTATATTATTTGTGCAATTTTCTCCATGATTTTCAAGAAATAGCCTTCCCTTGTGGTAATTAGAAGTTGATAAAATTATCATGGATAGCTAAAGCTCAAATTAGAAAAAATATATAAGACAGCAATGTCTGAGGCAAGAAATTGTAGTCACTGAGTATATAAATTGTTCATAAATATTATCCCCTCTTTTATTTGTCTTTCATGTTCATGGGGCAGATGTAGCTGAATCCTTCATATATGAGTCCCTGTCTTCCTTCAAATAAATGAATGTCCAGCATATCAGTTTGCAATCTTTAAATTGACAAACAGCTCATCTTAAACTGGCTTAGAAAATGAAGGGATTGATTAGCTTATGGAATTAAAATGGAAAATCTGGCATCTCACATGATGTAACCAACTACTGGGTTCGTCACTCGTGCTCTGATTTAAATATGGTTGGCATGTGTCCCCCAAAATTTCATATGCTAGAAGCTGGGACTCTAGTGTTGCAATGTGGAAGTAATTAGACCTTTAAGAGGAGGGGCCTAAGGCAAATTAATTGATATACTAATGGCATCAACCTCAGAAGGGATTGGTATAATTCTAGCAGGAGGGGGTGAGTTTTCATGAAAACTTTTATAATATAAGGATACCCCATGCACTTGGCCTCTTCTGCATGCTGTCAGTTTAATAATCATGTTGCAATGCAACCAGGTGTGTTCCCCACCAGGACACTGGTGCCACAATTCTTGGATCCACCAGCCACCAGAATTGTTGAAGGTCAAATAAATCCCTTTAATTTATATAGTACCCAGCCTCAGGTATCTTGCCACAGAAACACAAAACAGACTAAGGCAACTGGTATGTCTTCTGCAGGGTTAGCTTCCCTCTTCTGCTCCCAAAGTAGTGTCTGAGCTACACCAGCATATTCTTCCACAAAACAAAATAACAAAATAACAAAAGCAGGTCCAGATATCACATACTTGTAGACCAGAATCCCACAAAAGACAGAATGGTTCTTTCTCCATCAGTTCAAGAAAACTTTTTAGTGCAAGGAAACTGCACTGACTCTGAAGAGTTATTCCCAATCCAAACTATGCAGAATTTTCCACCATGATGGAAGTGTATAACTATAACTGTCCATAGATGGCTTTAAAGCACTGAAAACATGACTAGTATGAGTAAGAAACTGAGTTTTTAATTGTATTTTATCTTAATCAAAGTGAACATGTAAAAAGCCACATGTCTTCATGATATGGTACAGACAGCACAGCTCTATGCTGAGGGAAGGGGTAGCCACTTTGGTTGGCTATACCAGACAATACTCACTTCCTTGGGCTAGGGTTGAAATTAATCCCCTTTGTTCCACTAAATGAAGGCACTCTGCTTGGTATCCCAGAGCCCACTATTCTTATTTCCCTTAGATTAATGGTCCAATTCAACTTGAATTCTTTTGAAAGGAGTTATATTTATAAATCTTGCCTTAGTACAACTGCACGTGAAAGTCACTTTGGAATAATAGCCTTTTACAGTGGAGAGGGACCTCAGGGCTCCTATACTTCAGATCCATATTTCACAGAGAAGAAGAGGGCTTGGAGCATCAATTGCTTATGTCACTTAAGAACAGGACCTGGATACTCAAACCTTCAACCATTTTTTTTCCACTACAAAATTCAGTTCCTTCTGCCATAGTACTCCAATAGGTACACTGTGACAGAATTAACTACATTTCACATGAAGCTTTGTAATCATTAGTTTACTGAAGCTTCCAGTACAGAATATTATCACAGAAGCCTTAAATTTACCCCCAAGCATCTAAGTTGGTCATATAAATTAGGTAGGGTAGCTTGGTGAGGAATGTGGTAGATTTGGTACCAAACTCTGTCTAAAGCAGGCAGCTGCTGCTCTACTCCAATTAAATGTGGCCATGGTGAGTATGATGCTGTGGGTTGGCATGCCTTCTGCTAAGGCATTTCTTAAACTGATAAGAAATGACATGATGTGGCGACTTAAAATAACATCTGGCTTTGTATTCAGAAATAAAAGTTAAGATATAAAATGAAATAATTTTGTGAGTAGTGTATGTGTGTGTGTGTGCGCACACATGCGCTCACACATATGCTAGGGACTGAACTAAGGACATCATTTTTTCTGTTTGTTTGGGGTTTTTGTTTGTTTGTTTTGTTTTTGAAATCTCGATTTACAAATTAAATCACCAGGTTTTTAAATGCCGAAAACTCATGTTTATGTGTTTAAGGTATTATGCAAACTAAGCAAGATCTGTTTATGAACAGGTCCAGCCTCTAGTTTGCACCCTGGGTATAGATGTACGAAATCTGGTTCATTGAAAATTAAAGCCCCCGGAGTAGCCAGCACTGGTGGTGCCATGTGTTCTCACACATGCAAACTGATAGCTTCCAACTGCAACTATGTCTGAGGGTTTTCTCAGAACCTGGGCCTCACTTGCCTGGAACCCTCTGAGCCACCAAGAGAAGCTGGCAGAAGAGCTGAAGCAATACTCCTGAGAGAGCTGCCTTTAGTCACTGACTAAAGAGAACTGATGGAACTCCCTGCACTGTCTACCAAGATTGTCAGCAGGATGGAGCTTCCTTTGTCTACTCACCTGATAACTCATCCTGCACTGACTGCCTTCCCTTGACTCTCTCACTTCCCCACTGCCCTTTCCATGTTTCCTGAGGTCATCTCCTGAATAAGTCACTTGAGCTTGGGGCGTCAGCTGCTGGAAGAATTCAACCTACAAACACCAAAAATTGTTTTGGTGCTTTGTTTTAATTTTTTTTTCTGTCTAGTTATAAACTACGTCATGACTCAAATTAATGCAAAAGTCACAACCTATCTAAGGTCACATCTACTCTGGATTCTAATACCTCAATATTCATAATATAGCCCTGGAACTGCAGTCCTCTTGCATAATGAAGCCATGCAAGAGGAACAAATGTTCATCTAAAAATAGAATCCATTATGTATAGCAGCACAGTCATTAGCTTCTCAGTATAGCAACTAGTTCTGCCCCATAAAACTTTTCAGTGAAGCATTCATTCACACAGGTGCATGGATTGTCATGATGCAACATGGTTTACAGACAGAGTCCCTAAGAAAGGAGGGAGTTTGGGCACAAAAGCAGGGAGAAATCTCATGTGAAATCATTCTCATCAAAATCCACACTCCATACAAAAGACATAGTGAAAACCAAACACTGTAATGAAAGAAATGTGCTTTCACTTTTATCAAATGCATGATGTAGAGGTTACTAAAGAACAAGCTTCCTATCACACCTGCAAATTATCATTCTCCCTCGTTGGGTACCTGGGTCAATAAGGGAAGGGTTTCTACAAACTGATAAGAAATGACATGATGTGGCGATTTAAGATAACATCTGGCTTTGTATTCATAAATAAAAGTTAAGATATAAAATGAAATAATTTTGTAAGTAGTGTATGTGTGTGGGGGGGTGTGTGTGTGTGCGCGCTCACACATGTGCTAGGGACTGAAATAAGGACCTCAAGCATGCCAAAAGTATGTGCTCTACCATTGAACTACATCCTTAGACCTTTAAGGTTATTATTAATTCCATATTCCCTTATTCAAACATGTAGCTAATTCAATTAATTAATTATGGAATTTAAACAGTGCCTTGATCTAATAGAATCTAGAAAAATAAAACATAAAGGTTCACAAACAGGACATTAATGCTGAGGACATGTTTAGTAAAGACAGAACAAATGGCTAATACCTGGAGCATTCAGGGAATGGGAAAGCAAATGAATTTTAATGAACTGAATATAACCGAAAAATCTATTTTGATTCACTCTTGGATATTGAGAAACATTCTAAAAAAATTCTAGTAATTTCCTGCCTTATTATGTACAATATAGGGAATATTATGTAATCATTGTCAAATAATTCAGAATCTAGCAGAGCCTGTGAGTACTCATATGGAGGATTACTTCAGCAGGAAAATAGGCTATACCCTGGACAGGAAAGGCAGAGTGTGCACATCCGCTCAGGAAGTTTACTGAATTAATGAGAACCCCTTCTGCACACAGTTTGCCTCATCCAGGCAAATGTATTATGCCTACTGAGGTTTCTTGCTTTTTTTTGAACAAATTTAAGGGGAAAAAAATCCTACAGGTAAACAAAATTACACAATAATCAGATTTTTAAGTAAGAGCCAGGCCATACAGTCAGGCTACCTGCTTTGATTCTGCTCCTGACTCTGCCACTAACCAACAACAGGACTTAGGGTCAGAATATGACCTCTGTGTGCACTTCAACTTATTCACTTTATAATTATAGTGTTGTCATTCGGAGGCTTATGAAAATGATTTAATAGTATGTATGCATTACAGGATAGTTATGTATATTATAGTATATTGTGTTCATAAATAATATTTATGTATATTATTATACACACTATATGTTTATGAATAGATGTGCACTATAAAAGTATACATATAGCATATATAGATTGCATATACACTATAAATATATACTCTACATACCAAATTTCTATACTATTTAGATATATATACCCCAAAAATGTATATACACTGAACAAATATGTATTAATGATGCTTGGCATGCAGAAAACAATATCTGTGTTTGCTATTATTGGTACTAATGATAATGACAATGACAATAATAATAGTGAAAAAGTATGTGCAAACTGAACTAGCAAATGTCAAATCCTCCCTGGATTTGAGAAACTTACTTATACGTAAGAACTGACTTCCCAATAATTTACTTAAATCAGGGTTTGCCTTTTTGCCTTTTTAAATCATTTAAATAAAATTAACAATGATAAAATACAAAAACTAGAATGAAATAATGAAGTATATTATTTGAGTCTTTGTGTGTGTGTGGGGGGGGGAAGCTTACATAACTCAACTATTGATCTAAACTTTGTTTTACCAAAAGGCAAAAAGAGGTTTATCTTCTGATTCAACATAGAAAGAGCTCCATATGACCCTATCAGGAGGATCAAACAATCTTGAATTGGCAAGAAAATAAACCCAAGAGCAACTAAATTAGCATACTCTATCTACAACATCTGTAATTCCAACAAGAGAGAAAAACTTCATGTCACTCCCACTTATCTGGTAATTCTGTTCACTATAAAGGACAATGGATTTTCCCTGTGGCAAGAAACAAAACTTCTAAACAATGCATAGATGAATTCCCTATTCTTCCAATTCAATGTTTCATACCATTTTTTGTATCAAAAATTACTAACTGAGGAATAGAGACTTTCTCCTAGCAATCTGACCCACATCTGTTTAAACTATGCTCAAAATCACTAAATGTTTAATTTTTAAGGATCTAATCAGTGTGAATGAGAAAGAGCTACCTGATGCCAATGTAATAATACTGTTATAATAATAACTGTAATAATACTGAAACAGTTATCTTATGAAAAGAAGGCACAGACAACCATGGTGGCATTTAATTCTTGTGAATAATATCATTTTCTTCTATCAAAATTCTTTAAACATCTTAAAGCTTGTTCCTTAAGATGTTTCAAGTTCCCCATGGTCTAAGAAACTTTCACCTATGATGGAGAATTTATTAGCAAATTATTCTCAGAGGAAAAGTCTTTTAAGCAATAAATCCCTTCTTTTGCCTTCCCTGGCTCTGTTCCCAAAACATTATGAAATACATAAATAAACATCTTGTTTGCCCAAACAGATCTAAGCTTCAGTGCTGTGGATCAAAAGACCACAAGAGTCTAAACAGAAAACAGGTCAGTGTTGCCTTGAAGAAGAAGAAAAAAAAAAGCAATAGAAATGTATACATAAATAAACAATCAGTTGGTTTTCAAAACAGTACATTTGTGGTCCTTAAGAATTAATTATGGACAACTGTTTAGTTGGAGACTAATTATTTGTTATACAAAAGCCAGCAGAGAGGAAGGAGAGTTTAGAAGGTAGTGTGCATGATGCTAGGCACTTCATGTTTTATATTCAACCTTCACAACAACTCTAAGACAGCAATACCTGTCTTACAGATGCAGAAACTGAGGCTTAGAGTGTCCAGGAGATTTGCCGAAGATGACTCATTAAGTAGACAGCAAACCCAGAACCCAAACCCACATCTGCTACAACAACTTCAAAGCTTGTTTTCGTGACCAGATTCAGGCTTTCCAAATTAAAACTGTTTTAGGAAAACCAGTCCTGGCTTTGGACAAAGTATTCACCTAATATGTTCCAGTGCTTTTTACCCAAGGAATTCCCTTACATCCCTAATCAGGAAATATCTGTATTAAGTTGTTAGGCATTATGTATCCACATTAAGAAGTTCCTGCACAAGGATTCTAGTAAAAGAAGTTTATTTTGGAGGTGGTTTTCAGACACGTTAGTAGTGAGGAAGTGATACAGGAAGGGAAGGATAACATACAGGGTAATTCATCAAGCCAGTTACCATTAGGGGTAACGGGCTTCACTCCACAGGCATGCTCTGTGCAATGCCATAAAACACACACTTCTGAGTTGCACCACCTCTTGGTCTGTTCGAGTGTTAATTGCCAGAAAGTTCTGAGCAGCTACATAGAAGGCAAAGTGAGCTCTAGTGGCCAAAAGAGCAAAAGAATACAGGAGCCGCTGGCCACTGGTATCCAGCTAGTGTCCTGTGCAGCAGTAAGGTCGAGGGCACAGACATGATACTGTGCCTCTTCTAGTTATTGATACTGCTAATAATAGCAAAGGAAATGCAGGGAAGGTGAAGGAAAGGACTTCATCCATTGATGCTGCTGGGTAATCAGCAAAGACAGGTGCTCCAGGCCAAAGAACAATTGCAGCCCTCACAAAGCAATCTTCACATGAATTTTGCAGCTTTCCAAGGTAATTTCAGTTACTGTTTCAGCCTTTGGGAATAGCTAACAAATAAAAATAAATAAACTTCATCTTCTTCGTTTATAACTACATCATTATGCCTTCAAGCTCTCAGTCAACCCTAGAGTCCCCTATTCCATTTGTCTCACACAAGAAAGACAAAAACTGATGTTTCCGGAATATAGTAGACAAGGGGATCCTAAAGAGGAAGCTCCTCTGCTAAATGACCATTCATAAAATGTGTGCTCAGTAGTTCTTAATGGAGGCCAGAGTATTTTTTTAATAGGAAATCACTAGCTCTTCTTGTAGAGGTTCATGACACATCTGACACATCGTACAAAATATTTTTTGAACTCTGGACTCATGCTAAGAAATGTCACTGTGGCTTAGGTAAATATTTAACTTTTAAACTTGTTTTTGAACTCTGTATAGGAATTTAAGGTTAAGAGAAAGTGATCTATAGTTGCTGTTTTTAGAAACTTAATCATAGCTCTGTACAAGAATCCCAAATGGTGTCTCAGGCAAAATCATAAAGCAGAACAGGACAGGCAGATGGAGCAGATGGTAGAGCCAATCCCTCCTGTCCTGTGTCCCTAGAAATGACTAAATACACAGGTATAAATTTATGTCTTTAATCTAGGATCATGGGTAAACAATAATGTTTGCACTCGTTGAACCAGAAAGTATAAAAGGCAGGAGATAAATAGGAATGAAGTAGAAAATGACAATGCAGAAGTCTGCAGGCACTGAAATGCATGAAAGACTCTAAGGCCATCAAACCGAGTGGTGGAGGTGCCCACACTAGGAACCACGTGGGAACACTGACTCAGATGGATCTTGCCACTGCAGACCTCACCTCCCCCACGCTTCACACTCTAAGCCAGGAAGAAAGCCACAAGAAAGGGGGTGCTAGCTGGGCATGGTGGTCATGCTTGTAATCCCATCAACTCAGAAGGCTGAGGCAGTAGGATTGCAAATTACAGACCAGACTTAGACACTTAGTGAGACCCTGTCTTGAGATAAAACAAGAAAAGGAACTCCGCAGCAGAGAGCCCTGGGGTTGGATCTCGAGTAGTAAAAAGAAAAGAATGTGTGGGACATGCTATGGGTGGCTATCGCAGCTGGCCACAACTGAAAAGTATAGGAAGCACCAACCCACAGAATTAATAATCTGAAGAAATTAGAGAACTCTACCTCCCACCAAAATATATTACACATAGATTAAAAACCAAGATTAAGGGCTGGGAATGTAGCTCAGTGATTGGATCCCTAGCACCACAGAAAACTAAACCAGACAAACCTAGACTAATAATGAGGACAGTGACACGTATGATGAGTAGAAAAACAGGAAAGGAACACTAAAATATGACTGCATTAGGTTTAAGGCTCTGAGCCATCTTTTGTCATGCATGAATCTGAAGTTAAGAAATTCAAGACAAGCCACAGACAGGAAGAAGTTTGCAACATTTACAACAGTTACAGAATTAACACTTAGAATGCAAAGAGAACTACCATCACAAGGACAGAAGGTATAAGCAGGCAATCTATGTAAGAAGGAACAGAAACAGCCAGCCAAAACATGCAAGAAAATATACATTGTTGACTAGCAAATGGGGCTGTAGCAGATTAAAACAAAGAGATATAATTGTTGTATCAGATTGGCAAAATTCAGAATGTTTCCTAGCAGTACTAGTGAGATTTAAGAAAACTGTTTCTCTCATATTAAGACAGGGGGGTTATACAATGCACAGCACAGCCAATAGCTAGAATTTTGGATATGTATAGACTTCAATCAGCAATTGCACTTCTAAGCATCTCCCTTAGGGATCCCCTGGACCATATACTCAGAAAGATGTAGACAAGGCTATCACTCTCTATTATACTATTGCTTTCTATGGCTCCATATTAGAAATAAACATCAAAGGTCCACCATTTTTATTAGTAAATAAAAGTTAGCAATCTATTCTTTAGGATACAATAGAGTAATGTAAAAGAATGAGGCAAATACACATATGAAAATTTCTATAAGAAATACTGAGAAGTAAAAAGCAAGTTGTGGAATAGTAAAAATAACAGGATGAAAGTTGGATTAAAAGTGAAAGCAGGAGCTGGGGTTGTGGCTCAGCAGTAGAGGGCTTGCTTAGGCTTAGCACGCGTGAGGCCCTGCATTCGATCTTCAGCACCACATAAAAATAAGTAAATAAAATAAAGGTATTGTGTTCAACTACAACTAAAAAATACATATTTTTAAAAAAAGTGAATGCAGGGGCTGGAGTTGTAGCTCAGCGGTAGAGCACTTGCCTCGTATGTGTGAGGCACTGCATTCGATTCCCAGCACCACGTGTAAGTAAGCAAATAAAATAAAGGTCCATCAACAACTAAAAAATATTTATTTAAAAAAAGTGAATATAAACAAAACAGAATGAAACATTTCCATACTTATGCTTGCACAGATTCATTAAAAGGAGACCCAAACAAGCATGGTGGTGCATGGCTATAATCCTAGCAATTCTGGAAGCTGAGGTAGGAGGATCACAAGCCTCAGCAACTTGTCTCAAAATAAAAAATAAAATAAAAGGGCTAGGGATGTAGCTCAGTGGTAGAGAACTCTGGGTTCAATCCCCAGTTCCCCCCCCCAAAAAAAAAAGATAAAATAAAAGTTAAAAAAAAATTAAATAATGAAACCCAGGAAGAAACCAAGAAGTCATTACCAGTAGACTTCAGAAAAAGGACTAGGATTGGGGTTCACCATGGTGTGGCTTGAGAATATTTAGACTGCTTTATACTTTCTCTCCAAACAACAAGAACAAAAAGATATCTTTATATTATCTGCAAAATTAAAAATCTATAACAAAGAAAGTAGTAAGAATCCTTCATTGAAAATGTGTGTTTTTCATTTTAAAATTTATTATGAATTTCTCCTCCCTTCCCCTGAGCTCCTGTTTTATGGATACAAGGAAGCATTTACCAAACTACAGTGAACTTCTGATCTGAACTAGTAGCAACTTGTTTTATTTTTACACCAACCTTGGCGTACAAGCAGGGCATCGAGTTGCAAGGAGAAGGTTTAGTACCTTCCTTGGCCTACAGAAAGGTGTTAGCTCTTTCACATTGACCCTCTTTTCTGCTTCAGTCTTTCCTTCAAAACTCTGCTGCAGAATCTTGTTGATCACATACTTCTCATGGCTGACACTTCCTGATATGGTTACTGGTACCCATATGGCATATATCCAAAACAAAAAAAAAGTCATATCCTAATTCAGCACTTCACTACTCCAGCTAGACAGGAGCCCCTTCTCACCCATGACTTAGAAATAAACTTATCCTCTTCACATAAATCTACATTTACACTAGAAAAACCACTGTGCTCAAAATAGTTATATTCAGAAGGCTGCATTTGCTAATTTTATTCAATAAGATTTTACAGAACCAACCATAAACAGGAAGAATTGTCAAAATAAGTCCAGAGCTGGTTAAAAAGTATGAACATTTCTTCCTAAAAATGATTTTCATATTTATCTGTTTCCACCAACCCCCCAAATCCTGTCACTGTTTCACTGAAACCCATTTCAGTTACCTAAAAATGACTTGCCAGCTCTGGTTTTTAATTCTGAAATCTTTCATCTGTGCTGTCTTCTTTGGCACCTATCATTTCGAGGATGACGCATCAAAGGAAGGGCTAGGGAAGGCAACATGTCACTGTCTATGGAGGAAAAGCCAAAAGCTTAGAATGGGGGGAGCTCAGGTAAGAGGTACAATGTAGCCATAAGCAGAGAAGGACAGGAGTTGACAGTACAAATGGCAGTTTTTTTTTTTTCCAAAGCTAGAAAAAGAAAGCTCTCTTTAATAACACTCTTTAGCAAGAACTTCTTAAAGACACTCAAATCACTTGTAAGCACGCAGGCTTAGGTGATTGCTAATCAAAATGCTCTGGTATAAGCATCATGAACCACAGAGGGAATATGTTACAAAAAAAGGTCAAAAGAGGAAGTCAAAAGAGGCATATTATAATAAATAGCAATGAAAGGTCCCCAACCAATGGAAAACGAGTGTGCAACATCAAAGGCCAAACAAAAGCATCATATTTTTTTTTTCTGAGATAGGATCACTATAATAACATGAAATAGATTCTTAAGAATACTTGCCAGAAAAAATATATATATCATAATGAAAATACTCCTCTAAGTCACATCATGATTGAACAATTCCACCAAGAACCATCAGATGGTTTTATGCAAAAATGCTGACTACAAGCTTGATGTGTCAAAGTTCCGTTGTGTGCACCATTTCTTCTAATTTACGTTTGCTAGAACACATTCCTATAACAGTCCATATCCTAAGAGTGAATGTATCTCTTGTCCTGGTTCTGGGACTAGGCATAAAGCCAGAAAGAAAATGACAAACTTGAAAGCATATTAAGTTTGTTTTTCTTACATCTCCTCATTTTTTAGATTCTAAGATATATAATCATTGACCAAAAAGTAAACCTCTGAACTGAAAAATGACTGAGTAATGAATTTGGAATCTAAAAAGGAAAAGGGAAATGTACCATCTCTATCTAGAACTATAAGATTAATATTCATGAAAAGAGATAAAAGGAATTGCTACCCACATTACTTGTTTCAATTGGTCAAATACATAACTAGGACCAAGAGAAAAAGGCTGGTGTAAAAAAACTAAAAGAAAGTTTCCCATATTTGAAAATAAGCATGGGTCAAAATATCAGGTTCATGGAACAATAGAAGTGCATCAAAGAACCTTTGGTCCTAAGCCCTTTCTCTTCAGCAAAGAAATATTTATGATTGGCCTTCAAGGGATGCTTAACTGAGTCTCCATGAATTATTTAAAAATCCCAAATTATCTTCTCTTGCTTTTATAGAAGCTTGATTTACAAGTTGAAAAATCAAACTGACAGTTTGGTCTCTTGTACAAATACCCAACCTTAAGAAAAGCTCTAGGCATTATAAATATATCTTTCAGGAATATAGCTCCAACAGCTCTAAAAATAGCGTTTGGAAGAGAAAAAAAAAAAACTCTTTCAAGCCATTGTTTTATACATAACAGCAGGAAACCAAACATAATGTCTAAGCCAAAGTGATTAACATACCCAGTAATAAACGTGAACATTAAATATGAAATCTTACTCAGACATAATTTTTGACATGAGCATAGTCTATGGTTCAGTCCCACATCTGTGGCCACAGATGGTTGCAGGATGCACATACAGTATTTAGAAAATAACTCTAGGACCACAAGGCTGAAATCTGCCTTTGGGGTAATATGTAAATGGGCCCATTCAGGACTAGCCCCTGGGACCAGACATTACTTTCCTGTACCCTAAAACCTTTCCCCCAAGGCCCACACTGCCCTGCACAATTGCCAATGCACAGGGCCATTCCAAGTCACTGCTCAAAGATGTAACTGACATTGCCCCAAAGGTGGAAGGTGAGAGGGATAATTCCAGGAACTCTGGATACCAGAGATCTAATGAGGAGATTTGAAAGAGTTAACATTTTGGACGCTATTCTCCAGTAATCCTAGGTCTCCCAGATAGCCTAAGGTATTCTATTCCTATTCTATTGGTTTCAAAATGTATTTAGCACTTCAAAGGCACTCTAACCCATCTCTCCAAATCTCAGTACTCAGAGGACGAAAATATTCTGTATTTGGTGCCTCTTAGGTTCAAGGGTAGAATTATGCCAATAACTTTTGAAATAATAACCACTTTCTATGAATATTCTCATCTAAATGCCTGTTAAGCCTCAAATAAATCTTATGATCTTCAGACATTCTACTTTTTAATAATTCAGTATGGATCATCAATTGGTTTCATAATAAATGAGATATTAAATTCCTGGTATTGTGGGCAAAAAGCTAATTTGGGAAGACTTCTGAAACCTGAAGGGAAAAGTTAGAGGACTCTTATCCTTGATTTTCTAACATGAGTAAATTATCAAGGCCAAATTCCTGTTGATGCTGGAAGAATTCTTAATGAACAACACGGGGGAGAAGAAAGGAAAAGGAAAAGTCAAGGCTATGGTCATTGGGTCAAAAGTGATTTTCTCATCATTTCTCTTCATTCTTTATGGGCAAGGACTTCAACCAGCAACACTGCCTAATTATGTTCTACACCAAATCCAGTTCATAATTTGCATATTCTTGTCCTAATAAATAATATAAACAAACCTGAAAATTACCAATTATTTGGGGTTTTAACAAATCTAATGATTCAAATCAGTATTCTTGAAAAGTCCTAAGACATTTGACCTCAACTGTTCTTTGAAAGCAGAATCTATAAACAAATTCCTAAGAGGCACCTGTGAACTGGATATACTTACATAATTCAATTAAATAGATATTTTGCAAAGTAGTAATAATGGGAAAAATTATGAAAGACATATCTCATTTCTTACCTTATTTTGATCTGTCCAGTAAAAGAAAAATCCCTGAGGGTCAGTCCTCAAAATAATTGGAGTAACAATAGTGGAGTCCTAAAAATATAAGAAAAAAACATGTATGTCAACATACATTACCATGGAAAGTCCCATTCAGGAGTTACTGAAGAAAGACTAACTGATAAGAGATACTTCAAGGTCACCAATTATTAAGAAAATTTTGAAAAAAAAATGAGGCATGGCATTTTTATAATTTCATAGAATTATTAACCTTGTAATCAAGATCCTTTACCAATAATCAGAATATTTGTAAATAACTTATAAAGGAAAAGTCCAGTGATACATTTATTGATTAAGACAAGTTTTTAAAGGCATTGACATGTTTTCTATTAAAAAGCTATATTTAGTTTTCCACATAATTTTAACACTAACCATCATTACCTATTTCATATGAATATAGTTAATTAAAATCTATGCTTGAGGATAATATTTTAAATTACATTTGCTCCATAAAATGATTTTTAATTGTACTAAAGAGAATAAGCGTAGCAGTTGGGCATTGCTGTTTCCAAGGTAACAGTAAATAAGGCCATCTTCTACATATTTGGAAAGATACACACAAAATTGCTGCAAATTTAAATTTCACATGCTAAAACATCACAGACAAATAGTCTCCTGAATTTAATGCATGCATATTATAGAGCAAAAATTGCATGCATTGTGATTACAATATCAAACATTTCTAAAATATGTGTTCTTTTCTTCTGGCAATTTTCAGAAAGACATACCATCTGCACAAGAAAATGCGTGTCACAAGATACAGTCTTTTCTGCTGAAATACTCAGGCCTTTGCAGGAATTGTACTTTTTAAATAGATATAAATTGCCAGTTTTTGCAATTTTTCATGAATATCATAACTATATAGTATGCCATAGCCTTTATGTGATCAAAAGAACTTGCAATGAAAATTGGGACTTGGAGAGATAATCTTGGAATGTGAGATTTTCTTTTTTTTTTCTGATTAGTAAAGCAGTACTCATGGCTTTTTATCTACTTATTAAGTTTTTTTAATGAAGTTTCTCTCAATACTGGGCATCAAGTGCTTTACACATGATAGATACTCTACCACTGAGCCATCTTCCCAATGCTTTTAAAATTTTTATTTTGAGATAGGGTCTTGCTGACCTGCCCAAGTTCACCTTGAACATATGATCCTGTCTCAGCCTTCCAAGAAGCAGAGAGTACAGATGTGAGTCACCATGCCCAGTCTATTAAGTTTTATTCTAAGAACTCAGCTTTGCAGCCTATCTGCTTGGGTTGAAATTTTTGCCTGTCCTTTCTTGGTACCTCAATTTACATAACTAAAAATAAGAGACAATAATTACCTACCAAAAAGTACAGCATGAAATTTAAACAGGATTATTTGGGGTAAAGCATCTGGACAACTGCCTTCCATATAAAGATGTTCATTATTATGATATTTGATTATATGTAAAAACAGATGCATTAAAATATAAAAGTTTCTCTTGATATACTTTTTATGGTAAAACATATTTAATGTAAAATTTATCAGCTTTAGCGCACAGTCCAATAGCATTAAGAACATTGAAAGCACATTCCATTTTATGTGTACATCATGTTTCATTTATCCCTTCCTCTGTCAATGCACATTTGCACTGTTTCCACCTTTTGGCAATTGTAAACAATGCTGCTAAGAACATAGGTGTGCAAATATCTCTTTCAGTTATTCTCAGTATCTATCCAAAAGTGGAACTGCTGGATCCTATGGAACTTTTATGTTTAATAATTCGAGGAACTGCCATCCTGTTTTATCCTGATATTCTTAACATGCAGTTTGAAAAATATCTTTTATGAGAACTGTTCTGTTAGGATTCAGCACAATTATGCTAGGGTTTTTAATTTTCAAGATCACTTTTAAATGTCAAGAAAAAAAGACATTTGGAAACAAATCTGATATTCTAATGAAAGGGTAATTTAAAGATTATTTTAGGCTTCTTCCATGATATTGCATGCAAAACAGTTCACAGCAATATTTCCAATAAATTGCAGCAATATTTTTGGTCCTGTTTCATCACTTACTCTTCTACAGGTGGGCAAAATAAGAGCTCTGGCAGGCTGCACACATATCTACTTCTAGATCAACTGGAATGAACCCATAGGTGTAACTTGTCATTTTCAGATCAGTTCTTTTTCTTACCAGAGCTTCTGACAGGATTCTAATCAAAATCCTAGCAATTCATTGCTAGGATCCCAGACAACCAAATATTTAAGTAAGCACAGCAAAACTGCTCAAATTTAGATCTTGGAACACTGTATGGGGCTGCCTCATTTGTTTCAGATACTGCTATTTCTAGCTTATTCCTTCTCTTCCTTCCAAATCAGAGCTCCTTTGTTCAATATTTTCATGACCCCACTCTTCAGGCCACAGTTCCTCTGTTAAATGATCATTTATCTGGGCTCCCTGCCTGCTTCCTCCATAATCACCTCTAACATTCCAAGATCAGCTGGAACTTGGCATTCTTGCCATGCAAGGCAGGATTTGACCCAGAAATACACAAATCTCCATTTTCAATTCCACCTACTTTTCTTCCTACTTCCCACATAGCTGCAATAATCTATATTTTCCCCATACCAAAGCAGCCACTCAACCAAGATCTCAAAGTACTTTACATTGTCAGAACTTATGCTCAGGTATAACCTTTGAAATACAAATTCAGCCTTCATTCCCAAGGGAACTACAGATGGAAAAGACTCTTGAAGTAACTTACCACAGAAGGATGAACTCAACCCTCAGAGGGTCTATGTTTTATTTATTTTTTATCACCATTAATATTAATGAGAGGTGTATTCCACAAGATGGCCATTTTAAAATCTTCAGATGAATCAGATTTCCTGAGCTGTTATTAAAGCAGGTTGATGGGCCCTTTCTCCATCTTCCATTTGCTATATTTTGGATGGAATCTGAGTGTCTGCACTTCTAATAAGCTAAAGTAATGCTAGTGGTCCAGGGACCATACTTTGAGAACCATTGATGTAGGCCTACGGTGGGTGAAACTTTGGGTCTGAACTATGAAAATGTAAATATTCAAGGATCTATTAGCTTGAAATGTAGGTAAATGAGTATCTTTTAAGTACACTGTCTCTCAGAATTGAACTCCTTTTTGCCTATTTAAAGCTGTATGGTATTTTTCCAATCAACGTCTGCCTTAGAAAAAGAATAGAATAAACACACCTGTCTTAAGTTAGTAATAGTGGATGATGTACAGTAATTTTATGCTTACTATTTTTTGTCTGAAAGGAACTAATTTACCATCCCTATCATCAATAGCAAAGACTCATATAATGATAAGAAGCTACTATTTACAATCTTCAAAAAGTCTTCAGGCCCATAAAGGACAGTCAAGAAACAAAGTAAAGGAATTTCTGAATTTCATACTTTTTAAGTTATTGATTTGATCTATTCACATATTTTAAAATAGTATTCTTATATTCCTGTAATAGCTCCTACATGATTACAATTATTCTTCAAAAGTACTATTAATTTTAAATTGTAATTTATGCAAGATATCACCTCTATGTTAAAACATAAGGGTGACTACAGTGCTGTCCTAGAATTTTGTGGAAAAAAATCTTTATAAAAAGTTTAAATTTTATTTTTTATTACTAATCTATTCAAGTTTCCCATTTTATCCAGTTAATAAAGGTTTTTCTTTTTATAAGCAGAGAGAGAGAGAGAGAGAGAGAGAGAGAGAGAGAGAGAGAAAGAAAAAAGAAACAAAGTAAACAATTTCCA
Source organism: Spermophilus citellus (assembly GCF_964194105.1). NCBI lineage: Eukaryota > Metazoa > Chordata > Mammalia > Rodentia > Sciuridae > Spermophilus > Spermophilus citellus. The sequence goes on along the minus strand of NC_138185.1, from coordinate 33,748,282 downwards.
CAAAACCTTTAAAAATGACAAACATTTCAGCAAGAAAAATATTCATCAGGATCACATTAACATTACCAAAGCCTATAACTCTTTATTATAATAAAAATGTTCTTATCAATTAACTGATATAAATCAATGATAAATCCTAAAGAAACTGAGAAAAACTACCAAAGGCATTAGTGACCCAAACTTCCTCCTAATACCAGCATACATTTTTTTGTTTTTTACAAAAATCCCTGATAGAATAACAATGGACCCATCCTTAACATTTGTTCTAGGTTAGTCACTGTGGTATGACCTTCCCATGGATTTTCTTTCTTTCCCATATTTTTTATTGGTGCATTATAGTTGTACATAATGTTGGGATCTGTTTTTACGTATTCACACATGTACACAATATAATAGTGTGATTTAGCTGATATTGTGTACAACCCCAAGAATGGGAAGTTACACTCCATGTATGTGTAATATGTCAAAAGACTGTCTACTGTCATGTATATCTAAAAAGAACAGATAAAACAAAATTAAAAAAAAAAAAGAAAAAAGAATACACCCTGAAAGTACTTTGGATTCTGTCTGTGCGGAACAGTATAAATTCCATGAAGTCAATTGAAGAAAGAAGACTACCTTACCATCTCTACTGCTATTTACTGCAACTCCATGAATTACAATAAACTCCATTTATTTATTTATATATAAACTTGGCTGATATCATTCCCCAGTATTTCCCCTTTCCCTTCCCTCCATGCTCCCCTGGTCCCTTTACTCTACTCTACTATCTTCCAATGTTCATGAGAATCCCCCCAATTTTCTTTTCCTTTTCCCTCTCTACAGCCCCATGGATTTTCTCCTCTGGTACAGTCATGTGTCACCTAACAATCTGGTCAGCAATGGACCTTGTATATTATGTAGGTCCTGTAAGATTATAATGAAGCTGGAAAAGTCTTATTCCTTAGTATTTTTACTGTACCTGTCTAATGTTTAGGTGTGTCTAGACCCAAAAAATACTTGCCCTGTGTTACAGTTGTCTATACTATTCATTATAGTAACATGCTGTACTGGTTTGTAGCCTAGGAACAAATGGCTGCATCATGTGGCCAACTATATACTAAGCTATACTGTCTAGGTTTGTGTAATACACCCTATGATGTTCTCACAACAACAAAATTTCTAAGGACACATTTCTCAAAATAATGGATCCCCACCATTAAATACATGACTGTACATATAATAACTGAAGAGGTAGTTCTTATAAGTCACATTTTACATATTAATAGACCAAGGTTTGGGCTAAATAACTTGCTGAGGGAAACCTAGCTAAGCTACAATGGAAAGCAAACCTACAAATACATGCACTCTACCAATTCATCTCAACATATTGTCATTATTGCCACACTAAGGAGTCTTTATAGATATATTTATTTTCCTGGTCCTCCCTCATGAAATTTTAATATTACAGATATCCTAAATATCTGTTTATATGTTGCGTGTATATCTGGGCTTTATTTAAAAAAAGTGAGAAGATACGTTTGTCCCCCAAGAACCATTTTCTTGGCCCCTGTTATGATTTGGATGTGAGGTGTCCCCCAAAAGCTGACGAGTGAGACAATGCAAGAAAATTCAGAGGAGAAATGATTGGGTTGTAGCCTTAACTTAATCAGTGACTTAATCCCTGATGGGATTAATTGAGTGGTATCTGGAGGCAGGTGGGATGTGGCTGAAGTAGATAGGGAATTGGGATTATGACTTTGGGGTGTATATTTGTATCTGGCAAATGGAGACCCTCTCTCTCTTTATGCTTTCTGATCAGCATGAGAGCTGCTTCTCCCTGCTATTCACTTCCACTATGATGTTCTGCTTTACCCTGAGCCCCGAGGAATGAAGCCAGCCTTCTATGGACTAAGACCTCAAAACCATGAGCCCTCAAATAACTTTTCCTCCTTTAAAAATATTCTAGTCAGACCTTTTAGTCACAGCAGCAAAAAAGCTAACATTCCCTATTCCCACTGGGAATACAGTCTCCAATGCAAAATCCATGTGACAAGGGGCTGGGGATGTGGCTCAAGCGGTAGCACGCTCGCCTGGTGTGCGTGCGGCCCGGGTTCGATCCTCAGCACCACATACCAACAAAGATGTTGTGTCCGCCGAGAACTAAGAAAAAATAAATATTAAAATTTTCTCTCTCTCTCTCTCTCTCTCTCTCTCTCTCTCTCTCTCTCCCTCTCTCTCACTCTCTCTTTAAAAAAAAAAAAATCCATGTGACAACCCTGGAGCTATTGAGCACTTGATTTGTGGCTTCTGGAACTAAGATGTGTTGAAAGAGTTCAAAGAATGAGAATGAAAGGAAGAATTTAAAACACCTCATTAATAATTTTTTATACTTTTTGCACATTAAAACATACACATTATTAAATAGAATAAATTATTAAAATTCATTCCACCTGTTTCTTTCTTACTGGTTTAAGTGGCTACTAGAAAATATTTTTATATCATATATAAATCAAGCCAGTGCCCCACACATGCCTGACAAGCACTCTACCACTGAGCCACAGCTTCAGCCCCTAGAAACTTTAAAAGTGTCCTATGTGGCTTGCCTGATATTTCTATAAGGCAGTATACCTCCTTGCTGAAGACTCACCTTAACAGAGAAATCTTTCTCACTAAACAAACTTAGTTCTCCTCAGACAATTCCAACTAGATAGCTTTTTTCCTCCTCGTGTATACAGCTATCATCTAATTTTTAACATCTAAATGTTACAAAATAAATCTAGTTACTTTAAGTTTCAATTCTTCAACATCTAATAACAGTTATTATGTTACTGCCATCTGAGACACACTCTACCAGGCAGAGGAATGCTAAGAATTGAATTGTTCACCTCCTCCCCCACTGAATCACATGTCCAGGTGTTATAACTTCAAAGTGTGACTGTACTAATTTGAAGATAAAGTGTTATGGTTTGGATATGAGGCATCCCCAAAAGCTCCTGTGTTTCCACAGGAATATTTAAAGGTTAAATTATTGAATCCTTGATTTTATTTTTATTTTCTTGGTGAAACCCATACATTGATTAGTTTAGAAGCACATGTGTCTATGTGTTCTCTTGTAATCATATAAAGACACAAGAATCACTGTAAAGTCAGAACTGTGGTCAAGGTTGGCCAAGAGTCCTCTGACAGTGGCACTAAGGAATACGCTGTGGGTTTTGGACTGATTCTCAGATCACTCTTACTTGGAATGGACAGACTATGTGGTAACTGTAGGCAGGTGGGGCTCAGCAAGGAGGAGGTGAGTCACTGGGATGTATCTTAGAAGGGTACTCCTGAGACCTCTGAAACTCTAATGAACTAAAATAAAGAAGAGGGACAAGTCAGCCATCTACAAAGCGAGAAGCCTGGAACAGATGCTTCCTTCATGGGTCTCAGAAGAAAGTAACCCTGCTGACACCTTGATCTTGGACTCTGGACTCCAGAACTATGGGAAAATAAATTCCTATCATTCGAGCCACCCAGTCTGTTATGGCAGTCCTAATAAAATACAAAATATAGCCCTAGACCTCAAATCTAATGTCAAGGATCAGTCCCGGACCCACAGTGCACTCCTTAGCACCACTGTCAAAGGTCTGTTGACCAAGGTCAACCACAATTCTGAATTCCCAGCAATGTTTATGTGTTTATACTATTACAAGAGAACTTACATAAATAGACATGTGTTTCTCAGCTAATCAATATTACAGATTTAACAAGAAAATAAAAATCTTGGGATTGCCCAAAATTTATATTAGGAAGCATTAAGGAAAATATGGCAATAGATACACCAGAGGAAAATGCTATGTAAGGAAGAAGTCTAAGGGTAACTGAATATCAAAGTGGATGTCCATCAAACATAAGCCATAAGGCACTGACTATGAAATAACAGTACAATGAGGACTGTCTTAGATATTAGAGTGCTAAGTTAGGATCAGCGAAGTGAAATTTCCATATGCATCAACATTGATGAGTATTTTCCTCTAGGGGTATGTCTAGTCTGAAATTTCCTAAAATAAAGCAGAGGACGCAAGAAATTCCAGAGTAGAGGATGTAAAACATTGGAAAGAAGTATGATTAAGATTGTGGAATGTGATGGACATTATTATCCAAAGTACCTGTATAAAGCACGAATTGGGGTGAATATACTTTGTATACAACCAGAGGCATGAAAAAATTGTGCTTTATATGTATAATAAGAATCGTAATGCATTCTGGTGTCCTAATATATATAAATAACACCCCCCCCTGAAAAAAAAAGATGCTTGTCTTTTACTGAAAAGGATAAAAATCCTTTTAAAAGAATATGGGGAAAAGTTGGAAGTATACTTCTTCCAGTGTCAGGCCAGATCTACCAGATGCCAAACCAGGGAACAAAGTGAAATTCCTGATTCCCCATCAATCAAGCTTCTTATTGCCTCATGAGTTCCTGGATGAGAAAACTGGTCATTTCAGTGAGATATAGCTTTGGTGGGTGTAAAGTGACATCTCATTGTGGTCATAATTTGCATTCATCTGGTGACTAATGATGTTAAACTTCTTTTCATGTACTTACTGGCCCTGTGTGCATGTGTGTGTGTGTGTGTGTGTGTGTGTGTGGTCTCTGTGAGTCTCCGCGTGAGAACAAGATAGTGAGAATGAGAAGTAGCCTGATACTTAAAAATCAGTTGATAGTATATATCATTTTATGACTGGGAGCAATTTTGCACCTTGGGGAATTTGTCAATGTTTAAAGGCAATTTTGATTGTCACAACTGGGGGTTTTACTGCTGGCATCTTGTGAGTAGAAGCCAAGGATGTCGCTAAACATCCCATAATACACAAGTTAGAACAACACAGCAAAGAATTGTCTGGCTCCAAATGTCAGTAGTGTCAAAACTGAGAAACCACAAGTTGAATGGTCTCCTGTTAATGTTATGATAAGTCCAAAAATCTGCCAGGACTGAGGCAATACACAGGCACTCTCTTGCTATCCACATAGCATTACTTGAGCTGCATGCCCCATTTGCTTTTCCTGCTTTTGCCTTCAAAGTCCTCTGCTCCTTGACTGCTTGGAACGTTCCCTCAGCAGGACACATTTCTCTTATATTGGCCCAAGTCCTACTTACGAGTCAGGTCTTTTCATAAATAGAATTTCTCTAAGGAAACTTTCCATGGTTCTTATAATCACTTGCACTCTTTTTTATTTTTATACTTTTTTCTGTAGCACTTATCACAATTACAATAAAATATTTATCCCTCTATTGGTCTACCATCTATCTCCCTTGGTGAAAGAAAAACTCCATGAGCACAAGAACCAAACCATTTATCATCATAAGTCCATAACACTACCGTAATATCTCATATAAGAGGCATCAATAAATTTATAAGGTATGAATACTGAATGGGTGAATGGATGAGTGGAAGAGTACTGCCGAAAAAGAAGCTAGGTGGACTGTGAAAAATATCAATCGCCATTGGCACCTAGCAACTTATTTCATGGAATGGCAAGAGAAATTTTGAAGGCAGTGTAAGAGATGGCAAGAGCAATTTGAAAGCAGTGGTGAGGGGAAAATAAGGATTGGAAGGGATAAAGAGTGGGTAGCAAAGATAGTGAGACAATGAATAGAAATTACCCTTTCCTTGTACAGGGGAAGAGAAGAGAAAGAGGGCAGTAAGTAAAGGAGGAAGAAAAGTTGGGGAGCATTGTGATGGATTTATGTTAAGACTTTTATGAATAATGATCTCACTATAATTTGGGTCTTAAAAGTTTCCCAAAGACCCATGTGTTAAAGGTTTGATCCCTAGAGTGACCCTGTTGGGAGATGATGGAGCCTTCAGAAGGTGAAGCTTACTGGAAGGTCATTTGGTCACTGGGGCTATACTCCCAAAGGGGACTGTGGGACCCCATTCCCTTCTCTTCTCTCCTTTCCTGGTCAGGAGCTCTGCCACATGCTCCTGCCATGAAGTAGTGTGCATCCTACACAATAGGGTCAATCAATGATGGATTGAAACTTCCAAAACTGTGAGTCTAGATAAATCTTTTCTCTTTATAAATTGGTTATCTCAGATGTTTGTCATAGTAGAGGGAAGTAGACTAATGCAGGCATATTGCTATGTTCTCTGGAGAGTGGCAACAGAGGGAAAACTTAAGTACTGTCAAAAGAGAGGGAGGTAATGGTGGAGAATAATAAAGCCAGGATTCAGAGATGCCAGGAAGGATGGGCTCCAAGCTTAAATAAATGGTAAAGTGCTCTCTCAGGAAAAGGGCAGGTGGAAGGATAGAATGGGCCAAGTACAATGAACAAGGGCTGGAGACGGGAGGAAGTTAAATGTTGTTCCACTGGCTTCCGTTGCTTCTGTACAGAGGGAAAACCACAGTGGAAAATTTATTATAAGTAAAGTTGTAAAACTATAGGCCTTTCCTTGCTAATTTTCTCATTTTATCAATAAGAGTGATCCATTCATTTTTCTTTTTGTGATTCATTATTGTGATAGAATGTTCTCATTCGGGTCAACCTTTGGTTGGTTGCTCTCAACAATTCTGAATTTCTTGAAGGACAATTTTCATCGAATGTATGTATGAACATCTTTTTTTAAAGAAAAATGGAGTCACTGGTAAGAGTCACAAGAAATGTAAATACACAAAGGACCATAATTTTCAATCAATATAGAATCATCGTTGAGTACACATTCAACCTTAAGCTGTAGTTAGGCCTTAAAGGAAATCAGCACTGGGACAACAGTTAACTTTGTGTTGCCAATGAACATTTTGTTTCTCAAACACACACAGAGAAACTCCATTTAAGAAGGCCATCGAGTCCCTCAGGATTCTGGGAGATTTCATTTGGAATAGAAAGTATGCTCGACAACCAAAATCACATGACACAGCAAGGGTCATAAAGGTCTCCTGTCAATATGCCCATTCTCCAGGTCTCCCTCAAGTCTGTGTGTTCCCCTATGTGCACCCACTATGAGCCAGACACATACCAAACCATTCTTTCATTCATTCCACTAACAAGAGGGAATACCAACACCTACCAAGTGCCAGACCTGTGGTTCCCCTGGGGAAAGCCAATAAATAATACAACGCTAGAGCCTCCCTGGAGACCTCGAATAGGTGTAATGCAGACAGGGCATACTCACTCCCGGCACTGGCAATCTAGACCTAGTCTCTGAGTTATCTCAAATAACTCTTTTATCTTCTCCAAGATGAACATTACATTGTGTTCCAAGTCACTCTGTACCTTGCCTGGGAGCAAGCGACTGATCCTCTGTACTTCCTTTGGTCTACCATCTTCCATGATCCACGATTTCCATAAGAAGCCATGGGACCAACCTTAATAACAACCCAACAAAAAGAATATTTCCATGTATGTTGGGAAGTGTATAAAGTGTTGCAGCATATGCAATACATGTCACTTATTTAGCAATGAACAAAAATGAACTTGGTTTTAACACCATTCTCCAACATTCCATAGGCATGTTTCCACACCGACTGATGGATATAGAACACCTGTAAAGACTCTAGATCATGCACTGGTCTCTGTATCTCAAAGCAGCGAGGAAGTTTTCCCACATTCCTAAATCCTGCATAGTGTACACAAAAATTGACTTTGTGAATATATGCCATGCAAAGAGCTATTTAAAAGCACTAGCCAAAAGAGGTGTATACGTAGCCATTAAGCTTCATTTGTATAAATCTTAAAATCAGGGAGATTTTTTAGAAAAGTCAATGAATCTTTCAACTTGCATTCATTTGAACTCTTTTAAAAATGTTCTGTTACCAAAAGGATCCTGTTTGGGGACATCATGGTAGACAGTAAAGGGTCTTGAATTTAACTCTAAGATCTACTTTTAAATTTTGATTCTGACTCTGATAATTTTGTGTCCTGAAGCAAGTCATAGCTCACTGTGTCAAATGGTAGCAACAGTTGCTTTTTCCCACCACCCAAGGTAGGTTCCATGACTAAATGGAGTGAATGTTAATAAAAACTAGTTTTTTACAAGGATAAGTGCCTGCCACAAAGACTCATCCTGGATACTGAATTCTAGAGCCAACATTATAGCAAAACTCCATTTTTACCCAAATGTAGTATTGTTGGAGAGATTATATAGATTGTTTAGATGATTACTATCATGTGAAGACTAAAAGTCATAAAGTCCTAGAGCCATAAAAGTCCATATCCAGCACACTTTAGATGCAGGAAGCAGAAAACTTTCTTGAATTTTGAACATAAAGGGACTTAAAACAATCAAATAAGCAATTGATCAAATGATGGGAAGGTTCTAGAAATGGGCTTCAGGTTGGGTCTCCATGAATGACCCCAGAACACCATAGCTCTGACCTTTGAGGACAGCTCTTGCCACCACCACATTCAGGAATGTGAGAAATCAAGAAAGAACTATGAGGGTCCAAAAGAATCACAGGAAGAGTAACCTGAAAATAGGGAGTAGCCACTCTCACAGGAGGCTCTTGGAAGCAATGGATATTTACTACAGAAGATGCTACTTCTTCAGTCTCTCACATATCTGCAGAAACAACCCAAAAGATGGGGGAGAGTGGCCTATTTCACATCTCTGCCCCCCAAATTTTATGCCCAGGCATCCATTTAGTAGAATTTAATTTGCAGGTAGAATATTAGCCTCAAAGGATTCTGATAAATGTAGCTTTAGATGTCCAGGCTTTGTTTTTAAAAATAGGCCTGAGATGTAGGAATAGATGCAAAGACTCAACCACATTCAACAAAGCACACCCAAGATCATGGTTAGCTTCCTTAAATTTTTTTTTCAATCTACTGGACCAATTGTGGACTTATTCTATGGGCTTCCAACCAACTCCCTTTTAAATTCCTGTGGCTTTTTTTTTTTTTTTTTTTTTTTTTTTTTAGTATTGGGAATTGAACCTAGGGAGCTTCACCACTGAACAATATCTCCTATTTTTTTTTAATTTTTTTGTAGTTGTAGATGGACAGCATGCCTTTATTTGTTTATTTTTATGTGGTGTTAAGGAACTAACTCAGTGCCTCACATGTGCTAGCTAAGCACTCTGCCACTTAGCTACAGCTACAGCCCCACCCCAAGTTCTTTTTATTGTTTACTTTGAGAAAAAGTATTGCCAAGTCATTGAGGGTCTCACTAAGTTGCTGAGTCTGGCCTCAAACCTGTGATCCTCTTGCTTCAGCCTCCCAAGTGGTTAGAATTATAGGTATGTACCAGCACTCCCAGTTCATATGACCTCTTTTATGAAATGAATCAAAACTAAATTTCTAATACCTAATTTCATAGACAAGTTCCAAAGAAAATTTGATTTTTAATGGCATAATAATATCTTAGTCTTCTAGGTATAAGTGCTGTGTATTGACAGAGAACATAACTCGTTCAGGTAAAAATGCTTCCTTTGCTAACTAATCCCTTTTTCCACAAACTTCTTACAAAAGTTCAGTGCAATAAAAAGAAACAAAACACTGAACTAAAAAAGCCCTCAAAATGAAAAGCAGATGCAGGATGTTTTTAATTCTGCTTTAGTACCACATACCTTTTTTTTTTCTCATTTTATATGGTAGTCTACTTCCCAATATATAATAATTTAGCTTCTTGATACCTACATAGATTTAGTCAATATTAATTAACATATGTACCTAAACATTCTTTCCAGAGTAAAATGAAATTAAAAATTTCTAAAATTGAAATTAACACATAACAAAAAAAATCAAATTTTAGACCTTAAAAGAGATCAGAGGGGAATCAGAGTCCTAAAGAGCCTAACCATCCTTTATATGCTATTTGAGTTAGATTTCTACAAAAATTGATGGCTTCTTTAGGATCATGTGAGTAAATAACCCAGAAATACGTCTCTAGTTCCTTGCCTACTGAGACAGAGGGGCACATGGGTCTGATTAGGAGATCAGACATGGAATAGACTGAGCAAGGATTAGGTGAAATAGACTGTGAATTCTGTCTGAGCATATGGAATTTATGATTGGATCTGAAAGGCTGCATGAACCTAACAGAAGGTCAGGTAACAGGAAAACTAACGTTTTCAGTTACCAAGGATTTGTTATTTAAGTGGAAACCCACAGCGTTAGTTAACAATTCACAATCAATCCCATTCCATTTCTGCTGGTACTTATTGCTCATGATAACAGGAAACAATTCTGATAAGGAAGCATTTAACCACAGGTTACCAAGTTCACTGTCAAAAAAAAGCAAAATGTTCTTGTTCCATTTAAATATCACTGCAGGTAAATATAATTTGAAGCTATTTATTGATAGGCTAAAATTTCAAGGGACACATTCAAGATATGCTAATAGCCAGAGCAAATTACCTTAATGCACCATAGGTTGGCAATGTCTACATAAGGTATTTGGGAGCTGGATGGGATATTGTTAGTACAACATTGTAAGTACACAGGATGCCATTATTGAATTTTTTTAACATTAAAATGATTAATTTTGTGTTAGGTGAATTTCACTTCAGTTTTTAAAATGTAAAAATAAAAGTATTTAAACTGACTTTTTATAAAAAGGGCTGGAGATACAGCTCGGGGTAGAACATGTGCTGAACATGGGCAAGGCTCTGGCTTAAATCCCCAGCACCCAAAAAGAGAAATAAAAAACTCCATGGGAGAAAAGTATACTCAGGCAGGTGGCACTGTACAAATCTGTGAATCTGTTGTACCATGCCAATAACAGCCTACAGGCATAACGATTCCTTGCTAAATCACTAGAGCTTTGCTTAACCATTTCCTCCTTTGGGGCACTTACTGCACCTGCTACACTTCTCAGACTTCACCTTAGCACAGATAAGGACCTAATCAAGGGCCATATAAATCAAAAACAAGTCACTTCTGTCGTTAGTGATCAAGAGGGTTAAATTCAGCAATAATAAAAATGCTTTAGACTTAAGAGATTTGGTTTAGCTTTCATTCAATATAAAAATAGGCCTACTAGAGGCAAAAGAGGTCTACATAGGCAAAACAGATGTTAGTGTTAGCAATCAAGATAAAGGTGACCCCGGGAGAGGGGCAGGGGCTGGAAAGGAGCCCTAGGTGACTTCTGGTTTCTTGATCTTGTGTTGATGAAGCTGAATGCTCACTTTGTGAAAACCAATCCAGCCGGACACACAGCTGGTGCCTTTGGCTGTATACATGTTACACTCTGATAAAAGGCTTAACACACCTTTATTGACTCAGAGAAAGTTATATTTTTACATTTAGATTATAGTAATTACTGTCAATGAAAAATTTCCAAAACTCTTTGAACATGGACATATGTGGATATATTACTAAAGTGGCTCTCTAGAAGGCACCTGCTGAACTTCCAGTAAAACTCCTCCTCTGTGGGTACCCCAATCTGCATCCACCCACTTCCAACTCAGTTGTCTGTTCCCTATTTCCCATAACCTTTCCAAAGGGAATGCTGCAGAATTCCAACCTCAGGAACCCTTCCCCTCTGTTCCCTCCTTAGTCTTCAGTCATTGTCATCTTATCTTGTAATCGTTTTAGAAACCAGAACAGCAGACTCCATATAATGTAAAAGTTCTAACTAAGCTTTTGTGTAGAATGCTGCCTTCGTCAATTTTTCTGTTTTAATTAGGGGTAGGGAGTTCTTATTTCAAGCCCAAAGGGCATTAATGGAAATCCAAACCTCTGGGCTTCTTCAAACTTTTTCTCAAACAACTTAGTCTAGCAATTATGACATTTGAGTGTTAGATTATCCTTGAGAAACAGGAAATATGATTTAAGATTATATATAGGTTAAGTATGTGTGGGGGATACATTTATATATAAAGAGAGACAGAGAAATATATACATAATTTAAATAGGAATAAAACTTCTAAATAATTTGCAAACTGACTTGCTTAAAAAAGAGTGGGTCCTCCTTTGAATTATGTAGATTCATTTTCCATGACCCATCTGAAATTTTTAAAAGAGGTTAAAAAAACTGATTGGTTTTCTCTAAATTGTAACCTATAAAAATCAAAATACAGGCTGGGGATGTGGCTCAAGCGGTAGTGCACTCGCCTGGCATGCATGCAGCCCGGGTTCGATCCTCAGCACCACATACCAACAAAGATGTTGTGTCCGCCGAGAACTAAAAAATAAATATTAAAAAAAAAAATTCTCTCTCTCTCTCTCTCTCTCTCTCTCTCTCTCTCTCTCTCTCCTGTCTCACTCTCTCTTTAAAAAAGAATCAAAATACAAATTAAAGGCAATAGAAGAAAGGTCTGGATCTTCCCATGAATACATTAAAAGCACCTGACCCTGACTTGACAAAAATTCATGATTCTCTTACTATTAGGGGACAATAACTTTTTTAAAGAACATTTTATTGAGGGTTTCCTGTGTGTCAGGCCATACACAAAGTGACATATATGCTTTCTCTGCTGAAGCCTTAATAACTGTTTGGGGAGGAGGGAAATACTGCAATCTACACATTACAATTGAGGAAACTGAGGTGGGGATGTATGAAGCAACCTGCCCATAAGGAGAACCAAATTTGGAAAGTAAGAATGAAGAAGAGAATGAACAAACAAATGAAAACCTTTCTCTACAGGGTATGAGACAAAGAGACAGGGTCCTGGCAATGGGAAACAGGGGCAAATCAAGGTTGGCAGGGGTCCTTTCCCTTTTCTTGTGCAGTTTGGGGTCCTTCTCCTTTTCTTCTAAATCCTGTCCAATAATCCAGAGCAAAGCCAAGGTCCAGGAGAGAAAAGGGCCAGTCTCACTACCTCCCCAGGTCTCTACTCGAGTTGGAAAAAGTAACTCTCCTTCCACTATCTATCTCATTAGCATTTTTCCATAAAGTGCACAGTCCTTTATATCCACTTCTAACCACCAAAGCCCGATAATATAAAAACATAAAATTAAAGCAAGGACATAAAGTTTCTTCCTTTAATATCATTAGTGAAACAGGTAGCCGTGATAAGTCGATTCTTTATCTGCTTGCCAAGTTCAGGACAGGCTTAGTTCCCAAGTCTTCCAGATGGTTCAGATGTATCTTCAAGTGTGAGAAGTGTTGCTTTCTCCTATTGGTTTCTCCCAACTTCTATATGAAACTGGTAGGAAAGGCACCATTACTTAAGAAGCATCAAAGGTTCAAATGTTGAAACTATTTACATTACTAGTTTTAAAATTCTGAAACATTCCAAATTCCCCACCCATCTACCCCAAACCCTAGGGAGCCCAGACCTTGCCAGGATTAGGCAGTAAAAGGGTCAATGCCTGCCTGGTACAACAGGGCTCTGGCTCCTGCTCTTTGCCACCTGCTGTTGTGACTGGTCAGTGCCTGTGTGAAAGCTTTCACTCACTCCCTGAGAGCATCCACAGCCTCACCAGGATTTTGGTAGGGAGCCAAAACATTGTGTATGGCATGGCACTCTCCGGGTGACATCTCCCACTCTTTATGGTGGTCAGGACCAGGGGATATGATGCTTTCACTTAAGGAATAAGAACTAACCTCTAACAATTCTAAATAGCTCCAAACACATCATTTTTAAATGTCCTTTTATGTGTGATGCTTTGTATCGGTATACCGAGAATCTGTTTTATGAGTATGCTCACCCTTCCTTTTATAGAAAAGAAAGGATTCTCCATTTTTTAAGTGATAACAAGTAAATGAAAGATTGTTAAGTTGTTTAACTATTGAATGAATTTCTCAATACACACAGAAATAAAATTAAATCCACAAGCCAACCAAAACTGACATAGGCCAAGGAGACAGTGCTATGTCTGTCATACTTTCCAAATTCATTCACAAACCTTATCCCAGTGGTTTTCACAGTGTGGTTTCCCACACCAGCAGCATTAGCATCACCCAAGACCCTTGGAGAAGGGTAGATTTTTAAGCCCAGCCCACACCTGAATCAGAAACAGAGGGTGAGACCCAGCAATCTGAGCATTACCAAGTCTTCCAGATGGTTCAGATGTATGCTCAGTGTGAGAAGTGTTGCTTTCTCCTATTGGTTCCTCCCAACTACTACCTGAAACTGGTAGGAACAGCACCATTACCTCAGGTTTGCTTAAGAAGCAACAATAGTTTAGAGAGGATGAGCGATTTACCTTAAGTTACACAGCAGACTGACAAGAGAACCAGGAGGTAAACCCAGGACTTTGACTGGAGATTTTGTTCTCTTTTGTCTTCAATGCACAATCTCATGAAGATGCAATAAGAACAGCCAGAGAGACTAAACTTGTTTGATTCTAAGAGACCAAATACAAACTGCAGAGAGTTGAGCAGAAAATACCACAGAAGGATAAAGGCAATCTTAAGAAATTCTGGGTCCCTCTTAGTCCTCAGGTCATGGAGACTAAGGGAATCAAAGCACCTACAGAATAATTTATCACAGTAAAAATAACTTTTCTCCTGGGTGCACTCTAGATTTCCTCTTTAAAAAGACCTGGGATTCTACTGGCTCTCTCCTTAGTATCTACCTCCTTCCTATAGTTTCCCCCAGAAACACTGATGCAAGGCTTGGCGAGCTTTCTTTCACCTTTCCCTTTTTCCAGTGGTGTTTTCACTAGTGATTCCTCCGACAATCTCAATGCATCACTCTCTTTCTCAAATTTTTTAAATCATTTTTGTCTTTTCTACCTAATATGCAAGGTGCCTTAATATCCAGGATTTTGTCTAATCTCTTCACCACCCCAGAAATGAAGTCCAAGGCTGGCAACGAACATTTGTTACATAAATGCATATATTACAAATCATCCACCTGGATATTTCAAAATGTATTTTCATAAAGACCTTCATCCTTGAAACAGCATTGGTTATTTTTCTCCCAAACAGGAAATTATGGAGAATTACTTAAAATATAGCTAAAGTCAAAACTGTAAAGAAATCCAGAGCTTATGCCCAAACTTCCAGTTCTATTCTTGAAAAATACCCCTCCCTTCTTCTCTGCCTGTCCCTCTCTTTCTCAGTAAATCATCACATTAGCTCTCCTTGTAAGGATCTCAAGATGGGCAGGACTATTTTCTTTGTAGAATTTCATTTTCTTTTATTTCCCCGTGACACAAAGCATTTAACCTGTGTCTGAATTTATTGTTTAGATTATATTCTTTTACAAAAATATCTGGTACAATTAAACTGGAACAGAAAAGAGAAAAGTCTAACGTCCATGGTAAAAGATGCATGTTTACATCCTTGCCTACAGCATTTAATAATTGGCACAAGCTTTCAAGGAAGCTGTGGCTCATACTGCAAGTTCCGTTTGCGCTTCCAACTGGACAAAATATAGACACAGACACACTCAGCTAAGTAATTGGATTCGCTACCTGGAATATTTAAATTGTTTTCAGACACTGGAAATTGGCTTAAGAAGATTAAAGAAAAATACCCTGGAGTATAAGAGGCTATAATTTACTAGGTGGAAAATCTTTTCAGCAAGAACAACTGCCTCATTCTCCTATAATTCTTTCTGATTAAGAGATGTATTAGTCATTTGGACCTAAATTTCCTTAGATCCTGACAGCTGGAGTTTATTTCAGTGGTTGTTCTTATCAAACCCTTTGAATGACACCCAGGACAAAAATGGATACCATAATGTGCAACTTCAATCACATGTTTTCAGCTGGATTTGTTCATTTAAATATTTTGAAAGTCACTGCGGTGGAAGGAAGAGAGGTCATTGTAAGTCCTGGGGTCTGACCACATGTGAAGTCCAGAAGACCCCGGGGACTGGGGTAGGCTGTACCCATCCTGGCAAAAGATACAGGTAATACTTATGGAACATCTTGACGTGTCTGCTTCAAACTGAAGACTCCAGCCAGGTTGTTTCTCAAAAATTAGCCCTCCTCACCTGCCTGCAGGCCCACTAAGCCCTCCTCAACCCTTAAAGGCACCCTACTGCTCATTAGCCCTTCCCAGGTGTTTCCTCCTCCGCCCTTCGCAGGGCCCCTTACTCCGGAGCCAGGCGCTAAAGTTTGGCATCAGCGACCACCTGTCGGCTGGACCGATGTGTCCTCTGCCGCGTGTCTCTCAGAAAAGCGCTAAGAGGGTAGCAATTACTAAACAGTTTCGGACTTGGGGGTCATTCCTTCTTCAAAAGGGGCAAAAGAGGTAATGGGGTGCGCCTGTTCTCACAGGAGAGGGGCGCATCTGGTCCGTACCCAGCGAGTTCCAACTGGTCCCAACTTCATATTCCCCACTTTCTAAACTCTCTGGACCAGTCACCAGGCAAAGCTTCCTTCTCCTGTTCCATTGAACCCACAGACAAGACCCTCAGAAGGCGTTTACCAGATCCAACAAGGATGTCAACTCTAAACCTGGAGGACACAGGAGCGCGCTTAAGCCTCCAGCTTTTTGCTGTCCGCCTTGGCAGATGACAACCTGTGTGCCCCGAGGCTGCCCCTGCCCGCTCCCAGTGCGCCCATTGCATAACGCGCCCCTCGCCCCACCCCCACGCAGCCCGCCCTGCCGGGTGCCCGGGCCAGCGCCCCGAGCCGGGCCGCCCCAATACTTACATCATCCCACTTGACGAATTTGGTGCCCTTCTTGAGGCTGTCGGACACGCACACAGGCTTGAGTTGCAAGGCGTGCACTCCGGGTTGAGCCCCAGCCATCTGGGCTCATCGGGGCTCCGGGTGGCCCGGGCGAGCACGGCAGGGACTAGGCGCGGGCTCCTTTCTCTGCTCCAGAGGCGCTCGACTCTGCTCACCCGCCGGCCTCCCTCGGCCTCCTGGCCTCCGCACCTCCCTCAGGCGCCGCTTAGCAGGCGGGGCGCGCGGGGGCGCAACGCCCGGCCATGCCCCGGGCTGGACGCGGGGTCGGAAGCCCGCGGTGGATGCCGAGCTTCGGAAGATGAAGAGAAGCCGAGCCAGGCGGCCAAAGCTGCCAGCGACCGCCGGATCCTGCTCCTCCTCCGCCGCCGCCTCAAAGCGCACCATTCAGCACATCCTCTATACACAGAGGGAGAGAGCGAGTGACACACGCTCGGCGCCCCCCCCCCCGCTCCTTCCCCTCCTCCCTCGCCTCCTCTCCCCCCCTTCTCCGCCACCCTCGCGCTCGGTCTTTCCTCCCCCCTCCCCGCGCTCCCAGCCCAACTTTGCGCGCTGGGTCAGGCGCCTGGAAGCGGGGACGCAGCGGCACCTCCCGGCTCCAGAGGCCCACTGCAGCCAACGCCTGAGCCTCCCTCAATGCCCTCTGAGCATGCCCCGTGCCCTAGTAGCAGGGGTGCAAGGGGTGTCCGGGAGTATTTGCGATTCTTAGGGTTTTCTGGGGAACTTGGGCAGGAATGCGGGGAGAAAGGGAAGGTGTTGGGAGGGAAGATAGGGGCAACCCATAGCTTGCCGTTCCAGCAGGAGCTCTCCAGCTTTTTTAAAAAGGAAATTATTATTTATTAACATAAGAGAGCAGTTGAGAGGTTTGAAGTGAGAGTTCTTTGAAGAAACCTTGCTGCTTCTTAAGGAAATTGGCAAGCGTCGGTCTTGAAGTCCAGCGAACGGTTAAGTTGTGATTTTGAGATTTAAAAGTCGATCTTTAGGAAAGCCAAGGTTTTATTCCCAAGGGAGACAGGAGGTCCCCTCATATTCTTCTGTCAGTGTGTGTGTGTGTGTGTGTGTGTGTGTGTGTGAGAGAGAGAGAGAGAGAGAGAGAGAGAGAGAGAGAGATTTTATTAATAGATACTTGGCTTATTTAGGAACATAGATCCAGGAATGTTTGTGTTTACTCATTTTTTTTCAAACATGTCTCATTGGAGGAAGGTACAGGAGAAAAGCATGGATAAAAGTTTAAAACCTAATTATACCAAGCGTTGGAGAGGACTGCGGAGCAACTAGAACTTTCATCCATTGCTGGAGGGAATATAAAATGGTAAAGACACTTTGGAGAACAGTTTCTTGTGAAGTCAAACGTTCATTTATCATACAATCAAAAAATTCTACTCCTAGATTTTTGTCAAGAGAAATGAAAACAGACTTGTACAGTAAGTTAATAACGTTTTTCATAATACCCTCAACTGGAAGCTGAGAATGCCAATCAACTAGTGAATAGATACACAAATTTCGTATGTCCAAATAATGGAATGCTATTCCACAATAAAAAGGAATGAACATTCAATGCCATGAGTGAATCCTATAAACTTTAAATTTAGTAGAAGAAGTCAGACACAGTAGACCACATGCTACATGATTCCCTTTATAGGTATTCTTGAATAGAAGAGCTAGTCTATACTGAGAGAGTGCTTTCTCAAAGATTGACCAGGGAACTTTTGAGGGTGACAGAAATATTCTATATCATGTGTGTTTAAATTTGTCAAAGCTCATAAAACTGAATACATAAAATGACTGAATTTATAGTTAAATTACATCTTCTTTTAAATAAAGGGAGAAAACAGACTGTTCTCTACCTCCTGGGTGACTATAAGACAAGGTTTATAAACTCAATCAAAAGATTATCAACAATCCAATAGGGGAATTTGCTGTATAATTTTGCAATATATTCAAAAAATATAATGATCACCACCTACATGCTTGGCACTATTTCAATCACCATGGGCAACCTGGTGAACAAGACCCATGATTCCATGTCTTTGGGAGGTCTTCTCTTGACCTTAGAAGCCACTTGCCACCAAGAATTTCATTAAAAACCTGTTTCATTCTAATCATGCATCTCTAGACTATAACCTGAATCTGTCATACACAGTCCTTCTAAAAAGTGACGTTGACCTGCTAGTTGCCTCTCAGAAGTCACTGTCAAATTCTTATGTTGATTACCTTCAATTAAAAGACTGAGACAAAACCCTGCTTCCAGGGCTCTGGGCTTTCTCAATTGTCCTAACAACTGATTCTACTAGATTGTTTTGCTCTGTTTCTATCCTTTCTTTTTCATTCCTTTCCTTTTCTTTTTCCCTTCAATTACTTTCTAATCCATTAGAAAGATTACTGGGGAAATATATTTTCACCTATCAGAATGGTTTAGGAAGTCAAGACAAATCAAAGACGGGCCCACTAAAGGAAGAATTTGGAAGGTCATAAATGGGCTCTGAGCAAAATTAGAAAGTAGATAGGTTCCTTGCATCTCTGTTCTTTGCTCTGTACCCCTCCCTATATGTTTACATTTTGCATGTGAACTTTTAGATTTCACTAAGACAGGCTGTGTATCTATCTACCCCACTGTTGTTTGACAATGTGACTTGCTTGGACAAGTGGGATGTTTGAAGGTGTGTTATGAGCAAAGGCTTGAAATATGCTTCTGAGGTGGGGTTTGCCCTCTTAGGTTTCTGTTCACTGGCAGGAGATAAGCAACCATGTCTCAGGGAGCCTCTGATTCAAGGAGACACATGTGTCAGCAGACCTAAACCTAATTTGCAGTTTGGAGTCAAGCCCAGTAGAATTCACCCCAGATCTGCCAGAACCTAGCCAACCTGCAGACCCCTGAGCATGACAATAAATGTTCTTCTTTGAATGCAGCAGAATTGGGGGTCATTTGTTATGCCCCATTATCATGGGAATGGATGGTTGAGTATTTCATCAGGCATTCTTTATCCCTCCCAGCTGTTGCTGGGAATGTGAATGTAAAAAGAAGGGTAAAGCTGTAATATTCTGCATAGAGATTGGCTTCAAAACAAACTTGGGCCCCTGGGGTTTTCGTTTCTGTATTTTTTTTTTCAGCAAAATGATGGAAATGATGCAGCTTGATACAGGAAGAGTACAGAATAAATCCCTTCAAAATCAGGATGACACTTGAGGCAGTTTAATTCAACTCCCTAGTTTTGTACACCTTTTTAAAAGATACTATGTAGAAATATTTTGCTTGTTTATTTGCTTGTTTCTTTTGTTTTAAGTGTGGGGATTTTTGCCATGCAAAGGAACCTGCAAGACAATTCAAAATCCTGTGAATCAGCTTATGATCCATCCAGTTCAGTGCTTTGTTCTGTTTTTCTTTTTTGAAACAATAAGAAGGTCTGTGTTTTGTGAGAGCACAGAATTGCCTTTGGGAATGTCAGCCTCTGGGAGTTGGCAAAGTTAGCCTCTATTGACCAGAGGTCAGTGCATTAAGTTAAGCACTTCCCAGACATTCAGTAGTGTAACCCTTACTATTCATCAGCCTTCTTCACCCACTTTTTCTTAGAAGCATGCCCTGATTTTGTTTAGTCATTATTGCTTAGGAAGGTGGTCCCTTCCTCTGTCCAGGAAATGAACTTGATTGGTCTAAACCAATTAAAGTAATTCCATTCTCCTTTGCTTTTGACTGGTGTAGAATGTACATATGGGATCCAGATCTGACCAATGTGTATGGGGGTGTCTCTCTGTCTCTCTGTTGCTCTCTTTCTCTCCACCCTCTTATTCCTCTCTCCTTTTGTGAAGAGCACATTTGAGTAGAAAAATGCAAATAGCCTTATTCCTTCCTAACATCCCTAACTCTTTGAAGGATCTCTAGACTTCCTGATAAGTAAAATAATAGATATCTTTATCAGTTATATCTCAGGGTTACTCTCAGCTGATCTGGTGGATGAAATTATTACTCCTTATTTTACTGATTATAAAGCCGTGGCTTGGAGAAGTGAATTAATATCAAGGTTATACAAGGTGGAAATGAAATTGAAACCTAGAAAGTATGAATTTATGACCTTCACTCTTAACCATCATGGTTGTCCCTTATAAGATCTGGATAATTTCTCCCTGATTTTACTATAATAAAATATAAATATTTCTAATTCCCCTAGAAATTAGATTGTGGTATATATCCCAAAACTGTCTTATCAGTTCATAACTTACTCCAGATCTCCCACCCTGGGAAGGACAGGTGATTTGATCTGAATTGATGTACTTTCCAATAGCTAGTTCTATCTGTAACTAGCTATGTGACCTTGGGGAAGTCTTTTACCGCTTCTGGAATACAGTATGCTGATATAGGTAAATGAGGAAATAATGATGATGAGGAAGAAAGCTTATTATGAACTTGGCACTATTTTAAGAATTTTTACTCTTACTTCATTAGTCCTCACAATAATTCTATGAACTTGGTTACTGTCATGGATCTTTATTTTATATCTGAAACTGAGTAAAAGAAGTGTTAAATGGTTGCACCAAATGTTTCAAGCTAGTAAGTGAAAGAACCAGAAGTGAAAGCCAGGCAGTTCGACCCTCTAGTCTGCAAATTTAATCACCATACTAAGTTAGCTTGAAAAGTGATTATAAAGATCAAATAAAATCATGTGGGGCTGGGGATGTGGCTCAAGCGGTAGCGCGCTCACCTGGCATGCGTGCGGCCGGGGTTCGATCCTCAGCACCACATACCAACAAAGATGTTGTGTCCGCCGAGAACTAAAAAAAAAAATAAATATTAAAAATTCTCTCTCTCTTCTCTCCTCTCTCACTCTCTCTTTAAAAAATAAATAAATAAAATCATGTATGTAAGTCACTGTCACATAGTTAATGTTAATCAATAGTAATTAACACTTATAATTATTCTAAAATTATACTCTATTGCCTATATGTGCCCTAAAATAACGCTTTCAGTGTTCAAAGATAGCACCCTATTTCTGTGATCTGTGATTTAGTCAACTTCTTTTTTGCCTCCATTGATTCTATAAACTTAATCATATCCATTTTCTTCTCTAACCTTCTAGAATTGAAAGGCTTTTTCTCCATGATGAATAAATGAGTTTTGATTGCATCTAAGCACCAGGTTCTTTTATATTTTTTTTAATAAAGGAGATATATAAAGAAAAACTACCCAGAACCAGATACATCTGGGTTACAATAAATTATCTTTGGCACATAAAACCTTCCGTGTGTGCAGCTGCCCACTCTTTTGCTGCCTGGCTTGCTGGGATGGAGATGATCTTCACAGTGACCTTGGGAGCCACGTGTTGAAGAAGGCAGATTCTGCACCTACCCAGGATGATTCTGTAAACAAGAAACACGTTTGTAGACACTTGGAGCCAAGAATTAAATGTCATCAACATCGTGATTATCATTTCATTTCACATTAATAAAAGAGATAAGGTTTATACTTCTTAGATGATAAACAAGAAAATGCATCCTGTGAAGTGGCCAAGTTCTGACTCAGTGAAGTTTGTTATCCAGTGACACATGGAAACAGGCAGAGCCGCAAAAGAACACAACTTAAAATTATCACTGGCACATGGAAGACAGCCATACCCTTCTTATTTGAACTCTTTCTTAACAGCACAATGTATTTCCCTAAATTCTGTCACACAAAAGAAATAAAGCTCTCAAATTGGTTTCCTTACAAAAATGGTGGTTTTTTTCTTCTTGAAGAATAAGAAAAATGACCTTATATTCATTAGAGTTCTACTTTATCCTTCACTTAAAGTAAATGCTTTCATTGAAATCTGGATGATTGCCTTAAACACAATTTTGAAAAGAAAATTTGGAAGTTCAGATGCAAAAATGTTTAAGGAGAGGTACTTACTGCAGAAGCTGGGTTTTCAGAAAACACTGGTTTTGGGAAGGGAGGACTGCAGATACAGTGCCTCAGGGTTGATCAGGTAGGTCTACCTCATCCTACTTCGCTCCTTGCTGTCTCTGAACCCTCACACATAGAGATGGAGACACACAAGTATCAAAACAATCTTCATGAGTCAGTATATTTTCCAGATATGTATCTTCCCTGTTCTACAAAAATAAATGTCAGCACAGCTCTGTGTCTTGCTTCAAATTAAACCACCAAACTTTGGGTCTCCAGTCATATCTATAGTTATAGGCAACAGAGTCTAAAGAATTCTTTGTTTCATTTTCATGCCTTTGAACACTATGAATGGATTCACATTTAAAAAGAAGAAAAAAAAACTTTTTGCCTTTTTTGCCTTCTTCCAGGTTGATTTGAAATTAAATTGTACATTTCTGTACCTTCCCTTCTGATGCAAAGATTTCAATCACCATTAGTACTATGGTAACACCTATAAAATATGATAAATATCCACTAACATTTTTCCAAGAATGTTAATAAACATTGACATGACTTTGTTTCAGTTTAGAATTTCTCCTCAGATTAGCATTCTCTCATTTCACTGCTGTTATCCTACCTTAGGGAAAAAAGAGCCAACCCTCTCTATCATTAGCTAAAATGATTCATTTAATTCTTTAAAATATACAGAAGAGGTAGAGAAAAGCCCCTCTGTAAAGGACAGCAAAGAGACTGTTAACAGATTTCTAGTTGCCATCCAGGTTACATTCTCCTAGTGTCCACTAGTATTAGGATTCCATCTTAATTTGGAGTAGTAATGTTCTTTATCCACAGACATTTCCTCTTTCTTGTTGGCTTCAGCCGACCATGAGATGACATTGAAAACAGAAACAAGGAGAAAGACTAGAAGAGCAGAAAGATGAAAGTTACTGGGTGTCCCAGCCACAAACCACCTCAGATCACATAGATTTTTCTAATTTATTTATTCATTTATTTGTCAGTGCTGTGAATGAACCCAGTAGCATTCTACCACTGTTACATTCCTATTTATTTATTTATTTATTTTTGGAATAGGATTTCATTACCAGGCTGGTCTTCAACTTGAGATCCTCTGACCTCATCCTCTCAAATTCCTGAGATTATACACAGGTGTGTGCCACCCCACCTGGCTCATATACATTTCTTGTAAGAGAAAGAAACAAGTTTCTCCCTTGTTTTAATTCCTGAAATTTGGGAGTTTTTACCTGAAGCAACCACAACCAATCCTAACAGATTTAGATGCAAGCAGCAAATACCAATCACTTGTAACTGCTCATGCTCGTTACCCCCACAGATTCTCTAATTGTCTCTGAATACTCTGTGCCAACAGGTTAAGAAAAAGTCTTTTGGTTGGTTGGGTTTTTTTCCACATATTTCCCAGGGTTCTGTTCTTGAAGAAATTACTGGTTCTCTGTTATTTTACCAAAAATATAAATAACTTTGTCCTGGTCTCCCTGGAAGAAACACTGGCTTCCTTGAGGAGGAATTGTACTCAACGTCTTTGTGAGGGTAAGTAGAGAGGCAGACTGCAGAGATGATGCAGTTTATTGAAAACAAGTCCCCATGCTACTGTAGCAGCTACATAATTCGAGCACATCTCACTATGTCAATCTGTGATGATTTACAGACTAACTACGAAGTTTTGCTTTTTCTCACTTGAATATCATCCTTTACATTCATGTTGATATTACAGTAAACAAGAGAATTAATGAAACAATATGCTTTGGACAATTTCATTCTTCATCTAACTAAATAGCATGACTCAAAAGAAAGCACTACATTCCAATTACCCTCATATTTTAAAGACTGAAAAAACAAATAATCCCACATCACTGTCGAACCAGTTTCATGATGCCAAACTGACTTTTTAAAAAAAATTTGTTTATTTTTTATGTGGTGCTGAGGATTGAACCTCATGCCTCACACAGGTTAGGCAAGCGTTCTACCACTGACCCACAACACAGCCCCTGCCAAACAGATTCTTATAGATAAAAAAAAAAATAATAATGTTGAGCTGGGATTTTGCAGACATAACAAAAGGTACTACCTCTCACTTAAAGGCACTAAACTCCTGAGTCTACTGAAATGAATTCAATTTGTACATTTGTATTAAGTAAATAGAAATATTTTATAATAATATGTGCATTTCTCTACTATACATTACCCCCATTAGTGCATAGTATATATCAGATGGACATGTAAAAATATGTACAAAGAGCAAGAAAGAACAACTAAACTGAGCAACAGATGGCAGTGATTATGTTACAAATAGAAAAAAAAATAACCTGGAAAATGGTTTTCTTAAAATTGTGGTAAAATTTTTCAAATCATTAATATGAAGATTCACAAAATATCCCCACTTTCTTGCCTATATAGAAAGAACAAAGAAACTGCTTTAAACACAAGCAGTCATTTTTTTTGTAGTCATG
Source organism: Spermophilus citellus (assembly GCF_964194105.1). Taxonomy (NCBI): domain Eukaryota; kingdom Metazoa; phylum Chordata; class Mammalia; order Rodentia; family Sciuridae; genus Spermophilus; species Spermophilus citellus. The sequence continues at coordinate 33,723,443 of NC_138185.1, read as the reverse complement.
ATTAACAAAAGAAAAATTAGATTGTAAATAAAAACAATGAAGAGAAAATCCTCCTTCTCTAACAAACTATACTGTTTTTTAAGCTGTGTTGCCACTGCATCTTCCAGAATGAAACTAGGTAAAATTCACAACACTCTACAGTGTAATTCTAAATTTACCAGGTATAGTTTATGATGCTAGCTCTTGATGACTTTCAAAATTCATGTGTTAGGAAGAACATAATCTCTAATTGTAGAGCAAGGACAGGTAAACGTTTTTGGCAAAAGTCAGACAGTAAGTATTTCAGGCTTTGTAAGTCATATGGTTTCTATCACAACTGCTCAATTCCACCATGGTAGACTGAAAACAGGCATAGCCTGTATATCAATGACAGAGTATATCTATATCTCAATAAAGCTTTATTTACAAAAAAAAAGTGGCAGGCTTGATTTGATCCACATAATCCGCCAGTCCCTGATTAATAGGAAGAAATCTCCTCTAAATTTCTTGAAATTTATGCTGTCGCCCTTAAAATAAGTAAGCATTTATTGCTTTATAATTGTGTCATTTATTTTTCTGTGATATGAAATAGGTGGCCTTAATTAATCCCACTGTTATATAAACAAGAAAGCATATTTGAAGCAGGATGTATTTTATACATGAAAACAAAGAACTGACTTGACTAGGTAAAGGTAAGTAAATATAATGTGGACCCTGTCAGCTTTTGCATCACTATGACCAAAATACCAATAAGAACAACTTAGAAAAGTTCATTTGGGGTTCAGGGTTTCAGAGATCTCAGTCCACCAATGACAAAATTCCATTGCTCTGGGCCCAGGGTGAGGCAGAACATCATGGCAGAAGGGTGTGTTGGAGGAGTGCTGCTTCATTCCTGGCAGCCACAGAAACAGAGAGAAGAGGAAAGGGGCAGCAGGAAGATGAACCCTTCCAAGGCCAGTGACCCACCTCATCTAGCCGTGCCCACCTGCCTACAGTTATTACCCAATCAGTCTATTCAAACTAGGAAGTACTGATCAGGTCACAGCTCTCATAATCAAATAATTTCACCTCTGAATATTTTTGCATTAACAGGAGTTTTGGTGGACACTTCATAACCAAACCCACAATAATGATGCTTCAACAAAAACAACCTGAGAACAGGAAATCCATCATAAAGAAAAATCTAAAGGAAACTCCTTCCAAAATACATATTCCCCCCCACAAAAAAAATCTATGAGCTAATTTGTAACTGTGCAAATTAATCTTCTCCAGAAATACTTGAGAAACTCAGTTATTAAAATAACACTTCTTATTAGCATTATTTACATAAATGAAATTTTAAAACTACCAAACATATATAGATAATTGCCTAGCTCTCATTAAATATGACTACAGGGCTAAGACCTGTTTTGTGAGGTTTATTTTTCCCCATACTTTTCCAAAGATAGCAAAGTCACCCTAAATATATTGAGTTCCTACTGTGTAACAGGAAATCTACTGGAGTCTCTAATTGAATTTCTCTCTTTCATGACCTAGGAATCTAGTAAATAGGAAACTATTGATATCATTTAGCACCTTGCTGCTCGATGTGATACACAGACCAGCATCAGCATCGCTTAGGAGCTATTTGGGTAAGAGAATCCTAGGCTCCATACCTAACCTATAGTAACAGAGAGTACATTTTAGCCAGAAGCCAGGGCATTGGTACATACCTTGGAGTGAAGTAGAACCTGGGCAATCTATTACTGACACAGTCAGGTATGTGACTCTATTGTCCTACAATCCTGCTTTCAACTTCCTTGGGATCTAATTACTTATCAAAGATCTTGACATTGAGAAGAATACAAATGGGTTGTTGACATAATATAATCATAGAACCTTCTAGACATGTATGCAAAGAAGCCTTGTTCCTTAAGATGATTATTCTTTACAGAATAACTGAGGTCACTTCTGTGCATGGAAAAATATGCTGAGTTTTGAGGGACTGTTGAAGTTTGGTTAAATACCATCCATGTTGGTATGATATTCCATGAGTCACTTATTCATCACTTAGTTACTTACATGGTTTTATGTGTTATAGTTAAAAATAATGAACCACATAAGAAAGCTATTATATTTTTTAAAGAGAGGGAGAGAGAGAAAAAAAGAGAGAGACAGAGAGAGACAGAGAGAGAGAGAGAGAATTTTAATATTTATTTTTTAGTTTTCAGCGGACACAACATCTTTGTGTGTGGTGCTGAGGTTCGAACCCGGGTCACACGCATGCCAGGCGAGCGCACTACCACTTGAGCCACATCCCCAGCCCCAGAAAGCTAATATATTGCTCAATTTTTATTCTCATGTTAGGGAACAGACAGGTGAGGATGGTAGAAACACAGAGTAATTCTATAAAATGAGCCCACTGTGCTGACCCCAATGTTTTCATTTCCAAGAAGCAATTTACCTGCAGCCTTGACTGGCCTAAATGACAGGATATGTCACGTTCCTCAGCAAAATTAGCTGTTAACTCAAGAAGAAAAGCAGGACCAAGTTCATGTCCATGGGAGGAACCCAGGAGACTTTTGTGATCAGATCCTGAAATTCTAGGAGATAAGGATAGTTCTTCCTAACTATAAAATCTGTAAAAGCTTATGGTTAAGAGTCCCATTAGAACCTGTCAGCATGGGCCAAGGTGACCTAGTATTGTCATGACAGTGAGGATGAAAGTCAGATGTCATCTTACTGTCAGTCAAAAGTCAAAAGGTGGATCTGGGCAGGACTCTCTGGAAACTTCTCTGCGATGCACAATAAAACAAACATTAATATTTATATTTATATTTTGTAGATAGACACAATACCTCTATTTTATTTTTATATGGTGCTGGAGGATCAAACCCAGTGCCTCATGTGCGCTAGGCGAGCACTGAGCGATAACCTCTACCCCGTCTCTTTCCTCTGTGAATGGACCCACTCTCTCCCTTGAGAGTGTCTCCCTTCCCTTTTTCTATCCCTTCATAAACTCATTCCTGTTATTCTGAAAAGACATGTCTGAAATCTTTCTGACTTGATCGAAAGAATTGGGATTTGAGGGTCTTCACACTGCCTCAGTTTCTCAGAAGGCCCCAGCTCTGCTACACTCAGAAATGCCTTCCCTCTTTGTCACTAAACAGTGAGAAAATTGATTTTCATCCTCATCATACAATGACAGGTGCTACTCAGAAAAAGGGCCATGCATGATTATAAATTGCTAATACTTGATATTTGAGCTTTAAACTGTTGCAATGAATAATTCATAAAATTACTTGACCCTTTGTATATATGTAATTTCTGATTTCTAATTTAATCAAAACTTTCATTAAATTTTTTATTAGACCAATGAAAATGCTCCATATTTAGAAATGTGTTGTTTTTAGGTAACAAAGTTTATTCTAATTTTGTACTCTATTTCAGGGGAAGGAGACAGAAGGAGGTTTGGTCACTGCTTTCTTGTTGACTGGCCTTTTCTGTAAAGTTGCTTAACAGGTTTGGGTTCTCAAGAATGTGTGATAAAATCTGTAGATAAAGGTTAGACAAAGAACTACAGTACTCAGGAAAAAAAAAACATACTTCACATCTAGAAAATAGTTGCTTGGTGATGGTGATGACGACAATATGTGTGCAAATGTGTTTGTGTGTCTCTGTGTGTGTTTGTTCCCATATGTGTCTTCATGGTTAAAAGCTCCAATCAAACTGTTCATTTTCAGCAATATTTGTCTTCACTTTTTAAATACTGAACCAGTAAGTAATTTCATAGAAATAATGTTTTAACATTTAGATTTTACTGTCATCAAATCATAAAAACACTTAGTTTTAAAGGATCAAATAACTACAAAGCTTTGCTCATCCAATTCTCTTCAGACATAAATACTTTCAACTATTTCCATTGATTCTTATAGCATTTAGCCCCATGTCATTAAATACTGTGTTTATATTTTATTTAGTGATTCACTGCATTCATTGTGTTGATATCTCAGCACTAAAGATAAGTAAATTGCTTTTATCAATGTCCCCTCCAGTTTTTCCCCTTGCCCACCGTATCCTACCAGGAATATGGACTTAACTCTGGTGAACTCAATAGTTCATGTTTATATTGCTACTATATATATTAGTGGTTGAGTGCAAGCTAAGCAACTCTGCTATATTTAGTTTTAATCTTCTCTGCAATGTTTTTTTTTTGTTCTGAGTAACTTGTTTTATCATTTCATCAGCTAGTTTTTATACTTACCACTAATTCAAGACAGATAATAGTCTCAGTTGTTGAAAATTCTTGTGATACGTGCAGACTTGTTGAGTGTTTTCTGAACCTTTTCTTCTTCAAGGGGTATTTTTTTGGAGACTTCTGCCCTGCTCCAATTTGGTTCCACACTCTGGCCTGTAGGAGTTTCCCCTTCACCATCAGAACTCCATCAGACTTTTCCATGTTGCTGTGTTGGAACCCTTAATTCTTGTCTTAACTGTTTTGTTTAACTCTCTTGTTTCAAGGATTTTATCTCTATGTGGCTTCATGAGAAGGTAAGCAGGAAAGAAAATTGTTTGAAAGCTGACACGTGTGAAAATGCCTTTATTCTACCCTTCGTGATTAATTAGTAAGTTGGCTAAACTGAAATTTTCTAGTTTAGAAACTAGACTTTCTCGAAACTTGGAGGGCTTACTCTCTTCCATTATTTTTTAGCAATATTGCTCTTAAGAAATCTGATTGTCTTTCTTGATCCTCCATATGAAAACTATTCGTTTCATTTTGTTCTATTTCAGGAAATTTGTGGAACCTCCTCTTTGCCCTCCAGTGTTCTGAGTTTATGTGACTTTTGGACTTTGTGTTATATTCAATTACTATGTAGGGCACTCAGTGAGGTCTTTTAATTTAGAAAAGTATGTCTCGTAATTCTGGGCAATGTTCTAGAATTATTTCTCTGATTACTTCTTCATATGTTCTCCTTCTGGAAGACTTCATATTTGGGTTATCAAGTCCTCTAATTTTCTTATCTTTACTGTCTTCCATGTCTTTATCTTTTTGCTCTAATTTCTGTGGAATTTTCTAACTTAACACTTCTGTCTCAGCTTTCATCTCTGCCATCATTTTTTTTTTCTTTTGAAGACATTTTTTCACTTGCTGAACAGTCATTTTCATAGCATCCTGGTTTCACTGAAAATTCCATAATGTTAATCTACTTTGTTTATTTTTAAAGTCTTCTAATAGCTGGTCTGTTTTTCCATCTGGTTACTATTTCCTGGTTGCTTTGTCTCCATTTTTCACACTGGACACTTCCCATAAATATCTGATGATCTTTGGCTGCCAGTTTATCTTAACCTGTGGAGTAAGAGAGAGAGAAAAAAAAGAAAGAAAGAAAACAATGATTGAAAACTGTACGTGCAGGAGCAGGGCTTCCAAATTGTGGTTCATACCTTATGGTAATCAGAGTGGGCTATTCAGTGGGTTACTTCAGTATTAATTAGATTTTTCTTTTATCTTGGCCATATACCTCAGCAAAAACTCCCCTTAGTTAGCATATTGGTACATTTTAAATTGTGACCTCAGGCTATCATGATTTATAGAGTGCTTTTTACATGTTTATTTTATGCATACTACCTCATTGTATATTTACAAATACCCTATGAGACAAGTAACATTATTATCTCCAATTTAAAGTTTAAAAAGTGAAGTTGAGGGGAGTGAACTTCACCTTATTGATATCATGTAATTAGAAATGTGGGAAATGTGGGAACCAGAATTTGAACCCCAAACTCATCATTCTTGTTAAAATGACTATTATTTTAAATGTTAGAAATATTCCACTGAATATTTTAGTTAACAAGTTGTTAAGATAGATAGTCAGAAATGGTAGAAAAATAAAAGTCAATGCAGAAATCATAAATTTAATTTTGCACAAGATTTTTTAAGAGTAAAGTATAAGTTTTATTTTTTAATTAATTAATATGTTTTATTCCAATTTGTTAATATATGACAGTAGAATGCATTATAATTCATATTACACATATAGAGCACATTTTTTCATATCTCTGGTTGTATACAAAGTATATTCACACCATTTATGTCTTCATACATGTACTTAGGGTAATGATGTCTAATTCATTCCACCATCTTTTCTACTCCCATCCCCCTCCCTTCCCCTCCCACCCCATTGCCATATCTAGAGTTCATCTAATCCTCTCATGCTCCCCCTCCCAACCTCACTATGAATCAGCCTCCTTATATCAGAGAAAACATTCGGCATTTGTTTCTTGAGATTAGCTAACTTCACTTAGCATTATATTCTCCAACTCCATCCATTTACCTCCAAATGCCATGATTTTATTCTCTTTTATTGCTGAATAATATTCCATTGTGTATATGTTCCACGGTTTCTTTATTCATTCAACTATTGACGGGCATCTAGTTTGTTTCCAAAATTTAGCTACTGTGAATTGTGCTGCTATAAACATTGATGTGTCTGTGACCCTGTAGTATGTTGTTTGTAAGTCCTTTGGGTATAGACCAAGGAGTGAGATAGCTGGGTCAAATGGTGGTTCCATTCCAAGTTTTCTGAGGAATCTCCGTACTGCTTTCCATATTGGCTGCACCAACTAGCAGTCCCACCAGCAATGTATGAGTGTGCCTTTTTCCCAACATCCTTGCCAACACTTACTGTTTGTATTCTTAATAGCTGCTATTCCGACTGGAGTGAGATGAAATCTTAGAGTGGTTTTGATTTACATTTCTCTAATTGCTAGAGATGTTGAACATTTTTTTATATATGAGTGTTGCTTGATTGTATATCCTTTTCTGAGAAGTGTCTGTTCAGTTCCTTGTCCCATTTATTGATTGGGTTATTTGGTTTTTTGGTGTTAAGGCTTTTGAATGCTTTATATATCCTAGAGATTAATGCTCTACCTGATGTGTGAGGGCTAAAGATTTTTTTCCATGCTATAGGCTCTCTATTCACCTCACTGATTGTTTCTTTTGCTGAGAAGAAGCTTTTTAGTTTGAATCCATCTCATTTATTGATTCTTAATTTTAATTCTTACACTATAGGAGTCTCACTAAGGAAGCTGGGGCCTAATCTGACATGATGGAGATTTGGGCCTACTTTTTCTTCAATTAGGCACAAGGTCTCTGGTTTAATTCCTAGGTCCTTGATCCACTTCGGGCTGAGTTTTGTGCATGGTGAGAAATAGAGGTTTAATTTCATTTTCTTTTTTTTTTATTGTTGGTCGTTCAAAACATTACAAAGTTCTTAATATATCATATTTCACAGTTTGATTCAAGTGGGTTATGAACTCCCATTTTTACCCCGTATAGAGATTGCTGTATCACATCAGTTACAATTCCATTGATTTACATATTGCCATTCTAGTGTCTGATGTATTCTGCTGTCTATCCTATTCTCTACTATCCCCCCTCCCCTCCCCTCCCCTCCCCTCTTCTCTCTCTACCCCCTCTACTGAAAATCATTTCTTCCACTTGTATTATTCTTCTCTTACCCCTCATTTCCTCTTATATGTAATTTTGTATAACCCTGAGGATCACCTTCCATTTCCATGCAATTTCCCTTCTCTCTCCCTTTCCCTCCCACCTCTCATCCCTGTTTAATGTTGATCTTCTTCTCAAGCTCTTCATCCCTACCCTGTCCTTGGTTACTCCCCTTATAGCAAAGAAGTCATTTGGCATTTGTTTTTTAAGGATTGGCTAGCTTCACTTAGCATAATCTGCTCTAATGCCATCCATTTCCCTCCAAATTCTATGATTTTGTCATTTTTTAATGCAGAGTAATACTCCATTGTGTATAAATGCCACATTTTTTTTATCCATTCATCTATTGAAGGGCATCTAGGTTGGTTCCACAATCTTGCTATCATGAATTGTGCTGCTATGAACATCCATGTAGCAGTGTCCCTGTAGCATGCTCTTATTAGGTCTTTAGGGAATAGACCTAGAAGGGGAATAGCTGGGTCAAATGGTGGTTCCATTCCCAGCTTTCCAAGAAATCTCCATACTGCTTTCCAAATTGGCTGCACCAATTTGCAGTCCCACCAACAATGAACAAGTGTACCCTTTTCCCTGCATCCTCTCCAGCACTTGTTGTTGTTGGACTTCATAATGGCTGCCAATCTTACTGGAGTGAGATGGTATCTTAGGGTGGTTTTGATTTGCATTTCTCTGACTGCTAGCGATGGTGAGCATTTTTCATATACTTATTGATTGATTGTATGTCCTCCTCTGAGAAGTGTCTGTTCAGGTCCTTGGCCCATTTGTTGATTGGGTTATTTGTTATCTTATTGTCTAATTTTTTGAGTTCTTTGTATACTCTGGATATTAGGGCTCTATCTGAAGTGTGTGGAGTAAAGATTTGTTCCCAGGGTGTAGGCTCCCTGTTTACCTCTCTTATTGTTTCTTTTGCTGAGAAAAAACTTTTTAGTTTGAGTAAGTCCCAATTGTTGATTCTAGTTGTTAACTCTTGCACTATAGGTGTCCTATTGAGGAATTTGGAGCCCGACCCCACAGTATGTAGATCATAGCCAACTTTTTCTTCTATCAGACGCTGTGTCTCTGATTTAATATCAAGCTCCTTGATCCATTTTGAGTTAACTTTTGTGCATGGCGAGAGAAAGGGATTCAGTTTCATTTTGATGCAAATGGATTTCCAATTTTCCCAGCACCATTTGTTAAAGATGCTATCCTTCCTCCATTGCATGCTTTTAGCCCCTTTATCAAATATAAGATAGTTGCAGTTTTGTGGATTGGTTACTGTGTCCAATATTCTGTACCATTGGTCCACCTGCCTGTTTTGGTACCAGTACCATGCTGTTTTTGTTACTATTGCTCTATAGTATAGTTTGAAGTCTGGTATCGCTATACCGCCTGATTCACACTTCCTGCTTAGCATTGTTTTTGCTATTCTGGGTCTTTTATTATTCCATATAAATTTCATGATTGTTTTATCTATTTCTACAAGAAATGCTGTTGGGATTTTGATTGGCATTGCATTGAACTTATAGAGAACTTTTGGTAATATCGCCATTTTGATGATGTTAGTTCTGCCTATCCATGAACAGGGTTTATTTTTCCATCTTCTAAGGTCTTCTTCTATATCTCTCTTTAGGGTTCTGTAGTTTTCATTGTATAAGTCTTTCACCTCTTTTGTTAGGTTGATTCCCAAGTATTTTATTTTTTGGGGGGATATTGTGAATGGAGTAGTTGTCCTCATTTTGTTTCAGAGGATTTGTCGCTGATATACAGGAATGCATTTGATTTATGCGTGTTGATTTTATATCCTGCCACTTTGCTGAATTTATTTATTAGCTCTAATAGTTTCTTTGTAGACCCTTTTGGGTCTGCTAGGTATAAAATCATGTCATCTGCAAATAGTGATAATTTAAGTTCTTCTTTTCCTATTTTTATGCCTTTAATTTCTTTCGTCTGTCTAATTGCTCTGGCCAGTGTTTCCAGGACTATGTTGAACAGACGTGGTGAGAGAGGGCATCCCTGTCTTGTTCCAGATTTTAGAGGGAATGCCTTCAATTTTTTTCCATTTAGAATGATGCTGCCTGTGGCTTATCATAGATTGCTTTCACAATGTTGAGGTATGATCCTGTTATCCCTAATTTTTCTAGAGTTTTGAACATAAAGGGATGCTGTACTTTGTTGAATTCTTTTTCTGCATCTATCGAGATTATCATATGGTTCTTATTTTTAAGTCTATTGATGTGGTGAATAACATTTATTGATTTCCGTATATTGAACCAGCCTTGCATCCCAGGGATGAATCCTACTTGATCATGGTGTATAATTTTTTTGATATGTTTTTGAATCTGATTCGCCAGAATTTTATTGAGGATTTTTGCATCTAGGTTCATTAGAGATATTGGTCTGTAGTTTTCTTTCTTTGAAGTGTCTTTGTCTGGTTTAGGTATCAGGGTGATGTTGGCCTCGTAGAATGTATTTGGAAGTTGTCCCTCTTTTTCTATTTCCTGAAATAGCTTGAAAAGTATTGGTGTTAGTTCCTCTTTAAAGGTTTTGTAAAACTCTGCTGTATACCCATCCGGTCCTGGGCTTTTCTTAGTTGGTAGTCTTTTGATGGTTTCTTCTATTTCCTCTATTGTTATTGGTCTGTTGAGGTTGTCTATATCCTCCTGACTCAATCTGGGCAGATCATATGACTTCAGAAATTTATCGATGCCTTCACTATCTTCTATTTTATTGGAGTATAAGGATTCAAAATAATTTCTGATTATCTTCTGTATTTCTGAAGTGTCTGTTGTGATATTGCCTTTTTCATCCCGTATGCTAGTAATTTGAGTTCTCTCTCTTCTTCTCTTCGTTAGCATGGCTAAGGGTCTGTCTATTTTATTTATTTTTTCAAAGAACCAACTTTTAGTTTTGTCAATTTTTTCAATTGTTTCTTTTGTTTTGATTTCATTAATTTCAGCTCTGATTTTAATTATTTCTTGCCTTCTACTTCTTTTGCTGTTGTTTTGCTCTTCTTTTTCTAGGATTTTGTGATGAAGTATGAGATCATTTATTTGTTGGTTTTTTCTTTTTTTAAGGAATGAACTCCAAGCAATGAATTTTCCTCTTAGAACTGCTTTCAATGTGTCCCATAGATTCCGATATGTTATGTCTGTGTTTTCATTTAACTCTAAGAACTTTTTAATTTCCTCCTTGATGTCTTCTAAAACCCATTGATCATTCAGTAACCTATTGTTCATTCTCCAAGTGATGCATTATTTTTCCTTCCTTCTTTTATCATTGATTTTCAGTTTCATTCCATTATGATCTGATAAGATGCATGGTATTATCTCTACTCCTTTATATTTTCTAAGAGTTGCCCTGTGACATAATATATGATCTATTTTTGAGAAGGATCCATGTGCTGCTGAGAAAAAAGTGTAACTGCTTGATATTGGGTGGTATATTCTATATATGTCAATTAAGTCTAGGTTATTAATTGTAATATTGAGTTCTATAGTTTCTTTATTTAACTTTTATTTGGAAGATCTTTCCAGTGGTGAGAGAGGTGTGTTGAAGTCTCCCATGATTATTGTATGGTGGTCTATTAGACTCTTGAAGTTGAGAAGAGTTTGCTTGATGAACATAGCTGCACCATTGTTTGGGGCATATATATTTATGCTTGTTATGTCTTGTTGGTGTATGGTTCCCTTGAGCAGTATGTAGTGTTCCTCTTTATCCCTTCTGATTAAGTTTGGCTTGAAATCTATTTTATTTGATATGACTATGGACACTCCTGCTTTTTTCTGCAGTCCATATGAGTGGAATGATTTTTCCCAACCTTTCACCTTCAGTCTATTATATCTTTTCCTATCAAATGCATCTCCTGTAGGCAGCATATTGTTGGGTCTTGTTTTGTGATCCATTCAACTAGCCTGTGTCTCTTAATTGGTGAGTTTAAGCCATTAACATTTAGGGTTATTATTGAGATATGGTTTGTTCTTCCAGCCATATTTGTTTATTAATGTTACTAAACCTGATTTGTTTTCCTCTTTGATTACTTTCCCCCCTTTACTGTCCTACCTCCCACTGTTGGTTTTCATTGTTATTTTCCATTTCCTCTTCCTGTAATGTTTTGCCAAGGATTTTTTGAAGAGATGGTTTTCTAGCTGCAAATTCTTTTAACTTTTGGTTATCGTGGAAGGTTTTAATTTCATCTTCCATCCTGAAGCTTAATTTCGCCGGATACACGAGTCTTGGTTGGAACCCATTTTCTTTCAGTGTTTGAAATATGTTATTCCAGGATCTTCTAGCTTTCAGAGTCTGTATTGAGAGATCAGCTGTTATCCTGATTGGTCTACCCCTAAATTTAATCTGCTTCCTTTCTCTTGTAGCTTTTAAAATTCTCTCCTTATTCTATATGTTGGGCATCTTCATTATAATGTGTCTAGGTGTGGATCTCTTATGATTTTGCACATTCGGCGTCCTGTAGGCTTCTAGGATTTGGGATTCTGTCTCATTCTTCAAGTCTGGGAAGTTTTCTCGTATTATTTCATTGAATAGATTGTTTATTCCTTTGGTTTGGAGCTCTGTGCCTTCCTGTATCCCAATGACTCTTAAGTTTGGTCTTTTAATGTTATCCCATATTTCTTGGATGTTCTGCTCATGGTTTCTTAGCAGTCTTGCTGAGCTGTCTATGTTCTTTTCAAGTTGAAATACTTTGTCTTCATTGTCTGATGTTCTATCTTCTAAGTGATCTACTCTGCTGATAGTATTCTCAATTGAGTTTTTAAGTTGGTTTATTGCTTCCTGGATTTCTAGGATTTCTATTTGTTTGTTTTTTATTACCTCTATCTCCCTGTGTAATTGATCTTTTACTTCCTGTATTTGTTTATGTAGTTCCTTGTCAAAGTGATCTTTCATTGTCTGATTTTGCTGTCTCATGTCTTCCTTGAGACCCCAGATCATCTGAAGCATGTATATCCTGAACTCTTTATCTGACATTCCATCTGTTGCAGCTATAACCTCTTCTAAAGTTGAGTTGACCTGCATTGCTTGTGGTCCTTTCTTTCCTTGTCTTTTCATACTGCTCGCGTTTCTTTCTGCTTGGTGAAACTGTTGTGTTTTTGAAATTTTCCCCCTATTTATTTATATTGCTCTTGTATAGTTGAGAGATCTCTCTTGCAGGGCGGGTAGTGGCTGTGCTCCTCCTCTAATTAGGGTGATCTGTCTACCATGCTGGTCGGTCTCAGGTCTGTCCACCCTGCGGGCGCGGGTGGCGGCTCTGCTCTGCCCCCACTCCAATTGTGGTGACATAACTACCACGCCCTTGGGTCGTTGCTCCTGATCCGGATGTGGGCGGCGGCTCTGCTCGGCCCCTACTCCAATTGGTGTGACGTGTCTACCACACTGGCAGGCCTCTAGGCCTGTTCCGCTGGTGGGTCGCAGGTCTGCCTACCTTGCGGGCTAGGGTGGCAGTTCTGCTCAGCCCCCACTCCAAATGGGGCTACCTGACTGCCTCTCCAACGGGTCGCTGGGCCTTTTCCGGACACGGGCAGCGGCTCTGCTCCACCCCCACTCCAACCAGTGTGACGTGACTGCCTCGGTGCTACGTGTCCACCACGCTGGCAGGCTACCGGGCCTGTCCTGCCAGTGGGTCGCAGTTCTGCCTACCTTGCAGGCTCAGACGGCGGTTCTACACAGCCCCTACTCCAAATGTGGTGACTTGGCTACCACGCCGTCGGGTTGCTGGTCCTGTTCCAGGCATAGGCGGCTACTCTTTTCGGCCCCAGCTGCAGTTGGGGTGTCGTGATACCACGCTGGCGGGTCACTTGGCCTGTTCTGGGCGCAGGCGGCAGCTCCCCTCTGCCCTTCTGGCCCCCACTGTACCCCAGGGTCCCCGTCCCTGGGCCAAAGCTGCTCCGGGAGCCAGAACCCGGCCTCTCCGAGCCCGGTGCATGCTCCGCTAGGAGCAGGCTCCAAGGAGTGATCTCCACGGGTTCCCCAGCCCTAGGCCAAAGCAGCTCCGGGAGCCAGAGCCCAGCCGCTCCAAGCTCTCCAAGCTCGGTGCACGCTCTGCTGGGAGCAGGCTCAAAGACGCAGTCCCCGCGTGTTCCCCAGCCCTGGGCCAAAACTGTTCCAGGGGTCAGAACCCAGCCGCTTCGAGCTCGATGCACGCTCCACTAGGAGCTGGCTTCAATACGCAGTCTTCGCGGGTTCCCCAGCCCTGGGCCAAAGCAGCTGCGGGAACCAGAACCCAGCCGCTCAGAGCTCGGTGCACGCTTTGCTAGGAGTGAGCCCCAAGGAGTATTCTCCACAGGTTCTCTAGCCCTGAGCATGAGCGATCTGTCTGCGTGACGCAGGCAAATGCCAGCCCAAAATCACCTGTTCTGTAGCTGAATGAGCTGAGATCAGTAGAAAACAGGGATGATTCCATCAGCTCTCCAAGATGGCGGCCGCTGTCCTCCTCCGTGGTCTGACCGGTGTCAAGAACCAAACTGGACCGCTTCTCTCCTCCATCTCAAAGCCAGAACTCAGCACTAAGTACGGCCATTGCGCTGCTGGCAGGAGCCCCCAGAATCCGCATTGCTGCACCCCCGCTCCGGCACCTCACCACTTCCCAGCTCGAGCCGTTGACTCCAGCCGCTGGGCGATCCTCCAATCAGGCAATGCGACCTTCTTTGCGGAGAAATCACCAGTGTCCAAGCCCCCGCAGCCGAACCTCGCGCGATGGAAATCCCTCTACTAGATTCTGGAGTACCTCAATTTCGCTGGAATTTCCCAACAAGACAGCCTTCAGCTGTTTCACCTTGTCTTTCTCCCGCACAGTGACGCGGCACACGGGGGTGATGCACTCCCTTCGCCGCCATCTTCCCCCAAATTTAATTTCATTTTCTTACATGTGGATTTCCAGTTTTCCCAACACCATTTGTTGAAAAGGCTATCTTTTCTCCAATGTATGTTTTTCATGCCTTTGTCTAATATGACATAACTGTAATTATGTAGGTTTGTCTCTGTGTCCTCTATTTTGTACCATTGGTCTACAGGTCTATTTTAGTGCCAATAGCATGCTGTTTTGTTACTATTGCTCTGTAGTATAATTTAAGGTCTTGAATAATGATGCCCCAGCATCAATCTTCTTGCTAAGGATTGCTTTGGCTATTCTGGGTCTCTTATTTTTCCAGATGAATTTTATGACTGTTTTTTTCTATTTCTATGAGGAATAACATTGGGATTTTGATTGGGATTGCATTGAATATGTATAGTGCTTTTGGCAGTATGGTCATCTTGACAATATTAATTCTTCCTATCCAAGAACAAGGTAGATCTTTTCATCTTCTAAGGTCTTCTTTGATTTCTTTCTTTAGCATTCTGTAGTTTTCATTATAGAGTTCTTTCACTAAGTTGATTCCCAAGGTATTTTTTTAGGCTATTATAAATGGAGTGGTTTTTCCTACTTTCTCTTTCTGAGGATTTGTCCCTGATGTACAGGAATGCCTTTGATTTATGGCCACTTTGCTGAATTCATTTATTAGTTCTAGAAGATTTCTGGTGGAATTTTTGGGTCTTCTAGGTATAGAATCATATCATTGGCAAATAGTGATAATTTGAGTTCTTCTTTTCCTATGTGTATTCCTTTAATTTCTTTCATCTGTCTAATTGCTCTGGCTAGAGTTTCAAGAACTATGTTAACTAGAAGTGGTGAAAGAGGGCATCCCTGTCTTGTCCCAGTTTTTAGAGGGAATGCTTTCAATTTTTCTCCATTTAGAATGATGTTGGCCTGGGGCTTAGCATAGATAGCTTTTGTAATGTTGAGATATGTTCCTCATATCCCTAAATATAGTGCAGTAGGATCAACAGGGTTCATTTCAAATATGTAAGGTTGATTCAACATACAGAAACGAATAAATGTAATTCATCACATCAATACACTCAAAGATAAAAATTATATGATCATCTCAATAGATGCAGAGAAAGCATTTGACAAAATAAAGCACCCCCTTCATGTTGCACAAGATTTTAATGTCCATATTGAGCATGGAGATTGGCACAGGCTTTTGGATTCCAAAGCACATCAGCAAGCTGAAGAGATGAAAAGTTGACAGAAGAAAAATTCTAACTTGAACTTTGTTTAATGAAATTCTGAAGTAACCACAGTTTTTCCATGTAACTCCTACACATAAAATTCTCTGATGTTTTAAAGCCCAACTATACCTAATAAAAACATTGCAGATTACAGGATAACATTTGAAATTATTTTCCCATTTCATGATTGGTTAGAGATCTATGGACTCCTGCATGCATTCTTGCTGTATTTTCTCAATTCAAACCTTCTCTAAGGAGTAAGCATTAGCTGATCATCTACCTATGCTGTATTCTGAAATATCTAAAACAATAAATAATGTCAATTTTTATTGCTTCTTCTTTTCTTTTTAATGGGGTTACATTCACTGTTTTCTTAATTACATAATTTTGTATTTTCTGTAGTTATTTCCCAATAGTATTCTTTAATTCTATTTTCTCCATACTTGGTATTTATGTAAACAAACAAATGGACAAACAAATAAAAATGATCCAGTGTTTCCTTCCACTTGACTAAAGTCATTCAATTTATGACTTTCATTGTTTCTTTTGAGAAATCCTAAAACAACAAAAAAAGCTCTTTGTTCTTAGTAAAGACTAAACAAATAGATGTTACTGTCATTGACATGATTTTCTCCTGGCAGCTCCATGTTTAAAGAAAAAAAAATTCTACAGCAGCAAGAGCAAATAATTGTAAATAACTACCCCCTACAGACACATTTTGTATTGAGAACTTCAAGTATATGTGCTATTTAACTGTTTTTTTTTTTAAATTGGAAGACATATTTCCAAATATGGTTATGTAAAGAATTTCTTCCTTCTAACAATACAAGTGAGATGGAAGCTTTCAAGAAGTGACATAGATTTATTCTGTAAATCAAATCCAATAGGTAAGATAAATATCGACTTTATTATTGTGCTGTTAAAAGAATAGGTGAGGATCCTGTCACACCACTAGTTACTACATTTGATTTGGTTGCTCAAGTAGCACAAGTGGGATGTTTCAGATATTAG
Organism: Spermophilus citellus; assembly: GCF_964194105.1. Classification (NCBI taxonomy): domain Eukaryota; kingdom Metazoa; phylum Chordata; class Mammalia; order Rodentia; family Sciuridae; genus Spermophilus; species Spermophilus citellus. The sequence continues at coordinate 33,706,906 of NC_138185.1, read as the reverse complement.
AAAATGTATGTCAGCCAAACTTGTACATTCATAAAAATAGTTGGCATGTCTTATAGAGCCCTCTAAGTACAAATTTGGCTTGCCTGTTGTAGTGGCATGCTGGTGTAGCAATGTCCAAATTTCTGAAGCTTCCCAGATGTTTATAAGCCTTCCAGAGTTGCTCATGTGGAAATTCAAACAGAGTTCTGTGCTAGACTGAATGCAAAAAAATGGGGGCAGGGGGCAATTCTCTGGGAGAAGTATTCACACCCTTGACAATGTGATTTTGCAGCTTCTCCCATCCAGCAGTGGAATCTCTCTGCCTACTTCAAAAATATGGGCTGGTCTTGGGACTAACAGAATAGTGCCAAAGTGAAATATGCCAGTTCTAAGCTTAAGTATCAACCATGCCTAGGCACCATGAGAAATCAGCCCTGGCAATTCTTAATAGAGGTATGCAGAAACCAATGAAAAAAAGCTGTCATTCCAGCTTAACCCATCCTAGGCCAGCGTAGAGCCAGACAAGGTCAAGAGAGCTGCTTTCCAATCCACAACTGATTGCAGACATCTGGGTGTGTTCATTTAGTACCAAAGGCCTTCTCCTGTTGATCCACATAGTCACAGGCATCAATGTTCTAAACCAGGGCTGGGGATGTGGCTCAAGTGGTAGCGCGCTCGCCTGGCATGCGTGCGGCCCGAGTTCGATCCTCAGCACCACATACCAAAAAAGATGTTGTGTCCACCGAGAACTAAAAAATAAATATTAAAAAAAAAATTCTCTCTCTCTCTCTCTCTCTCTCACCTCTCACTCTATCTTTAAAAAAAAAATGTTCTAAACCAGAGTTTGGGGGTAGCTTCCAACACAGCATTGTTGTGGGAATAGATAAATTATATGAGTACAAAGATCCCAAACTATTAAACTCAAATCTAACCATATTTTGAACATATTTATTACTGTTTGTAATCAATTCTTTCATGTTTCCTTTCCAGCCCAGAGTTTGCTTCCATTTGACCAAAGTCATTCAAATTATGACTTTCATTTGTTCTCTTGAGAAACCCTAAAAAATTCCATTTCCACAGATTAGGATTCTGACTCTAACTTTAGTCAAGACTAACAAAACACTATTTATGTAATATGAAAATAAATTGACGTAGCAAACATAATGACTCACTACCTAAACTAACCTTAGGAGCAAGTTTCATTTTTATGACATTTGACATTTTTTGATTGCTTATTCTTTTCTTTTATTCCAGAAAAAAACTCTGGAGGTAAATATCTCACCATCCCCATTTCTCATACAAGAAATCTGAATCATAAACTCAGTGTATGACTTTTCAATTTTCAATTTACTTTTCATAATAGGTTGAAATGAAAACATCTTTTCTCTATTCTAGTTAGGACATGCTCCCTCACAAACCTCATGACCTATTCTGCAGAAAATAAAGGCAAATATATACTTTTCTAGATATTTAATATGTTTGACAGTTAAATATTATATGATTATAGTGTTTTATAATTATGGAGTGCCTTAGAGATTTCAAGATTTTGAAGAAGAGGAGAAATTATATGTCTCTCTCTTTCTTTTTTTCCTTTTTTTTTTTTTTTTTTTTTTTGGTGCTGGGTATCAAATCAAGGGTCTCATACATGCTGCCTGTATTCTCTACCAATGAGCTACACCCAAAGCCCCAAATGTCCTCTTACCTAGATGGAAATACCAAATTCCAGAGAGTTATTGAGCTCACCACAGTCAGACAATGATAGAACCAGATGTGGTTCATCAGTTTGTAGACCAGATGCCTGAGTCTGGCCCTTTACTTGCAAAAGACTTATTCAGGTCATTTCCTTAATATCCTGTGTGTACAAGTTGCATGATTCAGCTGAGATTGTTATGGCCCAAGAGGAATAAGCCATGCCAAGTAAGTTAAAGGGAAAGACTACTGCTGGCTTAGCCAGTATGAGCAATGTGGAGGCTTTGCAAGTAGGACTTTCTGTGACACACCACACAGAGGAGTCTATTCATAAAGAAATAGACCCAACTGATTTACTGTCTTCTGTTGTATGTGCTGTTTGGAGTTCAGAGTCAGAACAATCTTTGAATCAGTATTTTGTTCTCTCCCCACAAAAAGGGGTAAATGCACTGTCACATTCAATTAATGAAGAATATGCTTTGATACTTGCAGTATGGATAGATTGAGCTTGTATTCACTGTATAAAGAGTATGCCAGTTGTTTTCTGGAAGATCTTGGATACAAACTCTTGCCTGAAACCCTCTGGAACCCAGGACAGTAGCCATAATTTACAGCTGCACACAGCATAAGTGGTGAGTAAAACCATGGATCCCATCTGTTTATGCTTCTTGACAAAAACAAGCTCCTATTCTAAAGAATGGCAGCAGTTCTGTTAGCATACCAATTCCTATGAGCAAATCAGCTTCCTCAGTCAGCAGTCAAGTGTAGGCTAAGTAGGTAAGATGATTTTCACTATCTCTTAAGGATGGGACTAGGTAGGATTTGAACCCTCCAAGCCATCCCATTCTTCTCTTCCCTGCTGTCTGACCTGGTCTCTGGAACACAAATCAGAATGGATTCATCAATAGGAGTAGTTTTCTGTTTGGTCTTAGTTAGCCAAAGGGTACATTAGGATGAGATGGGAGGAAAGCAAATGATAAAGTCAGAATATTAGTTCTCCAGGTTCCCTGCCTACTGGATCTCAAAAAGGTCACTGATAGCCTCTACAGGGGGACCACTTCTGTTTACTTAACCTCTGCTGCTCTATCCATGGCCTGAAAAGCATTTCTTTTTTTTTTTTTTTTTTTTTTTAAGAGAGAGTGAGAGAGGGGAGAGAGAGAGAGAGAGAATTTTTTTTAAATATTTATTTTTTAGTTCTCGGCGGACACAACATCTTTGTTGGTATGTGGTGCTGAGGATCGAACCCGGGCCGCACGCATGCCAGGCGAGCGCGCTACCGCTTGAGCCACATCCCCAGCCCTGAAAAGCATTTCAATTGAAAAGAACAAGAACTTGGTTTTTACCATATGTGACTTAGCTTTGTGACCATAGGCAACTGAATTATACTTGGGAGGATTTTTGTTTGTTTGTTTGTCCAAACACTAGTTGGGGCCTGGAAATAAAAATAAATAAATAAATAATATAAGATATCTGACTTCATATAATTCCCAGTCCTAACATAAATAGAGATTTCTAATATAATATGATAAAAGCTATGTGGTTGTATATATAAATGTCATATTTGCCTACAATGACTTCATTTTTCTCATTTTGTAAATTGGCATAATCATATATATCTGGCTAATTTATGAGCTCAAATACCAAGTGATTCTACGATGTTAAGTGAAAATATTTGGAAATACTTAAGGATATTCAATAGCAAAATTATTATTAGGATAAGTATTACTGTCATGTTATTATTATATGTTTCTTGCTTTGCTCCTACACCTTTATAAAATGAATTAATTATAGTGTTTTTTCCTTCCTGGCATTTTTAGCAATGTAGGCATTGTTGATTTTTCAGTAAAAATTTGGCTTCACATGGGTTGAAAGAAATGAGAATTGATGTTTTGAACATCTAATCATATGAATTTAATCTCATTCAGCAAGTGGTATTTATGGTAGACTATGCAAATTGAGTCACACAGCTAATGGAATTCTGATGACTCCACTGAGCCATAAATAACTGCCCAGATAAGAGTCTAATGAGACTTCTACTAGTTTAAAAAATGATTAATAAATAGTGAATTATTTGTATTCAGGTGGCTATCTCGGAAGATAAATTATTTTGTACTTTTATCTAACATCATAGCTAAAGATGTCTGATCAAAACAAATAAGAACTTTTTGTTTTCCTCTAAAGGTACAGACATTGTATGAGGCAAAATTCTTGCCTCTCTTTTTCTTACTGCAATAAATATCTTTTTCTTTTGGGAAACAAACCATGTAGGTTAGGTGAGGTTGTTCATCTTTTTTGCAACTTGGGAACATGAGACCCATATCTGAAAAATCACACAAGTTTTTTTTTTAATTAGTTATGTGACACAAGCCAGGCCAATCAGCATTTTTGTTGGAATAACTCTGCATGTTCCAATGGGGTTGATAAACTGACAGAATAGAAATCTTGGGCTCTGATAGCCATTTTGCCAACTACAACAGAGTATCTTTCCAAAGGATGGAGAATGAGATCCATGATTCAACCATAAATAAAGAGAGATGTATCCATAGACTTTTCAATTACATCAGCAACAAGAGAACAAACTCTTAGCTTAAGATAATTTGATTTAAGTACTGGCACTGACAAGTCTTGATTATGGCCCAGTGCCATAAAACTTAAAATGAAAGTGATTAAATGAATTAGAAATTAGGATTCACCTTTTGTCTTTAGAAAAATTCAAGGAAATAGAAAGAACTTGGAAACAATCTAATCATTATTTTCAGAGTAATAGGAGATGATTTTGCAACTGTAAGAAACAGGAAGCAATTAAGAAACAATTCAAGAAAAAGAAAGAGTTCAAGTAAATTTTAGATAGAAGCACAGAATATGATGTTTAATTAAATAGCTGCAAGAAAAACAAATCATTTAATTTCCCAGGACATGAAGTCATTTATTCAATCCATGAATATTAATTTAATACCTTTTATGTGTCTGGTCCTGGTACTATATACTAGGTGACTGAACTATACTAGTGAACAAAGTAGCCACAAAATTCCATCTTTCAAAGGCTGACCTTTTAGAAGGAGACAGTAATAAATCCAAACATAATAAACTAGAGACAATCATTATATGTTAGGCAACAGATAAGAGCACAGGGGAATGAATATGGCTCATTATGAACAATAGAGAGGAGCAGGATTTAGAATTAAATGGGACTGTCCAGGTCATCACCATTGTAAAATAAGGATATAAGCAAAGACTTGAGAGGGATGAGGGACTGTGGTTAGGAGTATCAAGGGGAAAGGTTTTTCCAGGAGTACAGAATAGTTTATGAAAAATCTATAAGGCAGGTGTGTTTCTGGTGTGATGGAGAAAAAGCAAAGAGAATCTGTCGATGAACTGAATGAGCAAGGCCAAGTGTCCTGGAAGATGAAGCCAAAGAGGTTCCTGGGTTTTATGCAAGGTTTTATCTGCCATTCTAAGGACTTTAGGTTTTGTACTCAAGTGAACCAGATAATGCAGGGTTCCAGTGAATAATGTCATAATCTGACATGTTAGACCCTGCTCACTCTGGCTACTGAACTGAGGAGAGGCTATGAAATGCCAAGGCTAAAATCACAAATATTCAGAGAAAGAGGGAAACAAAGAAAAATTAACAAGTCCTTTCTTAGCTTAAACCATCAAGGGTCATTTGAGGAGGCATAAGAGTCACATCAGAGAAGTTCCAGAAAAAAGAAAATAGAAATTGGAATAGGGGGATTTAGGACTGGTTTAAATAACCACAGAAATCATAGCAATCTATTGCTAAACTAAAACAATCTGTTGCCCCAAAGTCTCACAGACATCTTGATAAGTTAAAACAATTCATATCTGAAATCAATTTTTAAAAATAAGTGCCTAAAAACTTTCAAAGATAAAAGAAAACACTAATGTGGTGATTTCCTAAGAAATTAGAATGAGAATGATATCAGACTTCTCATCAGTAACAATAGAGCCAAAAATAATGATATAACAATGTCTTATAAATTTGAAGAGAAAAATATTTGGAACAAAGAATTCTGTATTCAGTCTAGCTATCAGTTTCATAAATGTAAGGGAAAAGTAATTATTTTTTTTTTAAAAATCATCTACCATGTGCCCAGCATTGTGATTTGTACTTATTCATTCATTCATTTATTCTTTCTGGGTACTAGGGATTGAACCCAGGGGCATTCTACCACTGAGCTATATACCCAGACTTTTTGAATAGTTTTTCATATATTTTGTTGCTGCATTATAACTCTACATAGTAGTGTAGTTCATTGTTATATATTTGTGTATGCACACACTTTAACAATATAATATGGTTAATATCATCTTTCAATATTTTTCCTTCCCCCACTGTTTCTTTCCTCTGCTTTATTAGTCTACTTTCAATTTTCATGAGACTGTCCCCCACCTTTTATTTCCTTTTTCTTCTCTAGCTTCTACATATGAGAAAAACCATGACCTTTGACTTTCTGAGTTTGAATGATTACATTTTCTGATGCATAAAAATTCAACTAGATTTTCTGAAAATTCTACTTGAGAATGTAACTCAGCTGAATATAGAAGAAATTTAAGAATATTAAGAACACTGGAAGGAATAAATATTAAAAATAAGGAAGGAGTATATTATTTAAAGTATAAAGATAACCAAAGAAATAACTTAAAATAATAGCAAAACTAGCAAAATTTGAAGCATATCGGTTAAATGTCAGTTATACCCTCATACATGTATATATACATACATGTCATAAAATGTATATATACATGTATGAATATACATATATGTGAAATGTATATGTATATATGAAATATGTATATTTCAATTCTAGGGATTAAACCCTTGGCTTCGTGAATGTTAGGCAAGTGATCTGCCACTGAGTACACCCTTAGCCCACCCACCTATATTTTTTTTAATTTTTGAGATAATTGTAGATTCATATCCAATTTTCAGAAATAGTGTAGAGGGATGCTGGTATATCCACTTTTCAATTTAACTCGAGGGTACCATCTAGAAAAAACAACATGCTATCACACCCAGGATATTGTCATTGACACAATGAAGACACAGAAGATTCATCCTCTCAAGAATCCTACCTGGTATCATTTTGTAGTCCCAAACACTTACCTCTTGTGACCTCTCCCTCCTGATCTCTGACAACCACTGATCTGTTTTCTGTTTCTATAATATTTTTCATTTTAAGAAAAAATGTGGAATAAGGACTGGGGATATAGCTCAATAGTAGAATGAATGTTTGTTTGCCTCAGTATATGCAAGCCCCTAAGTTTGTTTCACAGCATTTTTTAAGAGAACTATGCAAATGGAATTATATAGACTATCATCTTTTGGGATTGGCTTTGTTCACTCACCGTAACACAGTGGAACTCCATGTAAGTTGTTACATGTATTGACACATTTTTTTTAATTATTACTCTTCCATGATGTGCACATAATAAAGAGTGTTTAACTCTCCATCTATTGAAGAACATCTAGTTTGTTTCTTGTGTTGTTGCATTATGAATAATATTATAAACAACTATGTACTTTTTTTTCTTATGTGTAGATCTTCATTTCTCTGGGATAAATGGCTGGAAATACAACTTCAAGGTTGTATGGTAGTTGCATGTTTCATTTTTAAGGAACTGACAAACGTTTTTTCCTGATTGCTGTATCATTTTATATTTCATTCAGCAACATCCGAGTGATCCTGTTTCTCTGTAGCATTGCCAACATTTGGTATTAACAACATTTAAAATTTTAGCTATTATGTAGTGATATCTTTTTAAAAATTTTTTGTTTGTTATAATTAGTTATTCATGGCAGTAGAATGCATTTTGACACATTATATATAAATGGAGTAAAACTTATTTTTTTAGTTACACATGTTGTAGAACTACAAGGATCATGTAATCATATATGTCCATTGGGTAATATTGTCTGGTTCATTCTACTATCCTTCCTACCCCAATTCCCCTACTCTCCTTTCACTCCCCTCTGCCTAATCCAGAGTAACTCTATTCTTCCCTAGCTCCCGCTGTATTGTGAATTAGCATCTGCATATCAGAGAAAACACTGAGCCTTTGATTTTTTGGGATTGGCTTTTTTTCACTGAGCATGATATTCTCCAACTCCATCCATTTACCTGCAAATACCATAGTTTCATTCTTCTTTAAAACTGACTCATGCTCCATTGTGTGTGTGTGTGTGTGTGTGTGTGTGTGTGTGTGTGTGTATATATATATATATATATATATATATCACATTTTCTTTATTCATTCCTCTGTTGAGGGGCATCTAGTTTGATTCCATACTTTGGCTATTGTGAGTTGAGCTGCTATAAACATTAATGTGGCTGTGTTACTATAGTATGTTGATTTTAAGTACTTTGGTCATAAACAAAGAAGTGGGATAAGTAGGTCAGATGGTGGTTCATTCCAAGTTTTCTGAGGAATCTCCATGCTGCTTTCCATCATTGTTACATCAATTTGCAGTCCCACCAGCAGTGTATGAGTATACCTTCCCCCCACCTACATCTTGCCAACATTTATTGTTGCTTGTATTCTTGATAATTGTCATTCTGACTGGTGTGAGATTAAATCTTAGAGTAATTTTGATTTGCATTTCTCAAATTGCTAGAGATGATGACCTTTCTTTCATATATTTATTGATTGATTGTACTTTGTATTTTGTGAAACATCTGCTTGGTTCCTTAGCTCATTTATTGATTGGGTTATTTGATTTTGGTGTTGAGTTTTTTTAGTTCTTAATGTATCTTGGAGATTAATGCTCTGTCTGAGGTACATGTGGTAAAGAAAAGTGAAGCAGGAGGCATCATAATACCAGACCTTAAACTATACTACAGAACCATAGTAACAAAAAATGACATGGTATTGGCACCAAACAAGATAATGTAGACCAATGATACAGAATAGAAGATACAGAGACAAACCCACATAAATGTAGTTATCTCATGCTAGACAAAAGTGTCAAAATCATTCCCTGGAGAAAAGATAACCTCTTTAACAAATTAAACCCATCTCTCTTACCCTGCACAAAGCTCAACCCAAAGTGGATCTAAGACTTAGGCACCTGAACAGAGACTTTGTGCCTTAATAGGAAAAAAAAAAAGAAGTAAACCCAAATCTTCACCTTGTTGGCTTAGAAACTGACTTCCTTAACAAGACTCTTACTGTGCAAGAAGTAAAATAAAGAATCAATAAATGTGATGGAGTCAAACTTACAAGCTTCTTCTCAGCAAAAGAAACAATCAACAACATGAAGAGAGAGCCTACAGAATGGGAGAAAATCTTTACAATGTGCACCTCAGACCCAGCAGTAATCTCCAGGGTATATAAAATAATGATATCTTATTGGGGTTATAATGTTGAACATCTTTTTTTTCTTCTGAACTTATGTTTCATCTGCATATCCTCTTTGCTGAAAGAGCTTCATGTCATTTGACCATGTTCCAATTGCATTGCTTCCTCTTTTATTGCTGAATTTTGATTGTTCTTGATATACATTCTAGATAGTAGTCCTTTTTCAGATATGTGGTTTGTAAATATTTTATCTTGTTCTATCAATTGTCTTTTCATTCTTTTAAAAGAAATATTTTCCTGCCTTTATCATAACATTCTTAGTAAATTGTGACATTTATACATGCACATAATGTAATTGCTCCATTTTATTCCACAGTACTCCCCCTGTCCCTCCCTTTCTCAATCCCCTTTCTCTATTCTTCTCATTTCCCTTCCATTTATTTTTTTAAAAAACTTGGTGCATTATACTTATACTTAAAATCAGGATTCATTGTGATATATTTAAACATATACATAACATAATTTAGTCAGTTTCATACCCTAATATCTTTCCTTCTCCATCCCCCATCTACCTTTCTCAATCCTCTTTCTCTATTCTATTCTTCAAAGGAAATTTTTCACAGGAAAAAGTTTTTAAGTTAGCTGAAGTCCAATTTAGGCATTTTTCCTTTTTTGTATCATTTTTTATATTAATTGTGAGAATACCTTGCCTAGCTCTGGGTTTCAAAGATTTTCTCCTTTGATTCTAAAATTTTGTAGATTTACATGTTATGTTTAAGTCTGTGATCAATTTTGTATTAATTTTAGGAAAAAGTGTAAGGTTTAGGTTGGAGTTATTTTGTTTTTTCTTTTTTTTTATTTTTTTAAGAGAGATTGTGAGAGAGGAGAGAGAGAGAGAGAGAGAGAGAGAGAGAGAGAGAATTTTTTTAATATTTATTTTTTAGTTCTCGGCGGACACAACATCTTTGTTGGTATGTGGTGCTGAGGATCGAACCCGGGCCGCACACATGCCAGGCTAGCGCGCTACCACTTGAGCCACATCCCCAGCCCCTTGTTTTTTCTTTTTTTTTCCACTTGGCCTTATGGATCTCCAATTGTTTCAATGCTACTTTGCCATTTGTCAAAAAAGCTGTTTTTCCTCCACTGAATTGTTTGCAAAATTTTTGAAAAATAAGGTGGGTTTACTTGTGTGAATCTATTTCTGGATTTTCTATTTTGTGCCATTGATTTATGTGTCTATCCCTTGGTCAATACAACTATAGTTATATGAAAATCCCTGAAATCAAGGGTACCAATTCCTCATATTTCCTTGGCTTTCCATATACTTTGTAGAATAATCATGATTATATCTCCAAAAATGTGCAAAAATTTTGATAAGAATTGTGAAAAATTTGTATATAAACTTGGGGAAAATTTACATTTTGGGGAGAACACATGTTTTACTAACTTGAATCTGCCAATTTGTGAACATGATGTAGATGTTCAGTTAGATCTTTAAGTTCCATAATCAAATTGTGAAGTTTCAGCTTATGAGTCCTGAATATGTTTTATTAGATTTACTTTCATGTATTTCATTTTTTGAGCAATTATAGGTGCCATTATTTTTTTAATTCTAGTGCCCATGTGTTTCTTGGTGGTAGATAAATACAATGAATTTTTATGTATTTATCTTATATCTTTGACTTACTGATTTCAATTCTGTAGCCTACTTTTGTATAGGTTATTTGTGATGTTCTACAGAACCATTATGTTATTTGCAAATTGGGAAAATTTTGTTCATTATTTCATATCTATATGTCTTTACTTTTCTTGCTGGGTTGCACTGCCTAGAATTTCCAGCACAATGTTGAATAAGAAGGAAAAGAGTAGACGACACGCTTACGATGTTCCTGATCTTGGGAGGAAGCATTTAGTCTTTTCATTATTAAGTATAATGTTATCTGTAGGACTTTAGTAGGTAAAACTTTCTGAACATTGAACTACCCTTGTAGCCCTGGAATAAATAGCATTGGCCATGTTTATGATTTTGTTTAACATTGCTGAATCCATTGATGAATATTTTGTTCAGGAGTTTTATGTCTATATTCAGGAGAGATATTTGTCTCTAACTTTCTTTTTCAAAATAGACATTATTATTGCTGTATGTTTATATGTGACTGTATGACCAATGTGATTCTTCAACCTGTACATTCAGAAAAATGAGGAATTATACCCCATCTGATTCAAATGTATGATATGTCAAGATCATTATACTGTCATGTGTAACTAATTAAAACAAATTAAAAATAAATTAAAATTAAAAGAAAAAATTCTCACCTGATTTTGACATAAGGATAACATTAGCTTCATAAATGAACTGGAAAAAGTTCCCTTCCATTTTCTGAAAGAGACTGTATAGGATTTGTGTTAATTCTTTAAATTTTGCTAGCATTCTGTAGTAAGGCCTACTGGGCCTAAAGATTTCTATTATAGGAATTTTAAAATTATGAATTCAATATTCTTTATAACTGTAGAGAATTATCCACTTCATATTGGGTGAGATTTTGTAGCATTTTTTTTTTTTTAGGATTTGAGAATTGATTTATTTTATCTAAGTTGTCACATTTTTGTGTTAGGATTGTTCATAATTCCCTTATTATTCTTTTAATGCCTGCAGGGTCTATAGTGATATCACCTGTTTATTCATATTGGTCATTTGTGTTTGCTTTCTTTTTTTTTCCCCCTTTCTTCACCAGTCTTGCTAGGAGTTTGTCAATTTTTTTTTGATCCTTTAAAAAAATTAGCCCTTTGTTTCCTTGAGTTTTCCTGTTCCTTTTCTATTTTATTAATTTCTCTTCTTTATTATTTTCTTCCTTCTACTTGATTTAGGTTTGATTTACTCTTCATCACCTACATTCTTGTAGTGGGAACTTAAATTACTGATTTGGACGTTTTATGCATATCTTTCTTCTAAGGCAGGTGTGTAGTACTAAAATTTTTCTTTGAGCTCTGTATTAGCTGTCGCCCATAATTTTTGATATATTATATTTCCCTTTTCATTCAACTCAGGGTGTTTTTAAAAAATTTCTCATCTTTCTCTGACCCGTAGTCTATATGAAAATGTATTGCTTAGTCTCCAAATGTTTAGAGATTTTCCTGTTATCTTTCACTAATGACATTTACTTTTATTCCAGTGTGTTTGGAGAACACATTCTACATAATTTTTTTTATTGGTTGTTCAAAACATTACAAAGCTCTTGACATATCATATTTCATACATTAGATTCAAGTGGGTTATGAACTCCCATTTTTACCCCAAATACAGACTGCAGAATTCTTTAAAGTTTGTTGAGCTTTTTGTTGAGACCCAAGGTATGGTCTATATTGCTGTATGTTCCATGGGTGCATAAGTAGAGTATGTGATCTGTCTTTAATTGGTATATTTTAACCATTAACAGTTAGTATAATTATTAATACAGTAGGTCTTCCATTTTCCATTTTATAGTTTGTTTTATTCTTTGTCTGTTTCCTTCATTTGTTTCCTCCATTTTCTTTTTCCTGCCTTCTTGTAGATTTATTTTTTTTTCTAGATTTCCAATTTAGATTTATTTATATTTTTGAGGGTCAGAAGTTTGAGCCTAGCCTGGGAAACTTAGCAAGACACTGTCTCAAAATAGAAAATAAAGAAAAAAAAAGGCTGGGGATATAATTCAATAACTCAAGATTCAATCTCCAGTACTGCAAATAAATTAATAATAATAAAATATAAATTGTAATACTTTCTTTTTGCATCATTGAATCATCTTGCTTGCTCCTTGATTATGGGCCTCACACTGGACATCCTCTGGTCTAAAAAAATGAGACTCAAAATGTCCATGTGGAAGCTTTACTGTTAGCTGATGTTCATATATGAGATACACCCTCAGAGATGGACCAAAAATTTATGCACAATTCCCAAGACACTTGCTGTAATTATACCCCTTTCTCTTCTATTCTAGAATTTATGTTGCAACTCAAAAAAATAAAAATGATTTCATGGTAATAAACACACAATCAATATTGTGCATACTGTTGGGACAAGAACTCACTTCATACTTCACAACTCATAATGATACTATGGTGTCATGACACAAAGTTAAGCAACTGTTATTTGAAGTACTATTATACATCTCTGATATTAATCTCTTATCCTGGAATTCACCTCTTTGAAAAATTTGCTGAAGATATTGAATTATGAATGGAGAATAAATGTTGAAAGGATATTTTTTATTTTTCGAATTGGTGATTGAACCCAGGACCTCCTGCACTGTACTTCTGAGCTACCTCCTAGCCCTTTTTAAAATTTGATTGAGAGAATTTCAGAAGAGTAGCACAAAGTAAACAAGATAGAGAATTTCAAAGGGGTAAAAAAGTAGAGGAAGAGGTAACCATGGGGATGTAAACCTTCCATGGAAATTACAAAAATCTTAAAGAGGGTATGAAAATTTGCTCAGGACTCAGTGTGGGGATTCAAGCCAGTTTTATCTTCTTAAAGGACACAGTGTAATGTTTGGTTACAAAAGCATACACTAACAAAAGAGTAAACTGGCATGCAGACAAGAGTCCAGTTTCCTTCAGTTCTTGTTGACAAAGAAAAAAAACCTGACTTGGCTGCCTCCAGAATGAGAGTAGAAGAATCTGCCACACCGTAAATATGGCCAAACTCACAGCCTTATAACAAAGTTCTAACAAAGCAGTGCTAGTCTGCAGCATCACCTACTCTGTCTCATGCATTCCCCACCACCACACAAGTTCCAACAGGAAAAACTTCCTGTCTGAAATGGAATGCACACCAAGGAATGTGCAAGGTGACCTATTGTAACATGTCAAGAATATGTTACAACTTCTATTTTCATTTACTTTTATTCATATTTTAAAATATGAGGAAAGCATAGTATAGAGGTGCATACCTATCATTTATAAATACATACTTCTTAATGATGGAATGCACAAATTATTTTTTAGTAATGATCATTTGTGGATTAAAATGTTGGATATCACAGAGTAGGAGGAATAAGATGTGATTTTAGGACATGTAGAAAACAGAAGTAGAGTTGAATCAGAGCCTTCTATGTATGAGGGTAGGCTAGCAGAGTTGAAGAATCTGCTGAGCTTTAGATACACGATCAAGTATTCCTCTAATTTATTTATATATCCCAGGACAGTTTGTTGTCCAGAGGACTATAATGGATTGAGAAAAAATAAGTTGAACTATGAAAGTCTCTTGGAAAAAATCTGCTCAGAGAGGACAAGACTCCTTATAATGATAGATATAGTCCATACGCCATCCCAAGCCATACATCCTGGCTGATAAATACTGATACAACTCTGACTTCTCTACCTTTCTCAGGTAATAAGAATGAAACTCACAGTATGACTTTATCAAAAAGAAAAAAAAAGAAGGAATTGATATTTATTGTCAGGCATTGCACGGATGTTAATCCATTTGTTGGTCATTACAATTCTGTAAAAAATAGTTAATATTACTCCCATTTTATAGAAAATGAATCAGAGCCAAAGCTATTTGGCTAATACCCCATAGGTTTGAAGGGAAGAATGGAGACTTAGTTGCACTTCTCCTGATCCCAAAGCCCTGGTCTTAGACTGTCTTGATCTTTCCCATGTGGCTAAAATAAAGTTCTTTGAAATCTCCAGATTTCTCAAATGTATCGTTTCCCTTGCATTTTTGGAGCAAAGAAGAGGCAGTGCCCTCTGGCCTAATATTTTGAAATGGGAAGAAAAAAATGTTGAAATTCATTTTAAAAAGAGAAAGTGAGATCATTAAAACTCTGGTCATGCTGTTTAATTATTGACCCCTGAAGGATTTGTGGAGCTCACTTTGACACTCAGCAAGTGAATGTTGAATTAGAGAAATGATAATTGGAAAAAGTTAATTGTCATCTTCATCTCATTAAACCAATTTTGTGAGACAATTCAAGAGAGTACATGGCTATGCAATTTCCACGCATCATTTATTCACTAAATCACTCAGCCCTGTATACCATTTATTTTTAAATTCAGAGATAAATACATATATGATAAAAAAATGGGTCTACAAAAAGGGTCTATGTGAGTTTGATGAAAAGGAACAGTGGGGGCTCTTAGCAGTAACGCCATTGGACAGAGAGCATATCTCCCCAGAAAGTGGATACACTTCAAAGCATGCTATTAAATGATAAGAAGGAGGAGGGAAAAATGTAATTTCTCTAGAATAATTTTTGCAACTACAGAAATATCTTGCATAAGTGGATACTCAATTCTTTCCAAAATTTACATTGCTGTGGCCTGGGATGAAATACTTAGAGTATGTAAGAACCTGAGTCTCCTGGGAGCTGCAGATAACAAACACATCACTTCATATTTCTGTTGTCTGAAAGGGTGAAGAAAAAGCAAGAGGACCTGAGATGTGAGTCACTCCAATGCACTGGGCTTGAAATAAAACTACTAAACAATTGCAATAGAAAAAAAAATCTCAATTGGAAAATCCCATAGGAGATGGTGATATATTTGAAGTAGATTATTTTAAAAGAAAAAACAATGGTAAGTTTAAGTTTACTGTATAAAATTGATAATGGATGTAACTATTCCATTAAATAGTTGTATTATTTTACATACTCAATTCTTACCAATAATATTCATTTGCAAACTTTTTTAAAAAATTTAAAATATTAATATGTAAATTAATATAAAATTGCTGGAATTAGCTGAAACCACCAAAGATGGGGAAAATGATAATGGTAGGGATGTTTATCCTCCAAGCTTGGCTTATCTTTTATTCTGAAATATTTAGCATTAAAATATAATTCTCCTGAACTTCTTTTCCCCCACCCTGTTGAAACCTTTGGTTTTGTGTTTTCCTTCTTGATTTTAGTAACCTCAAAATCCTCTTGAAAATGAAGACTGTCATGAGAGTCAATTGCGATGGTGGTTAAGCTTACCTATGAATTGAGATGGTAGTTTACCTTCTCACTTATAGGGCCTTTGGATAAGTTGTTAGCTTGACCTTGTCTAGACCAAATTAATTGGCTGCTTACAGTCTTTATTTATACCCCACTACCCATTTCCTATTTCTGAGTGGATACAAAATTATTCTGAGTGCTTTACCACACTTCTTTTTTCCTTTCTCTCATGCTAACTTATTTTCTCTTTTTCTCAGAACTATTTTTACCCCCCCCCCACCTCAAATTTCTATTCATAGTAAATTAGGGAACTTTTCATTAGGCGCCTATTCTATACCAGGAGCAATGTCAGGTGTTTTACACAAATTAATTCTAATCTCTGGGTTGCTTGGAGGCAGACTGGGCAGAAAAAGAGAAATTATTTGAGTATTTTTTCCCACTTCAAGGTTTGCAATAAATATCACTTCATCAGCTGCCAAAAGAAGCAGCTACTATAATCCATGAGAAATGGGTTAGAATTAATTAGTAAAATCATAGGTTTGGAAGGAATTTTAAGATGTCACTTCTGGGTTTGTCAGCCTTTCTCTGTGTGTGTGTGTGTGTGTGTGTGTGTGTGTGTGTGTGTGTGAGAGTGTGTGTGCGTGTGTGTGTGTGTGAGAGTGTGTGTGCGTGTGTGTGTTTGTATAAAGACTCATACACACTTTTAATACCCAACATAAAAAAATGCCAAACACACCCATTTTAAAAATGAAAACAAATATGACAATAGACTATTATTGCTAATATCCACCTTCATTTTCTTCCTTAAATGCTGATACAACTTTTACATAATCATCTAGGCTATTCCTTTGCACGATATTTAGAACTTGAGTCAATAATATTTCCTATGAAGCAGGCTTGATAAAGTCCAAATCATGGCTGTTAGGAAAATTCTCATTGGAGAATATTCTTACCAATGTGTGCATGCATATCTGATTCACAATTATTGGAAATCCCAAATAAATTGTTCCAAACTGTTCCAGAATAGAATGTCTTAAAGCCTAATCTGAATGCACTGTGGATTTCTAGTCATATTTTCTTGCTCAAATTTAGCTATTTGAAACATCTACTTAACATCTATACTAAAATACTTTTGACTTTAATGTAATTATTTTATGTGATCTAGAGTCCCTTGCCCATGTGTAATTTGACTTTAAAAGAAAACTTTTGGTTTTCTTTATATTTTTTTATTTATATAAAATTTTATATAAATTTTTACTTCATGTAAATAACTTTCTTATTACCAATAATACACAAATAAATAGTATTCATTGAGTGCTAATGAGGAAGTAAGTACTGGAATGTGATTTACATAAACAATAGAGAGCAGTGGTCAAGAATGAGTGCTCTGGAATCTGAAAATCTATGTTTGAATTCTGATCTCACCACTTAATAGTGTAACCTTAAGCAAGATACTTCTCTTTCAGTTTACCAATTTATTAAATTTTAATAAAGACTTGCATGGCACTTCTGATTCCAGCAATGATGGAAATAGGGACCAGATTTTTCTTTCCGTCTGAAACTATACAACAATTGGACAAAATACATGAACTATAGTTGTTAAGATGCTTTACATCAAATGCCCAAGAATTGTATTATCCAAGATATACAAAGTTAAGTCTACAAGCCCTGTAATGGCCTCGGCTTATGATCTGGAATTTCCTTGTCACAGAGAAGGGACTTCTAGGGAGGGTCCTGCAGATTCTATGAGCTGTGAAGAGAGAACAAATTGGCTACAGTTCTTACTACAAAGCTTTAGAAAGGAGAGGGCTGAATAGAAATAGAACTCCTGAGATATGCTGAGGGGTTTCCTTCAGCATTTAGCAGAGCACTGATCAGCACATACTGGTAAGGAAATTACCCGAGTGTAGGGAAAGAATCACGGCAAGGATTAGAATGAACATTGCCTGGAACTCATGCAGGGCTAGGGATAATGGCTGTATCAACTAACTATACTGGAAACCTCAAATTCAGTAGCTAGCTAGTGCCCAAAAGGTACTCAGTAGTGGAGCTCAAGAATGGGTAATTGTTACCCGTGAACTAAATATACTATGAGTCCACCCAATTAACTATAAATGATAGACCCTAAAGAACCAAATGTTTCCAAGTAGTTTAACTCTCTTCCAGAATAGAAGTGAGACATATTTATAGTAATATAAAAGCATTTAGCAGTCAAAATGGTGAAGTTTCCAGCCAATTCCAGATATCTATTTCAACTTTATGAGAATATATATAATATAAAATGGAATATAAATGCTAAAAAATTACCACTTACTACTACATTTGGGAATCGCAAAATTCTTGATTCTTTTTTTTTAAATTTTCATTCAAATTAAACCACATTTTAATTTATATTTTGATATCTTCTTTAAATCATGGATTGCTAGACATGTATTAATTACCAAACATTTGTGGATTTTTTCAGAAACCTTAATGAGTTCTGTTTTTTTCTCTAATTTTGACATAAAATATATTTTGAATGATATCAATCCATTTTAATTCACTGAGACTTGTTTTATGGCCAAGAATATTGTCTATCTGGATAAATGTTCTATATCTACTTGAGAAGAATGTGTATTCTGCTATTTGTGAAAGGGTTCTATACATGTCATTTAGGTCAACTCTTCTATATTCTTACTAACTTACTGTCTGCTTTGTTTTATTGTTTTCTGAAAGAAATATGTTGAACTCTCTAACTACAATTATGAATGTTAAAATAAGATTCATGATGAGAAGAAAAATCAATTATTTGGAAATGATCTAGAATGACAAAGATATCTGGATTAGCTGACTAATAAATTCCCATACATTAAAAAAGATAAATACGTAAGGAAATATTTTTTAAAGACCCAATAGGAATGAAGGGAAGGGAGTGGGGATGGCAATGGGAAAGACACTAGAATGAATCCGATATAGCTTTCCTATGTTTATATATTAATACATGACCAGTGTGACTCCACATTATGTACAACCAAAACAATGCGATCCTCATTAGAATAAGTTATATTCCATGTATGTATAATATGTCAAAATATACCCTACTGTCATATATAACTATAAAGAACAAATAAAAAATAAAAAATTTAAAACATCTATAAATGAAAACTACACTATGTTTAATTAATGGAAGATTGAACATTGCAGAAAATTTGTTTGAAAATAAGAAGGTGGCAATAAAACTCTCCAAAATAAAATGCCAAGAACTATGGAAAAAAAAGTAAAGAAAACGTGATGTTCTTTAGAATCTATGCAAAATGGAAGACAATGGAGATGTTACTAGTATTTCAGAGGAAAGAATTGAAAGAGTCATTACTCAAGAGGACATGACAATCCTATTAACAGAATTTGAACTTAAATAAATGAAAACTGACAGAATTTCAGAAAAATTTTAACATTCACAATAGTAGTTAGAGAGTTCAACATATTTCTTTCATAAAACAATAAAACAAAGCAGACAGTAAGTTAGTAAGAATATAGAAGAGTTGACCTAAATGACATGTATAGAACCCTCTCACAAATAGCAGAATACACATTCTTCTCAAATAGATATAGAACATTTATCCAGATAGACAATATTCTTGGCCATAAAACAAGTCTCAGTGAATTAAAATGGATTGATATCATTCAAAATATATTTTATGTCAAAATTAGAGAAAAAACAGAACTCATTAAGGTTTCTGAAAAAATCCACAAATGTTTGGTAATTAATATATGTCTAGCAATCCATGATTTAAAGAAGATATCAAAATATAAATTAAAATGTGGTTTAATTGGAATGAAAATTTAAAAAAAAAGAATCAAGAATTTTGCGATTCCCAAATGTAGTAGTTAGTGGTAATTTTTTAGCATTTATATTCCATTTTACTAACCAAGAAAGGTATCAAGTCAATTACCTTAGTTCCCGCCTTAAAAAATAAGGAAATAAAGAACCGACTAAATCAAAAGTTGGCAAATCAAAGGGAATTTTACAAATAGTGAAAAACATACATACTGAAAATTAATGGAATAGATGGAAAAATTATACTTAAAATTAAAGGTGCAACTCTAGTAAGTTGGGGCCAACTGAACCTGCAAAATAGACTTCAGTCCATGTACTTTATTTTGGTGATAAGTATAAGGAAACACTGGTAGTGGAGTAGGAAAATAAGAAAGGATAATCAGGCCATACATGCTATTTTATCTAGGAGTTACCACTGTGGGGAACTATTTAAAAATGGTGCGGGAAGGACTGGGGTTGTGGTTCAGTGATGGAGAACTTGCCTAGCACATGTGAAGCATGGGATTTGATTCTTAAACCCACATAAAAATAAATAAATAAAACAAAGGTATTGTGTCCATCTATAGTTAAAAATATACACACATATACATATTTAAAATGGTATGGGAGCTCTGGGAGAGAGTGTAGAACATGGGTTGGAGTTTTGCCAATAGAGCTGCAAAGAAAGATGGTACTTTCTTTCATTCAATTTCGATTCCAACATTGATTGAAGCTTCCATCCAGAATATTATCTTCCTTCTGACAATTCCAATTTTTACTAAGAGTGGGTCAGAATTAAATCTCACAGTGAGAGAACAGCAGGTGTTTGCAATAAGCAGCCTTCCTAGTGTAGGGGTGAGACTCAAGGGAATAAGAATGAGATATCAATAGCTTCAGCTACATTTAAGTAATCCAGGAATGCAGTCATTTTTCAGTTGTCCTTGCCAGTGGAATTATCGTTAGACTCTGTTAAAGCTGACCAGTCTTTTGCAGCTGCTATTGAATGGATTGCTTCATCCCATTTGAGTGCATGACTTCAATTTGTTACTAATGTAGTTGGGAAATGTGGTGGAATTTCAAGATGTGCTGCAGATGTCCCATGATTACTATTAAGAAAGAGCAGTTCATAAAGTAATTTTATGAGCTGGATTATCACTGTGAAGTTTTTCTTCCTTAAGAAGTCAAGTCACTGACACATCCATGCAATTCATCAGATGTGTTTTGCATTAAAATATTATTTGTAGGTATTTATTACAACTGCAGGGATAATCCATTTTTTACTCTTTATCATGGCCTCAGATCACAATTATGTTGACATTTTCCATTTCAGTTTTATGAGATGACATGTTTTATACAGGAAACTTGACAAAGGAAAGAGTCATTAGATTAGGCATGATGACCATTTCTGACATAACCTACTTTCTCTTTCCCATCAGTCTTAACCAATGATATAATTCTCCTTACTGAGAAGCAAACGTTAATGGAACTTGATCAGAGTGACATGAAAATTCATCATTTTCAAGTAATATTATTGGAGAAATTTCCAAACCCAAGTGAAAATTAATTGTGATTAATTCTGTGAAACTATTCACATCATGGGAGGTGTTCAAGTGTGCCTTGACCACCATTAGAAGGGTATTAGAAGAGTCTCAAGCATCCTATGTGGCATGGATCTAGTTGATTTTAAAGTTTCTTTTTTTTTATTGTTGGTTGTTCAAAACATTACATAGTTCTTAATATACCATATTTCACAGATTGATTCAAGTGGGTTATGAACTCCCATTTTTACCCCGTACACAGATTGCTGTGTCATATCAGTTACAATTCCATTGATTTACAAATTGCCTTTCTAGTGACTGATGTATTCTGCTGTCTATCCCATTCTCCACTATCCCCCCTCCCCTCCCCTCCCCTCCCCTCCCCTCCCCTCCCCTCCCCTCCCCTCCCCTTCTCTCTCTCCACCCCCTCTACTATAAATCGTTTCTTCCACTTATATAATTTTTCTCCTACCCCTCCTTTCCTCTTATATGTAATTGTGTATAACCCTGAGGCTCACCTTCCAATTCCATGCAATTTCCCTTCTCTCTCCCTTTCCCTCCCGCCTATCATCCCTGTTTAATGTTAATCTTCTTCTCAAGCTCTTCGCCTCTACCCTGTCCTTGGTTACTCCCCTTATATCAAAGAAGACATTTGGCATTTGTTTTTTAGGGATTGGCTAGCTTCGCTTAGCATAATCTGCTCTAATGCCATCCATTTCCCTCCAAATTCTATGATTTTGTCATTTCTTATTGCAGAGTAATACTCCATTGTGTATAAATGCCACATTTTTTTAATCCATTCATCTATTGAAGGGCTTCTAGGTTGGTTCCACAATCTTGCTATCGTGAATTGTGCTGCTATGAACATCGATGTAGCAGTGTCCCTGTAGCATGCTCTTGTTAGGTCTTTAGGGAATAGACCGAGAAGGGGAATAGCTGGGTCAAATGGTGGTTCCATTCCCAGCTTTCCAAGAAATCTCCATACTGCTTTCCAAATTGGCTGCACCATTTTGCAGTCCCACCAACAATGAACAAGTGTACCCATTTCCCCGCATCCTCTCCAGCACTTGTTGTCCTTGGACTTCTTAATGGCTGCCAATCTTACTGGAGTGAGATGGTATCTTAGGGTGGTTTTGATTTGCATTTCTCTGACTGCTAGAGATGTTGAGCATTTTTTCATGTACTTGTTAATTGATTGTATGTCCTCCTCTGAGAAGTGTCTGTTCAGGTCCTTGGCCCATTTGTTGATTGGGTTATTTGTTTTCTTATTGTCTAATTTTTTGAGTTCTTTGTATACTCTGGATATTAGGGCTCTATCTGAAGTGTGAGGAGTAAAGATTTGTTCCCAGGATGTAGGCTCCCATTCCTGAATATCAGCGACAAATCCTCTGAAACGGAAATGAGGACAACTACTCCATTCACAATATCTCCCCCAAAAATAAAATACTTGGGAATCAACCTAACAAAAGAGGTGAAAGACCTATACAATGAAAACTACAGAACCCTAAAGAGAGATATAGAAGAAGACCTCAGAAGATGGAAAAATATACCCTGTTCATGGATAGGCAGAACTAACATCATCAAAATGGCGATATTACCAAAAGTTCTCTATAAGTTCAATGCTATCCCAATCAAAATCCCAACAGCATTTCTTGTAGAAATAGATAAAACAATCAGGAAATTCATATGGAATAATAAAAGACCCAGAATAGCAAAAACAATGCTAAGCAGGAAGTGTGAATCAGGCGGTATAGCGATACCAGACTTCAAACTATACTACAGAGCAATAGTAACAAAAACAGCATGGTACTGGTACCAAAACAGGCGAGTAGACCAATGGTACAGAATAGAAGACACAGTAACCAATCCACAAAACTACAACTATCTTATATTTGATAAAGGGGCTAAAAGCATGCAATGGAGGAAGGATAGCATCTTCAACAAATGGTGCTGGGAAAACTGGAAATCCATTTGCATAAAAATGAAACTGAATCCCTTTCTCTCGCCATGCACAAAAGTTAACTCAAAATGGATCAAGGAGCTCGATATTAAATCAGAGACACGGCGTCTGATAGAAGAAAAAGTTGGCTATGATCTACATACTGTGGGGTCGGGCTCCAAATTCCTCAATAGGACACCCATAGCGCAAGAGTTAACAACTAGAATCAACAAATGGGACTTACTCAAACTAAAATGTTTTCTCTCAACAATTAAAGTTTCTTTCTATCTCAAGAGTCTATGATTCCTATGATAACCACAGAATGTTTTGCTGCAAGGTAGCTTTTATTAACTGTATGTGCAGGAGAAAGGATTACCCAAAATTCAGTGATACAAAACAACAAATTAATTCTTATGTCACAAATGTCTATGGGTCAGGAATCTGGTGTGTTAGCTGTGTCTTCTACCTATCTTCTGTTTTCTCACAAGTCTGTGATCAAGTGACCACACAGTGAGTTTATGGCTTCACAGGAGAATTCATTCATGTGGTACTGGACAGGGCTGATTTCCTCATTGACTGGGATCCTCCTTGAGGTTCTTTTCATGTGGTTAAAATATGGTACGGTAAAACATGGCAGTTGGCTCACATTAATGATGAGCAAGAAAGGGAGCCAATTTTCACAACTTAATCTTAAAAGTGGCATCCTACCACCTTTGCCATATCCTGTTTGTGTGACATGAATGACTCACTAAGTCTAGCTCACATTTAAGAAAGAGAGATTACATAAACAAGAAAACTCAGTGGTAGAATGGCTGGGAGACATTTGAAAGGCTACCACAGAAACTGGAGCTCTCCCTGAGACAAAAGCATCTCTCCTCCCTGGCTACCCTAGTAACTGAGAATTTCATGTACTTTTGAGAAGAAGGATTTCTATTTCCCAAGCAACTTTAGCAAATTTGTTAAATGCACATGTGTTTTACAGGAGAGGTATATCCAAGACCATCTGTGATAATCCAATATTGATTAATTATCCTTAGAATCATAATATTCATGGTAGAAACTATTTAGTTTGTCCATGGAAGTTGAGAAGTAGAAAAGAGTATTTAGTATTTCTGGAGGGTTCTGAACACCAAAGAGCACAACTACAAGGGTAGCACAAAGACACTAAGCACCTTAGGAGAAAAGAAAACTCTAAAAGTTCAGCTAAAGCCAGGTTTTTTGTCTCGGGCAGTCCTGTCCTCAAGGATTCCAAAACCATTGATTCATTGAAATCGTGTCTCCTTCTGCTTACATATTATCTGCTAATTTCCCTTAATATATACAGCATGCAATCAACTTCTCAATCATTTAAAGTGTTCTTAAAACTCAGTCTAGATTACTTTTCCAGCCAATCCTCCAATGACACATCTTTTTTTTTCCATTTCTGTAAAATCAATATAAGGAAATGAACAATGTCATTAAAAATGATTTAAAAAATGCTAAGCTTATTTGTGTGTCCCCTAATTTATACTTCCATAACTACAGTCAGAACAGCACAATCTTTCCACATCCCAATGACCTAGCCCTCAGGTTGGCATGATTTTTATGGTTTATTCAATTTATTTGAAAAAAATTTTCCTTTCCTTTCTTATTCTTTTTGTCTAGCTATATCATATCATTTTGACTGTTTATACCTCTTTTCCCCAGATATGTTTTAAATTTGGAGGTAGGAGAAGGGCTTGACAAACACTTGCTCAGTAGTTTGCATATTAATTGATGTTTGCATATTAATTGTCTTTAATAGAATATTTAGAAATGGGCCAGTGAGTTGGGACTCTAGGCCAGTGGTAGGCACTTACCTAGCAGTTGTAAGGCCCTGGGTTCAAACTGTTTAAGTTTGACATCTTACAGATAAGTTATTTCATACCCATTGGCTGTGTGGTATTCTCTCCCCTCCACCATGTTGAACACAAAATCATGAATGCAGGTACTTGGCTTGTTTTGTTGATGCTCTCTCCCAGTTCTTAAAATTGTATGACGGACACATAACAGACACATTGTTAAGTGACTGAAGATCATAATTGTTGCCAGTAGTAAGTTCCTGATATTTATGCATGCATCATTTTTTAAATGATTAGATGGGACAAATTAAGGACATGTATATCTATTAGGTGACATCTTCTATTAGTGGATAAATGAAGTATTCACCAAGTGACATGAGGACAACAGGTTTTCCATCTGGAGAAAAAAGTTGAAATCCCATCTCCCCTCTACCATTCACAAAACTTATTCCAGATGACTTAACACCTAAATATATAAAAGGAACCCTATCTGTAATGAAAGAGTATGTTAATAACTTTTGAAAAAGTCTGGCAGTGCTGTAAGGAAAACAGATACATTTAAATCATATGGTTTTGAAGTTTTATATTATAAAATATGCCCTTATTAGTTTTAAAAGTTTCAAAATGGGGAGAACCACTTATAACACAAATTAAATAGAGATTGAAGATATATAACTGCTTCAATTAAAAAGAAAATATTTTCACAAAATATAACTAGAAGACAAGTAAAAATAATACTATAATATACATCAGCATAATCCCTGTATTTTTTTCATTTCAGTTTCATAGAAAGAAAATTCAAGGTAGAAAATGCAACTGGACAATAACTATATGGAACATATGTATAATTGCACTTGCTACTCAGGGACCTGAATTTCAAACAAATTTGATGCAACAATTTGCATCAGTTTGGCAAAAATTTGAAAACTTGTTAACCTCCATTGTTGGCCAGCACAGGAGTTACATTAACTTTTCTGCATGACTGGTGGGAATAATTTGGCAGAGGCATTTTGAAGGAGAATTTGGCAGAATTTCTTTGAAATTAGAATTAAAATATGTATCCCTTTGACTGAACAATTCTACTTCTGATTATGCTAGAAAAATCTCATGTGCAAAGAGGCACCTTCAGGGAACAGTTAAATTAAACCTGTTAAATCTCCTCTATGGAACACCCATCCAGCAGTTAAATAAAAATCAGTGGCTTTATATGTTCTAACAAAAAAAATATCACTAAAGCTTTTTAAGTGACTGGTACAATGATACAACCATATGAAGCAATTCATATTTTAAAAAATACCTGTATATTTATAGGTCCAAAAGTTCTTCACTTGAATTCCAGATAGAGAATTCATGGAAGAGGTAATGGACATGGCCAACCTATGTGGAAACTCGAGACCTCTGTTTTAAGAAGTACATGAACACATCCACATAGACCACATACCCATACATGCCTACCACACACAAAAGGATTCAAAGATACATACAGTATGAAGGGGCTGGTATTAGAGGCCTTTCAAAAGCACCTTAGTTATATTTGCTATTTTAAAAATAAAATATGGCAATAGAATCCCTGTATAAATCCATGTGACAAAATAAATAAAATTAAATTAATTTAAAAGCCATGGGGGGATATAAATGAATAATTAACTGGAAACATTATTTCTACCAAATATATTTGAAAATCCCTATTGCTTATTTTCCTTCCATGTATGCACATGGGAATCAGTCAGGCATTTATAGAAAGCAGGAAAGATGTGGATGCTCACAACACCAGATTTTTTTTCACTCCTAGCATTTAAAGTTCTTGATAACTGTCTGTTCATGATTCTGACTTCACTCAGTGATTTCATGGGGAGAAACAGACAAAGGAATGCAGCCACTTGACTTCTCTGAGAGTCAAAGGGAATTCATGACCAGCGTGCCCCAGCAGAATCTGTCATGTCCAGTAATTAATGAAAATTGTCCATTTTCAGAAATAGACTGGGAATGCTGTCCTTTCAACTGAAGATCTATTTTTAAAAAAAATTTGTGTAACAAACAAATGTCTTCAATCAATGACAAAAATTTCTTTCTTGGTAATGACTCAATTCCCAATATTACTATTGTTTGCTAGAAAAAAAAACCCACATAAAATGGATGTTTATTGAGTAAATGATTAGCTTTATTTTCATCCTAGAAAACAATCCTATTTATTTTTAAAGAGTTTTACATGAAATATATTAAACCATGTATTCAAAGCCCTTTCTGAAAATGTAGACCAGACTTAATGCTTGGCATTATAAATAGTACTGCTCTTCCTGACCATATAAGGTTGCTCATGGTTGGCTGTGCTCAGGCATTTTTATCAATTGTACCAAGTGTATTAATTATTGGTGACTAATTTATACTAGTTCCCAAATCTGTAAGTGTGAAATCAATTACTTAAATGTTGGTAAATGGATCTGCTTTCGGACTTGCATTCTTTTATAATGCCTCATACTTTTTAAGTGTTAGGCATATGCTTTTAAATAGACCATGGTGCCTCAGGACTTTAAATTAATGATAGTGGATTCTTTACATATTTCAAAGGTCACTCCAGTGAGTAGGAAGGAAAGTTATTGTTTTCTAATATCATCAAAGAGCAAATGGACTCTCCTAAGGCAATTCTTTCTTTCTCTCTCTCTCTATTTCTCTGTCTTCTTTCTTTAAGTCTGAGTATGAATCACAGAAATTGATAACATTTTTATGTTTCAAATTACTGAAACTGAAATGTAGATGCCCAGTTTTCTTTATAGTTTCAAACCTCACTCAAAGTTAAGTTATCAATAGGAAGAAAAAAGGGGGAAGACAGTTTTAATAATACTTTTAGTTCTGTGACGTCATTTGAAAGAACATTCCATCAATTAATAATTATTTACCTGGAGAACTTCCAGAAATATAACTTATAAAAGGCACAAAAAATGAGGATTTAAAAAATAAATAAATATCATTGCTAAACTTGAGTTCTTCTTTTTCTCTAAAATGGCTATGTCTAGATGACATTTTTAAAATTTACCAACATTCAAGTTATAAAACTTACAGTTCATGATAAGGAAAATATGTTTCAGCAAAGAGTCTGTTGGCCATTTATAACTTTGGCAAAATCACAGTCATCTGAGTTATATCAAAAGAAAAAGTCAGGAACCAGCTAACCTTGGTTATCTCTTCCAAATATGTATGAGGACTGCTTCTGATAAATTCTGTCCTGCAGTTTTATTTAAAGAATGTCAAGAAGGCCTAAAAACTGCTTTAACCTTGTGAGTTCCACAGAAATTATCCATCTTAACTCTAAGCTCTGAAAATGAAAAAAAGTGTTTATATTTTGTGCAAAATTACAAAAGTTATATTGAAGGCAAATGCAAATTTTTTTTACAGCTATTCCTATCTAAAAAATCTATCAGAGCTCAGGAATAGCACCATGTGATGCTTGTTTACATGCCTCTAGTGCCTGACCCTGTATCTAGGACAAGCTAAAGACTGAAATACTGATGAAATGGTTGTTCATGAATGGATTGTGTTTGTGTATTGTTTCCAGGTGTTCATATTATTGTCTACCATGTGTGCTTTTTAGTGCACAGAGTATGGACTGAGATTTATGAGTGTAAATGTAGGGCCATATCTACAAGGGGACCAATGTAGCATCCTGAATCAAGCCTTTTCAGTTCTCTGAAGGTTGTGCCCTTACCTTCCAAAAGCCTGCTGCTTGATTTCCTTGACTTATGCAAGGACTGGAGCGATAGAAATGTTTGTTTAAAATGCTAATCTTTTAGGCATATTTGTAATGCTCAAAGGAAGTTGTAAGAAGAAGGGAATTGCTTTGGGCTGGGGATGTGGCTCAAGCGGTAGCGTGCTCGCCTTGCATGCGTGCGGCCAGGGTTCGATCCTCAGCACCACATACCAACAAAGATGTTGTGTTCGCCGAGAACTAAAAAATAAATATTAAAAATTCTCTGTCTCTCTCTCTCTCTCTTTCTCTCTCTCTCTCTCTCTCTCTCTCTCTCTCTCTCTCTCTCTCTCTCTCTCTCTCTCCTTTCACTCTCTCTTTAAAAAAAAATAAGGGAATTGCTTTGCTGTCAGACTAATCTCACCTGCAGGAGGCAAATCAATTTGTATAAGGAGAGCTGGACCCTCTGGGAAGAAGGAATATAACTGATTTCTGATAAATGAGATTCAAAATTAGATTCATAGGGATGAACTACAGCGACAGCCCCTAAGACCCAGTAGCAGGGAGGGACTATGAGTTAAGCTGAAGCCAAATTACAAGTTTGAAGAAAAATGGATTCAAAAGTCATCTTCAGAATTTGAGCAAAGCAGAGGACCAGTGGAGGAATCTTGCTTTCTGAGATAAGAGTTATTCAAGAAGAACTAGGTCTGCCTCCAGCCGGAGAAATCACTACATATGAACTGAAAGGACTGGGCACTGAGAATTCTAATAACCAGAGTTTATGTCATTTTTCAGTTGATTTTAACAAGTCAAGAATGTTTTTAGCCATGACTTTAATGGTAGCAGGTGTCCTCACCAGGCTTCTCCTCAACCAGCAAGGATGCTCTTACTAGCGTGGATAGCATCTCACCTGCCTGGAGGATAGTGCTTTTCAGAAGGTTAGTTTCAGAAGGTCTAGAAACCCCTGGAAGCTCTGTTACATTCCAGTCTGAATCTCTTCCAAAGAGCAAACTACCTCTTCATCATTCTGGGGACTACTAGCACCTGGAAAAACATTTTGGATGGTGACTTCTATCACAGTTGGTTCCCCTCCAAGGCTATAAGATCAAAATTGAACTGGACTGCTGTCATATTTTTGAGAACTCACAGATTCCTGCTCTCTAGTGCAGTAGAAAAGAAGGGTGGAAAGAAGTAAACTCATCCTAAGTACTTCTGTTATTGACAAATAAGAAATGAAATACAGAAATCTAGGAACTGACTGAAGAATGTTATTTATACCATGAAAAATATAGAGTTACCAATTTAATAAAAATGTCACTTTTGCAAAGTTTGCCATCCTAGGGAAATCTTATTATAAGAGCTACAAATAGAACCATGACTGATTTTAAGTACGTATGGTAGATTGGTTGTATAAATGCCTCAAGTTTTTCATACCTCCTGGTATCTACACTCCAGTAGTATGCTTCTGCACTGATTCTGGTCTTGAATAGGTGAGTTGACTCTTGTGAGCTTTGAAATAGCAATTGAGAATATCTATTGTGTTTCTTATACCTCTGCCACTACTGCAGGAAAGTGTCTGGATTAACCTGTGGAGAATAAGACACATGCAGACTGGGTACCGTCTCACTGAAGCCAGGCTAGATCATGCAGTCTCCAGACAACCCAAACCTGATGTCAGATGGGTGAACAAGCCTGGCCAAGAACTAAGAAATCACTAAGCTGAGCCCTATACCCATGAGAAATAAAAAGCAGTTATTGTTTGTAACACTAATATTGGAAGAGATGACAGCATTTCATCAGGTTATAGTAGTTCAATGTGAGAATGCGAGTAAAAGAGAACTGATGCTGAGGATTATTTGTCTTTCAATCTGTTTGCATAAAGAAAATGACCAACTTAATGTTAAAATAGCAAATACTCACATACCACCTTTCCAGCCTGACATGTGATATATGATAAGATTTTACTCACAGCCGTCAGAAATGTTGTCACATATTGTTTTAGGCACTTTCCTGGAAATATCACAGTAGCTTGTATCAATCATTTCAATGAAGAAAATAAGTGCTACATAGAAGGAATTTATCTTTAATACTATTTTTATTATGAAAAATAATACCTCAAAAAAAGCCCTGGATAACAAACATCTTTGTACCACCATCCAAAATCTAAATATGTTTACATATTATTTAGATAATTATCATGAATTTGAAGGAATAAAATAAAAACAACAAAAACAGCTATAAAAATTAAATAAGTAAACTTGTTTTCTCTCCAGGACCATTATTCTCATTCCTTTCCAAAAGTGATGATCACAATGAGTTTTTTTCCCTTTACCAATAATAAAATCAATCAAAATTAAAATGGTTA
Source organism: Spermophilus citellus (assembly GCF_964194105.1). Taxonomy (NCBI): domain Eukaryota; kingdom Metazoa; phylum Chordata; class Mammalia; order Rodentia; family Sciuridae; genus Spermophilus; species Spermophilus citellus. Next base: position 33,675,861 of record NC_138185.1, on the reverse strand, counting down.
TCTCAAAGAGATTATTTGGCAAAGAGAACAAAGAAATAAGTGGGAAAAGAAGTAATGTAGTTGAAATTTGTGGAGGCAGCTATTCTCATAATATTTTCATAAAGTTGGTTAAAACTAAAATATACAATTTACTAAAATATACTACAAATATACTAAAATATACAATTTAAAGATAATTTAATCTGCATAAGTATTATTTTTAAACATTGTTACATATTATACTATTTAATCAGTGTTATTTTGAATGATTCTTTAAAATTTCATACATAATATTATGCCATGTATCATGAACTTTACCTGGCTTTGTTCCTTCTATCTAAATATTATAGATCTAACTTATTTATTTTATTTTCTTATAACTGCTAAGCATGACTCTACTATTCCAACACTGATAAACACTAGGGGCATTTCTTATTTTTCACTACAGCAAAAAATTTCAGAATAAATATCCCTGCTCCTATTTTCCTGAGCATATACTTAGAAATGAAAATGTATGTATCTTTTAATTTCTATGCTTTTCAGAACAGTTGTGACCATTGATACTTTTACCAGCAGTGGATATCAGTTCTCATTCCCTCATACCCAGGTTGAATTTGATTTTGTCAGACTGTTTGAGGTTTTGTCAATCAAATAATTGATGTAAAATATTTATTTTTTTAAATGTTTGTTTCTTCAATACTAGTGAGGATAGCCACTTTCTCATGTGTTTATTATCAATGGAATTCTCTGTTTTAGGAATTGTGTGATCATTTCATTGGTCCACTTATGTTTTTAGAATATCATTTTATCTTCATGTGCAGGAATTTCTTATGTAATCTTGGTACTAAATCTTTGACTGTAGTATGTGTGGTAATGAGTTGTTTTCTCTGACTCATGTCTGTATTAGTTTATCTACTGCTGTGAAGAAAATTACCAGAAACAGAGCAGCCTAAAAAAACACACATGTATTATCTCACAGTTTCTGTGAGCTGAGAATCTGGAGATGGCTTGGTGAGTCCTCTGCTACAGGGTCTTTCATAAGGATGCAATCAGGATGTCACCCAGGACACATGCTTATTAGAAGGATCAGCTGAAGATGATAGCTGCTGAGCTCATTTATGTGGTTTGGGTAGCATTGAGATCCTTTTGAGAGGAATCAAGGGCTTTACTTCCTGACTGTTAGAGAGGCAAAACCTGGCAACTTGCTTCATTGGAGCAAGCAAGGGAGAGAGAGTGTGCAGGTAAGATGATAATCAGCACCTTTGAAATCTAGTTATGGAAATGACATGCTGTCAAGGTTGAGGCATTCTGTTGGTTGTAGATGAGTTACTTCATGGGAGGGAATTAACCAAAGTCATGAACTCTAAGAGAAACGAATAAAAGCAGACCATCTTAAAACCTGCCTATCACAGTGTCTTATTTGTACAATTAAATACAGTGTACAGTCTTATTTAATTCTGCTGTGATTCAATGTATTTGTTTTTCATTTGTGACAATAACCTCTGTTTATTGTTTTAAACTTTCCTTTATTTCTTTGTTCAAATATCTTTTTATATTCAGAGATAGTAAAGCTAACAGACTACACTTATATCTCATAGCTTTACTTTTTAAAAACTAAATATAGTCTTTATTTAGTTGTGTTTCATTTTATAATGTGAATTACAGATTTTATTTTTAAATCTGGAAAATTAAACCTCTCAATACCACCTGGCCACCACAAATTTGAAATCCTTTTATGTTAATATAACAATGCCCAATGCATCATTTTATCCCTTTTTCCTCTTTTGGTCTGTTTCTTTATTTGGACAATATTATTATGATCTTATCTTTTTCAAGACATATTCTTTTAGTTATTATAGCTTTATCATGATACTTGATAACTGGTAGGAAAATAATTTTTCATTTTTTCCAAAATAGTCTTGGTATTATTTTAGTTTTCCTCTTTGATATGTTTTCCATATTTATACGTTCCAAAGCCCTAGTGGATGCCTGAAGTCCTAGTTAGTATCCAAACGTGTGTGTGTGTGTGTGTGTGTGTGTGTGTGTATGTGTATGTATGAATACACATACACACATATATGTATATACAGACTATGCTTTCCAATACATACATACATACATACCTATGACAAAGTTCAATTAATGTGTTAGGCACAGTAAAGTTTTAAAAATAACTAATAATGACAGAACAATTACGTAAATATACTATAATAAAGTGATTCAAAATTTGTAAATTGTTTATTTCTGGAATCTTCCTTTTAATATTCTTGGACCACAGGTAACCGTATAAGTCAAACCATATAGAACAAAATGATTGTAAATAAGGTCTATTGTATACAAGATTTAGAATGAGTTTGTCAAGTTCTTTGATAAATCTTGTTGACTACTGGCATTTAATGAAATTGAACAAATTATGATATATGCATATATGAATATATCACAATAAATCCCATTTTATGTATAATTATAATACACCAATTAAAAACAAATAGAAGTAAGGCAAGTGGAATAGAAGAACAGGAAAAAGAGGAGGAAGAGGGGAGGGAAAGGAAAAGTACTGGGGAATAAAATTGATCAAATCATATTTTGTGTATGTATAGATATGTCACAAGGAATCCCAATATTATGTACAATTATAATACCAGTAAAAACATTAAAAAGAATATTTCCTATTATGGATGGAATGGAGAAAAATGACATCTTTTATTTTAGGATATGTATATCTTACTATTTGGGCCTTTATTTTGATCATTTAATACAATTTTCAATAAAATTTTTCTCCACAAAGGTCTTACATAAATTATTCTTCAGATTCAGCCTTAGGTAGTAGTTTTTGTTACTACTAAAAATTATATATGTATGTATAAATATATATATATATATATATATATATATATATATATATACACTTGCCTATAGATTTATATGCATTTACTGCTGTACATTACATATTTTGCTTCCATATATATTTATGTGTGTATATGCATATATATATATACATATGTATGTATGCATATATGAACATGTGTGTGTGTGTGTGTGTGTGTGTGTGTGTGTATATATATATATATATATATATATATATATATATATATACACATATATATTTACCTATATAATTGCTTTCATTGTTCCATATGGCAAGACTGGGTTTTTACATTAATGGATTACAAAAATGGAAAAGAGGCATTGCATGTGTGTAAACTCTCTTCAGTTTTGCCTAATTTTCTGGTATGGCAAAACTTTATTCAACATTATTTCACCTATATTAACTTGATAGGAACAACATGAATTGTTCCATGAAAATGTATGTGCAAGGTGTATCACTCTAATGTACTACTGAAATTTGTTTTAGGTCCTCTACAAATTCAATATCACGTTCTTGAGGTTCATATCACTGCCCACCTTGAGCATTTTTGGACTTGTGGGGACTTTGGCAATCAATCAAGTGGTCTTTTTTAAAAAAACAAAAAACAAAAAAACTTTGTTTTGTTTGTTTATTTATTTATTTATTTTTTATGTGGTGTTGAGGATTGAACCCAGTGCCTCACACATGTACTCAAGTCAAGTACTCAACCACTGAGCTACAACCCCAGCCCAGAAATGGTGGTCTTAAACTCTAGTTGGACTTTTACTGTTGTTTCTCTTTTATGCAAAATGTGCCCATTTTTTTTTGAGATGTCTGCCATTCTTTTCCTGATTTTGCTCATCCATACTGTGATTCTCTACACTCTGTCTGATCTCAGATTAGATACAGGATCAGTTGGTTTAGGTCTCTGAAGATTCATAGGAGCCAGCCCTTCTCTCCTAAGTTCCTGTCTCTGCATGTGTCTACCTTTTATAAATCTCTAAACATCTTTCTCTATCTGTTCCATGAATTATGGAAAAATATGACTACTCTTTTTTTTCTGTTTTAGTTTGTTGTTGTTGTTGTCCTCCAAGAATTCTTTAGAATCCCATCAAATATCAAAACATGATTTGATGGTCCAGTGGACAAGACTGCCTTTACATGTACTCAAGATATGTTCACCTTTCCAAACGGTGTACCCATTCTTGATGACTGGCATTTCCTCACTTACAGTCAAGTGTCCTGAGATCTTCCTGCTATAGCGCACACCCCAGTTCACAAACTGATGTCACTGCATTGTCTGTTAAAGTTTTACTGTTCCCCATTTCTACAGATGATAAATTATTTAAAACATTTTAGGAAGAGGACTTAATAATAATAAATAGTATGAAATGTCAGAAACAAGAAACTAGAGTTCAAAGAAAGCTTCTTATGGAAGGTTGAATCTGCTTTGACCCAAAGATACCTATTAATTCCCTTCTTCCATTTTGAAATATTTTGCAAAATATTTGGAAATCACTACTATCAATGATTCTTATTTTGAAACCTTGAACCAACACAAGGCAAGGGCATTGTTATTATTTTTATAGATGGATATTCTGACTTATAGCTTACTTTGCGGTACTATTTAGTTATTTAGGTTGTTATTTCCTGTAATACTTTACATATTCACTATCCAACACAAAAAAGGAAATGTTAGAAAGACCTATCAAATATGGTTCCTTTTCCTTCCATCCTTACCTCTTGTCTCTGTAGATAGCCATCATCCTGTATCCTATGTTTATAATTTATCTTGTTTTCTTTTTGTAATTGAATATCTAAAAGATATTTATCTATATATTCAAAACTTTTTAAATTTTTTAAAACTTTTTAGACTTTAATCTGATAAGAGTTGTTTTTAGTGTGGGACATGAAACCCAACTTCATTATTTTCCAAGTGACTAACCACCTTTCCTAGTTCTTTATTGAACAGCTCATCCATTTCTCTTTTGTTATGGATCAAAGTTTATTACTTACTGAGCTCTTGTCTGTGATTCTGTGGAATTTCTGTGCTTAATAGTTCTCCTGCTATGTCATTATCTTCCTGTCTTAAATTCCATAGTTTTATAGCTTGTCTGGATTCCTGGTAGAGCAAGTTGTTCCTCCCTACTTATGACTTCAAAGGGGTCTTGATTATTCTTTTACTATACTTTCATGTAAATTGTAGTATCATAGCAGTGTCTGAGGAACTGTTGAGGTTTGATTGAAGTTTCATGGAATCAACAGATCAACTGGGGAAAAGTAGGGTCAGTAATAATATTAGCTCTTCTTAATTATAAAAACCTATTTATTTATATATTCTTTAATATCTCTTAATGCCATTTTATGATTTTCCCCATTGAGATCAGATATATCTTTTTAAAAAGTATTTATTCTTAGGCATTTGATATTGTATATAGTATTTTTTATTATATTTATAGGTGTGTGCACTATTGTATAAAGATGTTAAGTACTTTTTATTATTTGTCTTATAACTTTAATAAATTAATAAACTTTAATAAATTTGAGTACATTTAAGAATTTTTTGATTATTGGTTCTCCATGTCAGCAAAACTCCCATGGAAATAGAGATATTAATTCCTATTTTCAAATCCTATGTGTCTCCTTTCTTTTTCTTCTTTTGTACTGACCCAAACCTTCAGTACATTAGTGAAAGTAATGATGGTAGAGATCCTTATAATCATTTTTTTAAGGGCAGACATAAAATTTCCATCTACTCTTAGTTTAATAGGCTTTATATCTATATCACAACCCTTGGTTTGTGATACTCTCATTTATAGCTTATATTTGTGGTTTTAATTAGTTATTTAGTTTGTTATTTCATGGAATATCTTACTCTCCAGACAACACAGAAACTAAAATATTGAAGGGACCTATCAAATATGATCCCTTCCCCTTTCCATCCTTACCTCCCTTCTCTGTAATTTCCCATCACCCTGCATCCTACGTTCATAATTTCTCTTGTAAAATAGATATAGGCTTTGCTATCTTTTATCCTGGGCTGGTGGTATAGCTCAGTGGTACAGCACTTGTCTAGCATATACAAGGCCCTGGGTTCAATCCCCAATACCACCAAATACCGTTTGTTCATCCTACAACCATTAAAATTATTATAAGTATCTAAAACTCATTATAACCTGTTAGCATTTTTATATAGATTCGATTTGCATATATATTGTTTAAGATATTTACATCTACTAAGAGTCAAATGGATACATAATTTTTTGGTGTTAATCATTCACAGGACAATTTGCCAAAGTAAGTTCATGAAACATTAATTTTACAAGATGTCCTCACATTATACAGGTTACATGGTCATCTCAGTATGATCATTTTATATGCCATGTCACCCTTCTTGGTGATGGAAAATATATATTAATAGTAGTAAAAAGTAACTGATGTGATTCTGCAATCTGCATTTGGGGTAAAATTGGGGGTTCATAACCCACTTCAATCTAATGTATGAAATATAATATGTCAAGAGCTTTGTAATGTTGTGAACAACCAATAAAAAAATAAAATTAATTAAAAAAAAGTCTACAAGAGAAACATATGCATCTTATTGCTTTCCTTTCCAGCGTGACTCTCAAATTTTGTCTTTCTCCTGCAAATTGTCCTGTTCAAAGTGTTAAGAAATGTTTAGTTAATGGAAACAGAAAACTACTTAAAGAAAAAAAAATTACTCTGATCTTTATGAACTCCATTTCTGTTTTTGGTGCTTCAGGCAACAACTCCACAGTGAGGTAAAATAGATTTACCTTGTTTGGTCTTAGGCAGTAAATCCAGAATTTCAATGTTAACAGTGGTGCCATCCTGTAGAAAGCATATTTTATACCCTTAATCTTGATCCAGGATCGTCAAACTACAGGAGACTCAGAGTATGGACCAAACTCAGGCCTTTCTGCAATAAGACAGAAGACAGCCATACTGTGTCTCTTATTTAACCAACAGCTGGATAAAGGGGCCCAACTGACTCCAGATGTGAGCTGTCACAAGGACAAATGCTATCATATCCCCTTACATGTCCATAGTAGGTGCTATAGCCACCCCTACCTCCAGACACATTCAAATACCTATTTACTTATTTATTTATTTTTGGTACCAGATATTGAACCCAGGGGCACTTAACCACTGGGGCATATCCTCATCTCTCTTTTGTATTTTATTTAGAGACAGGGTTCTCCTTGAGTTACATAGCACCTTGCCATTGCTGATCCTTCTGCTTCAGCCTGGGATTACAGGCTTGCCACCATGTTGGCTTCAAATACCTTTTATTGGTACTTTGCCCCCATCCCTCTGCTTTTATAAGCTTCATTCTTAACAACACACACTGTAATGTTCTTCAAAAGACTACTACTCTAGAGCTAAGCTGTAGCCATTAACTGTCACAAGAGTAAAAGTCCATTTCCTTTGTCTTGAGGTAGGACCAACCCTAAGGTGTGATTTGTGCACCAGTGTTCCCCTCACAGTCAGGCTGACAAGAGAACTTCACTTGAACTCAGTCTTGACTTCGCTTCCTTCCCTTCCCCATTGTTTCTTCCTCATCCTTACTGGTGTTGTCTGGGAGAAATCATTTAATAAATCATTTGCATGTGTTCCTTGGTTTCAGGGTTTGCTTCTGAAGAACTCTAAGACCCATGTTATAGGGTCAAATGCTACTAATAGGATCCAGTCTCAACACCTGCTTGATAGGCCCTCTGCCATTTGCTGATTCTATGTCTGAATCTTGGATGGGCTTCTTATCCTTGTGACTGGTCTTCTACCACTAGGAAACATTTTTTGAAAAGCTACTTGGAGAAGTGTCTTATGAAACAATTCCCAACTATAATGAATTTAGTGTTTTTTTTATTCCTTGATGAATATGTATTTACTTTTAGACAAAGTTGCCAGAGTTTATTAAAATTTTCATACTGTTTTAATCAGTAGATTTGGAACAACATGACTGTAGTAAATTGTTCTTCATAGGAAGTAAATGATATCATTGAAAGATTTACAATGCACTATGGCTAATGATTTTTTCTTAGTTATTTATTCTTCAAAGTTATTGCCAAATAAACAATGGAAACCAAATAATAGTGAAACTGTATAAAAAGATGAGTTACTGTCCCTTTCAATGATTAGATTTTATCACAGTCATTTTATTAACATGAAAACTTGCATATGATCAAGTGATGTTTTGGTTCAAGATTGACTTTATGTAATAAAAATGTTGAAAAGCAACTGAGTAGAAGGTTTCTGAAATAAGATTTTCCTCACTTATTTGTGTTTCCTTCTAAATATAAAGTTGGCCACAGAACAAAGACACAACAAATAACATAAAAATATGTTCATACTTTCAAAGGCAATGTGTGCTTTCTTTGAATTTTTATTCTTTTCATAAATTAGTGAATGGGCTATAAATAATGAATAATTGAAGCTAATCTAATGAAATTAAGACTAGTTTCTTCTCTGATCAAAAGAGTTGACACAGCTCACAAAGGCAGTACCTCATGTTCCTAACCTCAACATCTCCTTTTCACATTAGGGGAAGATGTCCCATTCTTCCTAGGTCCTGTTCCTCCTTAGCTACAGCATGAAGAGAAAAGGCAGTTTCTAGATCCAGACATAACAGATTTGGGAGACTTTAACTTCTCAACTTTATTATCTGTGAAATGGAACTAGAATTGGACCCCTGAGAGACACTGCTCACTCCTGAAACTGTGTAATTATGCTGCATAAGAACTCCTGATATTTAAAAAATGTTTCTTCACAATTTGATTTAATGTAGACATTATATTTCATAGCTGAGGTGGGTACCAATCCAATTTCTGAGAGGAATGATTTTGATGTTTGGGATATAGGAAGGGAGTTAGTGGTTTTTTCATAGGTCAACTCTATAGCTCTTTTGAGAACAAGCTCATACACACACACACACACACACACACACATATAGATAGATAGATAGATAGATAGATAGATAGATAGATAGATATAAATTTATCTTGGTCCTTTAATGGGTGGTCCATTTTTCAGCACTTTGAAGGCTTGACTATTACTTGTTACTCTTGAGTGCACTTGTGGTAAAGGAAATGTGACACTGTTAATAAAGTGGCTTAAGAAGAGTAGAAGGTTTATTCCATTAATAAACATAACTCAGGAACGTAGTTTTATTAGGTAAAACAAGTAAACTTTTTAAATTCCTTGTATTTCTTCTAGATAAGGTTATTCACTTTGAGAAAATCATTAGCCAAGTTATAATTCTTAGTTTAAAAGGCTATTTTCTGCCAGTTATGTAATCTGAAATCAATGAATATAATTAACTACAAGCAGTACAATAGATTTTTTCTCATAGATATTTCCCTATAATAGCTCTGCCTTTATTTTTGTTTACTTTCTCCTAATTTTAACATGAGGTAAAGGAATGACTATATTTTTACACACAGAGGTATCCATCACTAATAGTGAGCATTCTTGTAAAATCAAATTTATGACTTTTGGAAATTCAGTGGCTGAAAATGAAAAACTACAAAAGGAGTCCAAAGCATAGACAATGGTTTTTCACTCACACTAATGGCTCTTTTTTTTTAATGAGCAATTAGGATTTATATCTCCTTTAGTTATCACATACCATCTTAAGCTTAGTAAAATATGAACAACAACAAAAGCCATGCAAGCGAATTATATTTTTTCAGATATTTTTGTATCTGTATTTTTTCTCCTTTAAAAAATAACTTTTAGATGATGTCAATTTTGTTAGAATGTGCTAGAATGGAATATCATTGAGTGTAGAATATAATATTCTTGATTTGTTGGTGAGAATAAAGTGAGCCCCCAGCCTCTTAAGAGAAAACTGATGGAAGTGTTATCATCCACATTTCAACAGGGTCTTCTCTTGTCATTTCTATAACTTATAAGCACAAATGTGCATAATTTGTAGTAATAGTCCAATATGATTTTGGGATATTGAAGAATAATTACATGTATCCCCTCTGTTTTTGCTTAGGTCCCTACACTAGAGGACCCTGAGTGTAAGAAGGTGATCTGGAAGGTGATCCAGGAGGTATCAATGGAGGAAGGTCACCAGTGTGAGTTCACTGAAGCCCAACCTTGCAGGGGACCTCTGGAGAACCGTGTAGAGTTGACATCCAAATTACCCTACTTGAGGACCAAGGAATTTATATACTAATTCCTTCTGTCTTTGGTTGAGGGCTATTTCTGATTCCTCTTCATTTTGGCCCACCATGTATATGAGCAGTTAAGTAGAAAGAACATTAGCAGCTTTGGAGAAAGCTCTCCAGTGAATTGACACAGAGAGTGTGACTACAGGTAGGCCAGCAGACATCAGGTCAGGGCTATAGACAGTGCTCATGGCATCTATTACCCAGTAGAGTCCTCTGGTGTCCCCAGATAAGTACAAATGGTTCATTAAAATTTTAATCCCACAAGATCTCTCCTGTTAGTGATCTCAAAACTCTTACATAACTTGTATCATGAAGTTATCACAACACATTTTAACTATTTGTTTTCTCTTCAGTTCCTTCCCATTAGATAAAATCTATTTCATAAGACAGAATATTCATTCTAAAATCCCTAGTAATCACAATTCATACTTATTTGGAGTAGTCTTTGTTTTTCATATTTGCCTTAAAGGAACGTTTAAGGCTTTGCAAAATCAGTGTTTGAAAAAAGAATGAACCACATCTGACTTTGGAAGTCATTTTCAGAACTGTGCATACTAGTTTCCATAAATACGTTAGCACTTTCTCCCTCAGTTTACACGTTTATTAAAGGAATTCCATGTAGATCCCATGAAGTGGCAGTTCTTGATTAAGTCTCCTAATAATTTTGGCATAGGTAATAGCAAATCTATATAGGGGAACAAAGATCCACTTCAGATATCAGTTACCCTAAGAAAAGTCATGCTGCTTCTTGTAAACTTTAAGTCTCCTATAGCCTACAAAATAAAACTCATACTCTTTAGCCAAGTATTACAAGTAATGTGGACACCCTCCTCAGATGAGTCCATAATGGAAATTTTGCTTCTCACTGTTTCTCTACCCCAAACTAGTGCTGGAATCAAATTGGTGACCATTTTTTTTTCTTCTAATTTGGCTTACTACTTTTTCTACCTGTTTTTGCTCCACTAAATCTCCAACTGAAATTCTATCACATCTAACTTTTGCATCAAGATCCTATTAAAGTACTATTTACTTCAAAATCATTTTCCTGAGTCCACTATAATTTGAATTTATCTTGTTTTTTCTCTTAATTCCCAAAGATATGTGTCCATTTCTTATGCACTCAGATCTTGAATTATGCTCCCTTGATATCCATAGAGGATTGGTTACAGGACCACTTCCCCCATTCCAAAATCCATGGATGCTCCAGTCATTTGCATAAATGCAAAGTATTTGCATATAAATATTTGCACATCCTCCATATATTTTAAGTTATCTGTGGATTACATATATTAGCTAATACATGTAAATGCTATGTAAACAGTTACACTGTAGTGTGTAGGGAATAGTAAAACACAAAAAAGTGTGTATACATGTTCAATACAGATACAATATATTTTGCAAAGTTTTCATTCATGGTTGATTGAGTTTATGGATGGGGATCCCATGGTTGGAGGGGTGGCTACAGTTTCTATTTCATTCACTTTGGTAAGTTGACTATGTCAATGGCCCATGCCCTTTGCCTTGCAATCTTGTGGAACCCCACTAGTCTGTGTCTGGTTTGATCATATGATTGTTTTGATCAATGAGATATTAGTTAGAGTGACATAATTAAAAACTTTGGCTTGTCCTCATACTTGTTCCTTGAAAAGGTATGAAAAATGCCTGATCTGATATGCTAAAGAATGAAATATACCCCTGTAACATGAGCTAATGTCATCAGGCAAAAGCCATCCCCCATTCACAGGTATGAGCCCCACCAAGATCATACTTAAATATCTGTAGCTGACCCCAGATGCACGAACAGAAACCAAATCCAACCCATATCACAAAACCAAGAACTAAATAAATGTTTACTGTTGTAAACCACTGAGGTTTCATGATTAGCTTTATGCTGCCTTATTGTAGCAATGGATAACTGATGAACCTACCTATCTCTACATATTTTTGTGCTATGGCCATACCTGTTTATAATTGTTCCCATAGTGCTTTGTGGATTTCCTAGCATATCTGAGGTACTTAGGAAAGGTTAATTGAGTGAATAAATGACTGTTTTCCACTTCAGAATATCAGTTCTGGCTTCCCATAAGCCCTTTCTGAGTGCCTGACCTCAAGAGATTACTCCTTTAATTTTGTGTAGTAATTATTTGCTGTATCAGCTATTGCAATAGCCATATCCTATCTTAAAATACTACTCATATATTTTACATCCATTTTCTCACTATAGTGAAGAAATGTCTATATAGACTTTGACAATCAAATAACAGCAATTAGTGGCCATGAAAAAAACATTTTATTGTAAATAGAGAATGGTTGGCTTCTGAAGTTTAACATCTAAGAATCACAAATTTCGATTCTTAAATATAAATACATATGCAATTAATTCACTGTATTTTCCTGTGTCTATTTCTTGTTAAAACTGGAAAATGAATTTATGCTTAAATCTTACTATTTGCTTTACAGATTTAGATTTACATCCCATTGAAGGAAAAGAATTCCCTCCCTCCAATGTCTTATTTTTTAGTTATAGTACCATTTCATGGTTTTGATTTCTACATCAATATATAGTAAATCTGAAGGTCTCTGTTTAACGTAATATTGGTGAACATCCAATGTTATAGCTCTCAGAGGCAGTGACATAGCTTTCCCAAGCCACCCCCCACTGGAAAGCCTAGACCTCCTCCAGATATATGCTTTAACAAACAACCAGATGGTTGCTGACTTATATCTTGCACCCTAAAAAATTGTTACCTCACAGGAGTTATAGAGTGTTGAAAACCTTCTAATAGCTTCCATCAAACAACATGATTATTTATATAACTGCAATCATTTTAGTCTACTCTTAAAATCCAAAGACATTATCAAAAGGTACGTGCCTCTACATTGTATTTTTCTAATATTTTAAACACATGAAATCAACTTGTTTTAAAAGACTGTGGAAACTCTAGTCACATGACTGACTTTCACTATAAGACTTACCAGCCTTGTTCATCTCTTGGTGGTTTATTTTTAAAGAGGTTTGTTTATGTCTTGTAGTGTTCGGTAAAGTGAGAAATAAATTTAGAACTTTGGCACAGTGAGAAATAAACTTTGAACTACAGTAGAGTGAGAAATAAACTTTGACCTTCAATAGAGGGAGAAATAAACACTCATTTCTTTAAAAAAGACCATGGAATGTTTGCTGTACAACCATAACCTACAGACATGGTGTTCCTATAACCCATACAAGTTTTATGATATGAAACAGAAAAATGCCTACAAACCATTTTCTTTATGTTTTGAAAAATTCAGCTAACACTACAAATAAAATCTTAAAAAGTGTAGTATATGAAAAGATGCAAGGTAATATGAAATTTGTTGGACATGTAATGAAATGGAACAGATTATGTAGTGAATGTATGACTAACATTGAAATATGGATATAAATTCCTTTCATCTGGAACACATGGTCAAAGGAAGTTTTCATGCATAATAATTTAAGCAAGCTACCTTATTTGTTATCTTATTTTATGATTTCCCCTACTGGAATGTTTTCAAAAGAAACTAGTCACTTTTAAGAAAAATTAAAAAACAAAATCTATTCGTTCCTTTTTCTTTTATTGTCTTGACATGCATGGTTTTGTTTAAAACATACTATCTTGGGAATTCTGGTAGATATTTAGTTTTCTTCATGTTCTCTCAGAAGGAAAACATATTTCCAAGCATCTGTAAAATCTATAAATACAATAGAACAGAACCTTATTGCATAGAAATGATGCCCACTCGAGGTGAGAATATCTTCCTAAATTTCAGACTTCTTCCAGATGGCTATTTTGAAATGTTTTCCTTGGTTTTAGTGAGATTTTAGAATTTCAGGAAACATATATCTGTGGGTCTTGGTGTTCTAGCAAGAATTTATCTCAATGAAGTTAAAGCAGCAAAAAATACGTAGCAATAACAATGAATTTTCGAAGCAAGATTGATAATACATACATGGGGCCATACTTCAAATAGGATCAAAACCATGTGCAAATATGATTTTTTATAATAAGTATTTACTCATATGTTGGTAGTAAATATTTTCAGTTTTAATGACCAGTTGAGGAAAAGCATTTTGACTTTATATCCTAGGAAAATTTCTGGAACTAATATAAAATATCAGCCAGTTTTAACAGTGTGAGCCAACATTATATAAGGGAGTTTTTCATAATGATGCATGTCCTCAATGTCTTCTATTCGATGATTTAACTGTGTGAGATTCCAGATCTAAATTCTAAGGGGAAATAATAGTTAAAAGCAGCAGTAGGATTTATTTAAAATATGCCTTTTTTCTTTGCACAATGTAGACCACTGAGAACAAGATCTATTCTTAAAAAATGGAAATAAGAAGCAGAGATGAGCCAAAACCTATTAATACAATGAGTACATCCAAATTTTAACAGTGACAGTGGAGCTGGTTCATTCAGAGGTTAGCTAAATAATTATTTTAAGGACTCACTGTCCTTTCTGGGAAAAATGAACTGCAATGGCAAATGCTCTCAGGATATGAAAAATTAGAACAGTTATGCACGTGGTTTAATCTCTCTTCTCAAAACATGGACTTACTGAATTACAGGAGGTATATTAAATGTTTATTTGGCATTTTACAGTTAGCAGAGTTGGAATGAAATCATAAAACCACTTATCTCTATTAGACAGGTGTCTCTTGGCCGATCGCAATTACCAAAACTGATTCAAGTTGTTTGTTATGATCATGGGTGTTTAGCTCCACTTGCGTTTGACAGGGAAGGGAAAACAGAGTAAACAGAGAAGTTGCTATGAGTTTAGGGCAGGGCATTACTTCCTACATAACCACTAAAAAGTTTTTGAGAAGGATTGAGATTTAGGGTCTGCTGTGTGCTTTGCTAATGCCATGGCTTAGAATAGTTCCTGAAACATAGTTAGAAATTAAAAAACAGACATGCTTTGAGTGAGTGAATTAGAGTAATACAATGAGTTGACAAAAGTGTAACTTAATATGACGATCCATTTGGAAGATCTCTTTTCTAATTATAAGAGTATTAAAAATATGGATGTAAGCTAATTATTATAATTTCTCTTAATTATTCTCTTATTATGGTGCTGATGATTTCTCATTTGGGTTGAATTGGAATGAAGATGCCTAGAGGAGAATATGTATACTTAATCAAATCTATGTACTAAATTGCTTTGATCTCATCATAATTGTATCATCCATAAAAATATCAATTTATTGTTTCAATTGCCAATCTTTTTTTGTCTCATAAATTTACCCCACAGTTGTAACTGTTTATCTCTCTATTCTCCCCTCTAATTTATCTTTTCCTCTATAAAAATTTCTGGCATATTCAAAATTGCTTCCACCTTTGACTTTCCATTAATTTTAATTACTATCGGCATTATGTTATCGAATGTGAAAAAAATTGTGAAAAAACTGTCAACATCAAAAAGTCCCAAGTTGAACTCATGAACGTCTTTCTAAATTTGGTTTGAATCCAGTCCTAATAATATTTTCTAGGATTAAAAGGTACTCATTATCTTCTTAATGCCATCCTTGACCATGCTTCAATTTTCCTCATCTGACAGTTTTTTCAAGGTATAGTAAGTTTTGTCAAAACTGTTTAAAAACATATTTCAAATGAATCATCTCTTTTACCCTTGCTGTACTATCATGGTCTCATTATACATACCAACTCTTGCAAAATCTTTAGGGATTTGTCACTCAGACTCTAAAGCCACTTCATCCATAATGGATAAGATTCCTAAAGCTACCTTCCCAGAATGTGGGTATGTCATTTCTCATTTCTCAATTCAGAATCATTTTACGGTCCCATAAGGCTACTGAACCAAGTCTAGCACAATGGTCATGATCGAGATTCCTCTTATCTTTGTTGCCTATGTTGCATCTGCTTACCTATTGCCTGTCTATATTTCCAGACAACACCATTTCTTGCACATAACATATGAAAAAAAAAATTTCAGTTATTTTGTTGTTGCTTTAAGTTCTTAATATGCCCTTCTTGCCTTAGACTCTAAAAAATCCTGCTAATCTTGTAAGGTTGAAATGGGTTGTGCATTTCAGGGAGTAGCATTCTACCATGTTGATTTCTGTTTCCTCTATCTGAGGGATTGGCCTAATTCAGTTCAAAATCCACTTAATGACTCCATTGATATGTAATGGTGATTATTGTGAAAATATACTGACTATAACCAGATGCATTTTATCTATCTTTGAAGAACATGGTTTTATAGATAAAAGATGAAGATATTCTGCTCAATGAGATATGTCAATAGTTACCCAAAGTATATATGAACAAGTGAAATATGAATATTTTTCAATGTTATTATTTTGACTTTCACTTTGATGTTTAAGACTAATTTGAAATGAAAAGAATGTAGCCTTGGAAGTTATTTGGATGTTTTATTTCTAGTTCCAGTGTCATTTTTTTTTTCTATTGGTTCTATCAAAATGATTCATCTTTCCTTTGTCTCTACTTAGAAATGCCTCTGGATTTCCTCTTCAAATGGACACTTAGCACCAAAGATTATCATATTTTTGAAGCGTTTCTTTGTTCAACCCATAAAATAATACTACCTAATATTAATTGAGCTCTTACTCTTCACTGCACATCACATTGAGAGTTTTTCATGGACGCTTTAATGCAATTATCTCCCACTCCATGATATGGGTACTGGTATTATCCCCATTTATAACTCCCATAAATTTGGAATGACTTATAAGCTGTTTTTCAAGTATAAATATTTAATTTCCAGAAAAAAATATGATGCAAAACTCACACCAAGGAAATATAAATTAAAACTACGATCTAATGCCTCCACATAGAATAGCTAAAATGAAAATGACAGAAAATACTGAAGCTGGGGGTGAGGGGCAAGGACAGTCAGTGTAGGTGACAAATGGTTGGGTCGGAAAGATGATGGTTGATTCAAAAGGAAATAAAATGCTAATACCTCCAGAGCACCTTCCTCTCCTGTTGCCAAGATTATCTGCCTCCATGGAATTATTGCTCCCCGTAAAGAGTTGTTAATTAGTGGCCAAAGAATAGCCTTGGGTGACTTCTTTCCTGCCTATACCCCTGCTTCATTCCTGCCCTTGGATCAGTCCACCTTGTGGCCCACCTTTTTGTCACTAGTCAGTAGACAGGATGTATGGGGGAGAGAGCATGAGAACAAAGGAAATCTAAAATGTGCAAAAGAGCAGGACACCCCACTTCCTTGGACACCCAGCTCTGGGCCCCTTTTCTTGGGAGAAGTCTATCTCTGTTCTATCCTTGAAATAAAACTTGTTTTCTAAGCTTGCCTTGTTCAATCTTCACATCCTGGAAACAGGACTCAGTCCTGATTCTCATCACTGGTATCAATAACATTTATCTGAGATGGACCAGTAGTAATTCTCACATTCTGCTCATGTGTCTCGAAGGGGCAAAGTTGCAATGTACGCAGTTGAGGGGGAGAAATAAAGAATGTCCATGAGCTTCTGCCCCTTTTCAATGCTTTATTCACTCAAATCACTCCATACAATTTCACTCTATAGGTTCTTAATTAAGAAAACGACAATCCTTAATGCTAGGCACTGCAGTAGACATAATCAATTCACGGAAAACAATTCTAGAGTAATTAATTCACAGCAAACAATTCTAGATTAATTCTAAGCACTGCAAACACACTTAATCATGACAGGCTAATGACAGACATTCCCTCGCATGCTAAGCTCAGAAGTCTTAAGCCTTAGGCTTTATGTCCAGCATTTGCACACTCACTCAGACCTTGGTGATCAGGTCCAGAACCAAAGCAGGCTTTTCCTGGTGTGCAGTGGATGGCCGGTTGAGGAGAGGGTTGTATGGAGAAATTGAGGCTCTCACCAGGGTCTAGACAGGCGCTAGAGTTTGAGGGCAGTTAGGAACAAGCAGAGGATCAGGAAAATGATGACAAGTAATGGTCCTCATCAGGCTCTCCAGCTCAAGTGCATCCTTGTTTCTGCTGGCTGAATTCCTGTTCCTTAGCTCTATTATTTATACTAAGTTTTGGGCGTTTTGACCCCCCCCCCTTCAATCCTTATCAGCTACCACTGGATTTCTCCATGACATCATTTACCCTGGGGTCAAAAACATCTGGTCTGGTGGTCTCCTGGCTGATCTTCTCACCTTTCCCTCTTATCAGGCGAGGACAGCCTGCCAGAGGCTTCACCTTCTCAGGGTGGTGGAAGTGACTTGTTTATGTCCCAGGCCATACTGAAGGACTTCATTAGGTGTGCCTACTGAGACTGCAGGTTTCAAATTGGAGTTTTTAAAATGGAGTTGCTTAGGCTCAGGGCTATAATGGTAGAAAAAAATTGGTAAATCATTTTAGAAAACCATTCAGCATTTAGTAAAGCTAAAAAGACCAATGTACTTTAACACAGCAATTTGACTCCTAAATATGCACAAAAAAATCCATATATGTTCACCAAAATATAAAGACAACGATGTTCTTAACAAGGCTATTTGCGCTGGCCCATACTGAAAAATACTAATGCTCACCAACATCAAAACAGATATAATAAACTGTTGTATATTGAAAATGTAATCCACACCTAGCAAACACAATTGGCAAAATACAACTACATACAATAAAACATATGGATCTTTTAAATCTATTGTTGAGCAAAAACTCCAGATGCAAAAAATACATGTTGATTTCATTTATACAGAGTTCAAAAAGAAGCAAATTTAACACGTGATGCTAGAAGTCAGAAGAGTGGTTTCTTTGGAGAGAGAGAGAAAAAGTTTTATTTCTTGATTTGGATGTTGGCTATATGGATATGATCATTTGCAAAATTTCATCAAGATGAAAACTTATGATTTTTGCACTTTTAAATATGCATGTTGTTCTTCAATTAAAATTTTATATGTGAAATTAAACCTTTGCTGTTTTACCTAACATGGTGACCTAAGGCTGGAGCATGGCAGCAATCTTGTGAATGTGAAGCAATTGATTCACAAAATGACACTTCAATTAATGCACAATTGTCAGATTAATTGACTTGAAGTCAAATAAAGATGATTTGGAAATTATATACTTAAAACATCACAAGGTCCCTGGTCCCATCCACCATTCTTTCTATCCCTCATTAAGTTGAGCCTGAGTCTCCTTGTAGCTGCTCAAACACAGGAACATATTCCAGCTTAAGAATTTCTACCCTGAACTATTTTAGCTGCTTCCATTGTTCATCCTCCAGAGATATTTTGCAGAGCTGGCTTCCTCATTTCCTTTAGGCTTCTGCTCATTTATCATCATATTAGAGAGACCTACCTTCACCTCTGCATTAAAATAGCATCATTCCCCTTACCTTCTGGCAGCTGGAAGTTTGGTGGGCCCCCTTTGGCTGTGGGTCGCTGCACCAACAACCTTCCTTGATTTTCACTTCTTATTTTAATACCGAAGTCATTTTCAAATTTTGCTCATTAAAGTACCTCTGTTGGCCCAAACAGAAGCTCTACAAGGACAAGAAGTTTTACTATCTGATTCATGGTAATAACCTCCATACTAACATAGTCCCAGGAAATGTATGATAATTGTCCAATAACTATTTTTGATTGAATAATGTTAACATATAATGTTATTGTAGTCACTGGCAATCTCCAGGAAATCTGTGTGTCCCTGGTTTTTCTGGTTAATGAAGAAATATTGCTGAACAAATGCAATGTGGGGAGTTCCTGGGTCCCCTGACACCTTCCTCACTCTCTGCAGTTTCACTGAGCACCTCTCTTGCTATATCAATGCTCAAACAGCCTCTTGTCTCTTAAAAAAATCCTCCGCTTGGAATTTAAATCCTCAACATTTAAGCACAGTTTTAAATATAGATTTATAATTTCCAAGTTACCATATTGTCTTTTTCAAGTCCTCTGTATCTTTTGTGTTTTCTGTTTTATACATGAGTCCTCAGAGAATGAAGATCCTTCTCCTAACGTGACAAGTAGATCTGAAGGCCTATAGGGGAATTGCAATATCAGGGAAAGAATCTCTGAAAATAGCCCAATTATATCCTACCACACATGTATGCACACCTGTGATCACTTACTTATTCAAGGCATAAGTGTCTTGTGTTTAACATGTGCCCAGTGCTGAAGGGGAAGGGGTAAATAATGATAAGTATGACAGGTGTTTTCTGCTTTTAGTGGAGCTAACATTTTATTTAAGGGAGTGTCTTGGGTTGATATTTTTTTAGAAGCAAACTATGAAATAATTATGAGGGCACAGATGGGTGTTTTTTTTCGGGGGGATAGATAATGCAGGTAGGGTAGGAGAAAGAGAAAATATGGAAGGAAAGAAAGTAAAATGTGTTGAAGAATTGTTACTGCTGTGGGCAACTGGGACTTAGTACTATTTGTAGATCATTGGGATATTTCACAAAGGATACCTCAGAATGGTCCCATGCAACAGTCCATTAACTTTGGACATCATTGGTTGAGGGTGCTTCCTCATGAACTCACTGGCACTCTAGCCTGCACACTCCTGCAGGCTGAGGGTGATCCTGTGGCCAGAAAAAAAGCCCTTAGGCAGGAAATAATAGGTGCAAAGAGTGGGAGCCTCAGACTTGAGAGGGAACAGCAAGGAGTGAGAGGTATTTACAGAGGCACCCAGAGATCTACTGCAGGAAGGCAGGTAGGATGCCAGTTATTAACAAAGTAAAAAGCAAGAAAAACATAAGAAAAGTGAGAATGATTGCATAGCTATGGTAACAAGAAAAGTTATTATTGGCCAACAAAAGTTATTATAATAGTAAGCTGAAATGTGCAAGATAAGAGAGACTTGGTGTTGCTCACATCAGAGAGAGACAGAGGTTTCCTCTGGTCAAAAGGACACCTAGGACAAAGATGTAGATATGGGAATTAGTTCAGTGTCCTTAAAATCTAACAGGACTATGAAACCAGAGTGTAAAAAACAAGAGAGGAAGGCAAGGGGTGTGGTCAGAGCAGTGAAGGATCTGGGGCAGGTACTGTTGAGAGTGGGAAGCCCCAGGGGTTTCAGTCACAGAGCTCTGTGAGCCCATTCACATTTTAAAGTTACATATGTAACATATGCACACATGTATATATGTGTATTTTATCAGACATACAATTCATAAATTATATGCATATTCATTTTATTATTTATATGTACTATGTATGTGTTTATTTGCGCACACTACTTTAATAGGTAATGAAAATAACAAAGAAACTGGTCCACAGGTTGGATCAGAAGACAGAGCACCTTCTCTGGCTGAGTTTCAAGCCTCAAGTCCTCAAATGATGCTGTTGTTTAAGCAGTCACTGACTTTTTTTGCAGGAGGGACTACAAACAGACAAAGATAGTAGGAGGGAAAAAAATGCATATTTTTTTCCTTTTCTATTGTCCATTCCCAGCCTGTGTGCATAAATGATCAGTGTAGATGAATAAGTATGCATTTTGTGATTCTGATTAAAGTAACTGTGAATAACTCTGGAGATACTAAGTTGTCTAGTTAACCAGGATCCTGATGATGGAAATTACTAAGAAGTTAGTATTAGTGAGGAGCAAAGTTGGAGAGGATAGGGGAAGCAGGAGATTGACATGTGAATCAAAGATGACATTTCATTTTAAAATAGCAATTTTATTAAGAAAAGAATTATTACAAAATGAAAGGGACAAAATATGAATAAATAAACAATAGCAACAAAAATACCTTGAGGCTTTAAATGTGATAGAAAACTTCAGATTTTCTTTTTCTATTATTTTTCTTCTTTTTATAAATATTGACTGTTGCAAAACCAGAGAAATTTAGCATTGAATGATTTATTCCAGGGCTCATCTCTCATTTTTCAGATCTTTCTTTTTAAAGAGTTAAAGATAATGAGAAAGGCAAATGGATTATTTGACTTAAATTCAGTATGCATTGGCATTACTTACAGGATTTCGGGAACCTTTTAACAAAGGAGAAAAGATTGCTGCATTGACAGTGAAATTAGAGAATTGTGCAGGCATATTAAGTTGAGCTGCAACAGACTTGAAACGTCTGTGGCACACCTGTTTTTTTGCTAACTGATACAATAGAATGAGAAAATCAGCAAGGCTACATTGTTCTCAGTTGTTTTATAGCAAGGGGTCTTGGAGACAATGATGATACTGGGTGATTTTAATGGAATTAAAGTTAGTTTTAACCTACTGAAATCTTGCTCAGCATCTGCAGTAACTTGCTTTGAGTTATTGTGAAGGAGCTGAATACTGGGAAAAACAGAAATATGCATTTCCCCCCCCCTCAGGGTGCTTCCTACTATCCTTACCTGTTCACATTCCATCCTGCAGAAGGCACGAGACTGCCTAAACAACACATCATTTGAGGACCTGAGGCTTATACATCAGCCAAAGAGAGTGCTCCATCTTCTGACCCAAAGCTTAACTCTATTTTTTAATGTTATGCACTTGAATGATCCTTTGGTCATCGAAACATTGTGTGGACTGCTGTCACCCGTTACAACATAATCCTCTTTCAACACTCTCCATAAACATGTTGATAAAGAAACAAGAGAAATTGCACCAAACCAGAAGGATTTCAGTGGGAAGATGGTTGATTAGAAAGAAACCATTGCTCCTCCCTAACTTGCATAATTCCTGTCAACTTGGTGACTTACAAAGTTTGCTAATAAGAGGCTCAGAATGACTTGAAATATGAAGAGATTAGAAATTCAAGGCTATATGATTAGATTCATTTGTACCATTTTCTACTTATTTTTTAAAATGTTATGTGTTGACATCAACCCAAATATTGTTTGGCAGATAAATGGACAAACCAAATTGTGGTGTAATCATACAACATAATATGGTTTACATATAAGGTGTCCCCCAAAAGTCATGTGCGCAACAATGCAAGATCAAACAAATAGAATAAAAGTGTTAACCAATCAGTGTTTTAATCCACTGATATGGATTAACACGGTACTCACTGTAGTCAGGTAGAGTATGGCTAGAGGTGGGCATTGGGGGCATGCCTTTGAGGTGTATATTTTGTCCTTGGTGAGCAGAGCTCCCTCTGCTTCTTGGCTGTTATATCCTGAACTACTTTTCTCTGCAATGCCCTTCTGCCATCATGTTCTGCCTCACTTTGGGCCCATAGTTATGGAGTTGGCCAACCTATGAAACTGAACCTCTGAAACTTTGAGCCAAAATAAAACTTTTCTTCTCTTAAGTTGTTCTTGTCAGGTCTTTTGGTAATAGTGACAAAAAGTTACCTAAAAAAACAATAGAATCCTACTCAGCAACAAAAGAGATTGTGCTATTGACAAATGTAACAACATAAATAAATCCCCAGAGCCTTCTGATATGAAAAATTCTGAATGCAAAAAGCTGCATATGGTTTGATTCTGTATGTATGATCTTATATATGATCTACTGGAAAATTATAGATTGTCAGTGGAAAAATAAGATCTCTAGTTGCCAGTGGCTGGAAGCGGATTAAAATAACTAATTATAAAAGCAAAGTAGAGGGCTGGGGCTGGGGCTCAGTGGTTGAGCACTCATCTCACATGTGTGAGACACTGGGTTCAATCCTCAGCACCACATAAAAATAAGTAAAATAAAGATATTGTGTCCATCTACAATTTTTAAAAAAGCAGAGTAGAAAATCATTTGAAGTGAGTGGAATTATTCTTTATCTTAATTGTGGTGGTGATGGTGGTTATGTAACTATGACTATATGCTGTTTTTTGTTAAATTCATGGAGTAGCCTGCCAAAAAGATGAGTTTTACTGTGTATAAAGTATACATTGATAAGCCTTGTTTTTAAAATGTTATTGGATGAAATCTCTTTCCCTATAATTTTATTTAAAGAGTAGCCAAAATTCTTGCTTTTCTTCTTGGAATATTTTGTGATACATGGTGTGAGGTGCGGTGGTTCAACGCTCCTTCTGGGTTACAGGTGTTATGTATGGCTTTGATTTGATGATGTGAATAGGATGAACTGAAGGTCATAGCCTCTTCAGAAATATGGGGTAGGTTTGTTCAAGACCTAACTGCTTGTTGCCAACACAGCATACTTAGAGGTCAATGTAAAAAAGAAACTTTTGAAATATACTCCCTTATTTTTAAAAGCCTTTTCATATTAACTAACAGAAAAGTACTACAAACTAGTAATAGAAAAGAAAAATTGGAAAGCTAATAGGATAACTTGTACAGGGCAACAACATGATAGGAAGGTTAAAAACCTATTTAACTGCCCTGGATTCTTCAAAGAAATCAAGGATATTGTAGTGGTTTTAAAACATGGTTGTAAATTCTCTCACAGTCTACCCATTAAAGGAAGGAGAGCTTCTGTGTCCCCTCCTCTGTGACTACTTTGTTCAGTTTAGTAGAGCAAAAGGAGAATCATGTGACTTCCAACACTAGATTATTAAAGGCCTATCAGCTTCTATGAAGTAGTATTAGAATTCTCAGCCATGGAACCCTAAGCCAACATATAAGAAGTCTAACTACCTTGAAGCTGCCATGTGTGCCAAGGCCTCACAGAGCAGCCTTCTGTGGCAGATACTCACTACTGAACCCAGACCTACCGCTGCCCCAGCCCAGGTATCAGGCATGTGAATGGGAAGCATCCAGATGATTCTGGCCCCCTGCTTTTCAAGTCTGTGGCATCAGCCACCATGGAGTGAAAGCAAAGCCACTTCCACTGAACCCTGTCTACTTCTTCTGACCTGCAGTATTTTTAGCCATTATTAAATGGTTGTTGTTGAAACGTCATTAAATCACCAAGTCTTGGTATAACTTAAACAACAGTAGGTTGCAACTGAACAGGCATGGAACAAAAAGTCAAAAAACAATACAAGACAAATTTAGGTATAAATTTACTACAGAGAATTCAACTCTTACGTATATGTATAAAGCAGCGATTAAAAATAAGTAAATAAATAGAAGGAAGACCAGTAGAGTAGAGGAAGTGGAACAGGGGAAGAATGAGGACAGGGAAAGAGAAGGCACTGGGGACTGAAGTGGAGGAAATTAAATTCCAATCATGTGTGATTGTGTCAAAATGAACCCAACTATTATGTTTAACTATAGTGCACTAATAAAAATATTTTAAAAAGAAGCTAATTTGGGATGAAGCACAGATGAGGCCCAGGCAGTTAAAAAAACAAAACCAACAACAACCAAAATCCTCAGAAGGATTAAAGAAGACTTAAGGAATTTGACAGCAACAACAATAACAACAGCAACAACAAAACAAAACTTAATCTTGATCGCATATTTGGGGGTAAACTCTAAAAAAAATTCTAGGGATCGAGGAGGGAATTTTCAAATAAAGATTTGTGGACACAAAAGCAAAATTTAAATAAAACTTAATAAAGAGAGAAAGAAAAGAACAAATCTAGGCTTCAGACTTACTCAGCCTGGGTGCAAACTGGTGCTCTTCAAATTACATTAGGAAGTTAAGCTATGCCTTCCTAGGCAGGATTGCTAAGAGTCCTCAGTGGTCTGGCTCTCATGGAGACTAAAAGAGACAGTATATGCATATAAAGTGGTTAGCATGGCTCCCTCACATAGTAGGTATTCAACACATGTTAATTGTCATTATTTGGGAAGCAATGAAAAGTATCATGAAACCAAGCAGCTGGTCCTGGTTTCTCATCTTGTCTGCTTTAACCTTCCCCCTCTGTGCAGAATGGTTCCATCTCTTGAACGCACAGGTCTCAAGGGGGCTCTCCAGGCTCTTTCCATGTTCTCTATGTAAAGCAGCTCAGATGCTTTAGAGTCTCTCAATCTTACTCCAAATCACCAGAAGAGATATGCTGATTAATAGATCTTGATTCATGTGAATACACAAATCCAGTCAGCTTTAGAAGCAGCTTATACAAGGTCCTATAATACACTCATGGTTGCTAAGGCCCAAGCTGTCTTAGAAAGGCAGTCCTAAGAGAGGTGGAGTGGGCTGTGAAGACACCTGCTTAATTACAAGGAGATGCTAATGCGAAATGGCCGAGCAAAGAAAATTATTTTCTTTTCGGGGGCATGGAAACAATTTTAATAGTGAAAATTTGTAATTTCAAAAGAATATAAGAAGTGGCCTGGTGAGACAATTGTTGTATTTGTGGAAAAATTCATTGCAAAGCAATAATAAAATGGAATGATCTTTTAAAATTATTTTAAGTGCACAAGTGTTACAGGAATATATTCTTACAAAAATGCAATATGACTCTGAGAGTCACAAATCAGATATCAGGAACATAAATTCATTTTGTAAATGTGCAAACTTTCCTAATCTCAGATGATCCAATTTTACTCATCATTGGAAAATATAATATAATCACTTCTAGAGGATGGATGGGGAGACTTACATCTTTAATCAGATAGCTAAATCATTCCCCCCAACATGTTAGCAGTCCTTGTCAAATTGCCAGTTTCCACTCACTACAGTGAATGAGAACATTCACTTCCCAAATTCTTTGCTTTAGATCCCTTTAATTTTGACAATTCAAGTGCCAATTAAGTTCTATTCTGGTGATCATCAATGACTTTTAGCACCCACTCTTTAATTGTTTGTCTTCTGTAAATTGACTGTTAATTCACAGCTTTTTATATGCTCTGGTATTAATTACTTTTCTGTTACACAGAGTGAAGGAATGTTTTCAAAAAGAACACATTTGAAATTAAAGCAAGCAAACAACCTTTCCCCAAAGGGGTTGAGAAGACAGGCAGAAATTTATAAGGGATTTCTTAGGTATGACTCTGCCCAGTGAGTTCCATCCCTTCCTAACTCTTGCCCCACTTATCTATGACTTCTCCATCGCCTCACACGTAGAGAGGTACATTCTACAAGGAGTTGCAACAGGAGCAGAGCGCACTGCTCTGCCTCCTGCTCAGGATGTATAGATGGTGACAGAGGGATAGGTAAGAGTGAAAAGAGATGCATCTGGGAAATAACTGATTTCCTATTCATGGTCCGTCTAGGAGCATGGGGATCAATCCTAGATGTTCCCAAAACCATCGGGGAAGAGGTGGGGAGTCTACCACAAGAATCTGAGGAGTGGTCCATCAGATAACTGGAAGCATCATCCAGGGAGTCATGAATGCTCTGGCTGGGGTTGAAAGGACTACTGGGATGTTCAAAGACGTCATCAGATTTCTCAGAAGAGAGTCGCCTTCACACATCAGTGACACACAGAACACAAAGTCAGCTGTGACAGACTCATTCCCAGCTAAGTTGAAACTTTCCAGCTCTGAGCCTTTACCTCTCCTATCTTCTCCACAGCCTTTTCAGCGAGGCAGGGTCTGAAACCACAGCTACCCAAAAGGCATGAGGTGAAAAGAGATAAAAGAACAAACGGAAGCCAACCACATCCCCTTCCCCCAAATGCAACACAGAGCTGGGGGAGGAGAAATTTTGTCTTAGAAGGAAGTTTGAAGTATGGATTGATCTCCTGGGCTAAAACGAGAATGCATTTCTGACTTGACATGAATACAAGGACCGAAGAGTCATGAGGCCTTATTGAAGCTTCTGCTTCAATCATATTTAGGATGTAAATATTTAGGTAACCAAAAGTAAAGTTACTTTTTGTTACATTCTATGTGTCATGCATTGTTTAAAACACATGGCAAACATTTTTTTTTTCTGCATTGGCTTTATGTAATAATACATTTAAGAACATTCTCAATATTTTATGTCATGAAATTCATCTATCATTAAAATACCTTCTTACTCTAAGATGATAAATATATTCCACTGTATTTTTAAATTTATATCCCATATTTTATCTTCCTACTATTGTTTTTGAACACATCTGGCATTCATGTCATTAATGTGGTGTCAAACCTTTAGGTGGAGACAGTGACCTTGCCCAAGTTCCCACTCTTTTCCTACAGGCAACCAATATCCAATGATTGATCTTATGAATGGTCCCTAATCCCAGAGATGGACAGTGCTAAAGGAATACCCCAGCTTCACACCTACCTTAGGGCTTGGCTGAATCCTCAACCAATTGATTTAATTACAGCTCAACTTCTCCCTCTGCCTGTGCTGCTTCCTACACATCGCCCTCATAAGATTAACTCAAGACCAGATCCCCAGTAAGCTTCCTGCCAATAAATCTGTCTCAAAAATTGCTTCTTGAGAATTAAAAAAAAAAATGTTTTACTTTTAATTTTTGCTTCTTTGGAATATTGATCTGCAAAACATTTGCAGTGGTTAAGTGAATTTTTTTTCTTCCAAGTGCTAAATTCACAATTTCAGTACATTTTTCTGAACAATCCTCCTTTTACTTCCCCTTTAAAATGCCACCTATAGCATATACTCAATTTCCCATTGGACATAGGTTTGTGTTTGGCCTAGTTAGTTTTTTTTTCTTTCTTCTTTCTTTCCAGCACTGGGGTTTGAACTCAGGGCCTCACATTGGCTAAGCAAACACTCTACCACTGAGCTATACTTCTAGCTCTGTACTTGGCCTATTTGGAATAGCTGACTTCTTTATTTATATTTTCTAAACTTCTTGCTACACTGATTCAATGACTGTAGATATAGAATAAGTTCCGATGATATTAGTCCAGACAAGTTACTCCATATCATTCTTGTTTTCTGTGATAAGTGTATAGCTTAGGTTTGGATTTCCCCTTCCAGAAGAAATTTAAATATAATTTCTCAAGTCCATATTTTAAAAAATACAATTTGTACTTTATTTGTTATTGCATTAAATTTATAGTATAATTTCTGGATAGCTGAAATATTTACAATATTGAATTTCTTCACTTAAGATTTTTGTATGTTTCTCTATGCTCATTTTCTTTTACTTATATAGTTTTCTTCTTATATACCTTCCACAGGGACAATGGTAGGTTTTTTTCTAGATATTTTAGAATCTTTATTGCTGCTTATATCTTACATTTTTTATAAAATATAGTTAGATTTTATGTATCTTACAAATGACTATCTTGATAAATTCTCTTATTAGTTCTACCAATATGTTGGTTTATACACCTAGATTTCACTAGTCAGATGATATCATTTGCAAGCAATGTCAGTTTGGGTTAATTCCTTTCTAAACACTGTACCTAATTTCTTTCTTGTTTTATTACATTGACCCTGATAGTAGCTTTCCTCAACTTCTTTAAAGACTTTTGTAGGAATTCCTAAGATAGTTCAATAATAAGAATGCTCTTTTCCCACATATTTACGGTAGATACCAAATATCTTCCTTTTTTTATTTATGTATGACAGCAGAATGCATTACAATTCTTATTACACATATAGAGCACAATTTTTCATATCTCTGGTTGTATACAAAGTATATTCACACCAATTTGTGTCTTCATACCTGTACTTTGAATAATAATGATCATCACATTCCACCATCATTAATTACCCCATGACCCCTCCCTTCCCCTCTAACCCTTTTGCCCTATCTAGAGTTGGCCTGTTCCTCCCATGCTCCTTCTTCCTATCCCACAATGAATCAGCCTCCTTATATAAAAGAAAACATTCAGCTTTTGTTTTTTGGGGGATTGGCT
The DNA here is from genome assembly GCF_964194105.1 of Spermophilus citellus. NCBI lineage: Eukaryota > Metazoa > Chordata > Mammalia > Rodentia > Sciuridae > Spermophilus > Spermophilus citellus. The sequence goes on along the minus strand of NC_138185.1, from coordinate 33,646,335 downwards.
AACTCCACTTAGCATTATCTTCTCTAACTTTATCCATTTACCTGCAAATGCCATGATTTTATTCTCTTTTATTGCTGAGTAATATTCCATTGTATATATGCCACATTTTTTATCCATTCATCCACTGAAGGGCATCTAGGTTGGTTTCACAGTTTAGCTATTGTAAATTGTGCTGCTATAAACATTGATGTGGCTGTGTCCCTGTGGTATGCTGTTTTTTAAGTCTTTTGGGTATAGTCCGAGGAGAGGGACAGATGGGTCGAATGGTGGTTCCATTCCCAATTTTCCAAGAAATCTCCATACTGCTTTCCATATTGGCTGCACCAATTTGCAGTCCCACCAGCAGTATATGAGTGTACCTTTTTCTCCTCATTCTCGTCAACACTTATTGTTATTTGTAATCTTAATAGCTGCCATTCTGACTGGAGTGAGATGAAATCTTAGAGTGGTTTTGATTTGCATTTCTATAATTGCTAGTGATGATGAACATTTTTTCATATATTTGTTGACTGCTTGTATATCAATATACTGAGAAGTGTCTCTTCAGGTCCTTGGCCCATTTGTTGATTGGGTTATTTATTTTTTTTTTTTGGTGCTTAGATTTTTGAGTTTTTTATATACCCTAGAGATTAGTGCTCTGATGTGTGATGAGAGCCTAAGATGTAGGCTCTCTATTCACCTCACAGATTGTTTCTTTTGCTGAGAAGAAACTTTTTAGTTTGAGTCCATTTCATTTATTGATTTTTGATTTTAATTCTTGTGCCACAGGAGTCTTATTAAGGAAGTTGAGGCCTAATCCCACATGATGAAGAAAAGGGCGTACATTTTCTTCTATTAGACACAGGGTCTCTGGTTTAATTCTTACTCCCTTGATCCATTTTGAGTTGAGTTTTGTGCATGGTGAGAGATAGGGATATAATTTCATTTTGTTGATATGGATTTCCAGTTTTTCCAGCCCCATTTGTTGAAGAAGCTGTCTTTTCTCCAATGCATGTTCTTGGCACCTTTGTCTAATATAAGACAATTGTAGTTTTGTGAGTTAGTCTCTGTGTCCTTTATTCTGTACCATTAGTCTACCAGTCTATTTTGGTGCCAATACCATGCTGATTTTGTTACTATTGCTCTGTAGTATAGTTTAAGGTCTGGTATAGTGATGCCACCTGCTTCGCTCTTCCTGCTAAGGATTGCTTTAGCTATTCTGGGTCTCTTATTTTTCCAGATGAATTTCATGACTGCTTTTTTTTATTTTTATGAGGAATGTCATTGGAATTTTGATTGGAATTGTATTAAATCTATATACTGCTTTTGGAAGTATGGTCATTTTGATAATATTAATTCTGCCTATCCAAAGGCAAGGTTGATCTTTCCATCTTCTAAGGTCTTCTTTGGTTTCTTTCTTTAGGGTTCTTTAATTTTCATTATATAGATCTTCCACCTCTTTCCTTAAGTTGATTCCCAAGTATTTTTTTAGGCTATTGAAAATGATCTAGTTTTCTTTGTTTCCATTTCTGAGGATTTGTAACTGATAAACAGAAATGCTTTTGATTTATGGGTGTTGATTTTATATCCTGCTACTTTCCTGAATTCATTTACTAGTTCTAGAAGTTTTCTGGTGGAACTTTTAGGGTCCTCTAGATATACAATCATATCATCAGCAAATAGTGCCAATTTTAGTTCTTCTTTTCCTATGTGTATCCCTTTAATTTCTTTCATCTGTCTAATTGCTCTGGCCATATTTCAAGAACTATGTTGAATAGAAGTGGTAAAAGAGGGCATCACTGACTTATTCCAGTTTTTAGAGGAAATGCCTTCTACTTTTCTCCATTTAGAATGACGTTGGCCTGGGGCTTAGCATAGATAGCCTTTATTATGTTAAGATATGTTCCTGTTATCCCAAGTTTTTCTAGTGTTTTGAACATAAAGGAGTGCTGTATTTTGTCAAATGTTTTTTCTGTGTCTATTGAGATGATCATATGATTCTTAAGTCTATTGATGTGATGAATTACATTTATTGATTTCCGTATGTTGAACCAAACTTCTATCCCTGGGATGAATTCCACTTGATCATGGTGCACAATCTTTTTGATATATTTTCATATTTGTTTTGCCATAATTTGATTGAGAATTTTTGCATCTATATTCATTAGAGATGTTGGTCTGAAGTTTTCTTTCTCTGATGTGTCTTTGCCTGATTTTGGAATCAGAGTGATATTGGCCTCATAGAATGAGTTTGGAAGTACTGCCTCTTTATCTATTTCCTGAAATAAATTGGAAAGTATTGGTATTCGTTCTTCTTTAAAGGTCTTGTAGAACTCAGCTGTGTATCCGTCCAGTCCTGGGCTTTTCTTGGTTGGTAGACTTTGTATGGTGTCTGCTATTTCATCACTTGAAATTGATCTGTTTAAATTGATTTAATTGATCTCTGTATATCATCTTAATTCAATTTGGGAAAATTATATGACTCTAGAAATTTGTCGGTGCCTTCAATATTTTCTATTTTATTGTAGTGCAGTTTTTCAAAATAATTTCTTATTATCTTCTGTACTTTATAGTGTCTGTGTGACATTTCCTTTTTCATTATGTATGTTAGTGATTTGAGTTTTCTCTCTTCTTCTCTTCATTAGCATGAATAAGGGTCTGTCAATTTTATTTATTTTTTCAAAGAACCAACTTTTTGTTCTGTTAATTTTTTTCAATTTTTTTCTTTTGTTTCAATTTCATAGATTTCAGCTCTGATTGTAATTATTTCCTATTTTCTGCTGTTTTTGGAGTTGATTTGTTCTTCTTCTTTCCACCCCCCCCCCATGGCTTTGAGATGTAGTGTTAAGTCATTTACTTGTTGAATTTTTCTTCTTTTAAGGAATGAACTCCATGCAATGAACTTTCCTCCTAGAACTACTTTCATAGTGTCTCACAGATTTTGATATGTTGTATATCTGTGTTCTCATTCACCTCTAAAAACTTTTTAATCTCCTCCTTGATGTCTTCTGTAACCCATTGTTCATTCAGTAGCATATTATTTAGTCTCCAAGTGTTGAAGTGGCTTTTATTTCTTATTTTATCATTGATTTCTAATTTCATTCCATTGTGATCTGATAGAATGTAGAGATACTTTTTTATGTTTGCTAAGAGTTTCTTTGTGGCATAGTATATGGTCTATTTTAGAGAAGGATCTATGTGCTGCTGAGAAGAAAGTGTATTCTCTTGTTACAGGATGAAATTTCTATATATGTCATTTAAGTCTAAGTTATTGATTATATAATTGAGATCTATAGTTTCTTTGTTCAGCTTTTGTTTGGAAGATCTATCTAGTGATGAAAGAGGTGTATTAAAGTCACCCAAAATTATTGTGTTGTGGTCTGTTTGACTCATGAACTTGAGAAGAGTTCGATGAAAATAGATACTCCATTGTTTGGGTCATATATATTTATAGTTGTTAAGTCTAATTGGTGTATGGTTCCCTTGAGCAGTATGAGGTATCCTTCTTTATCCTTTTTGATTGACTTTAGTTCAAAGTCTACTTTATTTGATATAAGGATGGAAGCCCCTGCTTGCTTCTGCAGTCCATGTGAGTGGTATGATTTTACCCAACCCTTCATCTTCAGTCTGTGGATGTCTTTTTCTATGAGATGAGTCTTTTGGAGGCAGAATATTGTTGGGCCTTTTTTTTTCTGATCCAATCTGCTAGTCTATTTTCTTTTGATTGGTGAGTTTAGGCCATTAAAAATTCAGAGTTATTACTGAGACATGATTTGAATTCCCAGCCATTTTTGTTTATTTTTGGTATTTAACGTGACTTGGTTTCTCCTCTGATTAGATTTTCTCTTAGTGTAATCCCTCCCTCTGTTTATTTTCATCATTGTTTTTCGTTTCCTCTCTTGGAATATTTTGCTGAGGATGTTCTGTAGTGCAGACTTTCTAGTTGTAAATTCTTTTAATGTTTATCATGGAAGGTTTTTATTTCATCATCAAATCTAAAGCTTAGTTTTGCTGGATATAAGATTCTTGGTTGGCATCCATTTTCTTTCAGAGCTTGGTATATGTTGTTCCAAGATCTCCTGGCTTTGAGGGTCTGGGTTGAAAAATCTGCTGAGATACAAATTGGTCTACCCTGATATGTGATCTGATTTCTCTCTCTTGTGGCTTTTAAGATTCTATCCTTCTTTTGTATGCTAGGAATTTTCATTATAATGTGTCTTGGTGTAGATCTGTTGTAATTTTGTACATTTGGTGTCCTGTAAGCCTCTTGTATTTGGTTTTCCAATTCGTTCTTCATGCTTGGGAATTTTCTAATATTTTCTTATTGAAGAGATTGTGCATTCCTTTGGTTTGAAACTCTGTACCTTCCTCTATCCCAATGACTCTTAGATTTGGTCTTTTGATGCTGTCCCATAATTCTTGGATGTTCTGTTCATGGTTTCTAACTATCTTCACTGTGTGATCAACTTTATTTTCAGGGTTGTATACTTTGTCTTCATTATTTGATGTTCTTTTTTCCAAGTGATCTAGCCTGTTGGTTATGCTTTCTATTAAGTTTTTTGTTTGATTTTTTATATCCTTCATTTCAAGGATTTCTCACTGTTTTTTTTCCAGAGTCTCTATCTCTTTCTTGAAATAATCTTTTGAGACCTGTATTTGCTCTCTTATCTCATTTTTGGAGTAATAAAATTTTGCCTGTATTTGCTCATTTAGGTCCTTCTTTAATTCACAGATCATTTTAATTATGAACCTTCTGAACTCCTTCTCTGACATTTCATCAACTTTGCTGTCCATGGGTTCTGTTATTATAGTGTCCTGGTTTGTCTGGGGACACTTTCCTCCCTTGTTTTTTCATGTTGTCTATGTGTCTTCCTTTCTTGCAGTGTGGATCTGAAATATCACAGTTTCTTCCCTATATTTTTGTAATACCCATGCAGATTGTCTGCATCTCCCTTTGATATTGGGCTTCCAGATCCTGCTGATGGCCCTCAATAAATGCTACTTTATCCTGGATTTGGGTCCTGTGCAAGTTGGTGTGGGTGGATCTGGGCCACTGGGCTTGACCTCCATCGGTGGTCTGCTGGTCGGAAGGGGCAGTCCTTCACCAGAAGCTAGGCTCTGGTGGATGTCTGTCTAGCAGAGGGTGGGATGGACCAGGCCTGCTCTGAGCGAGGGTCCTGCTAGGGCTGATGTGGGAGGTCTGGGCTGGATCTCGGCTCCCCCAGTAGTCTTCTGGTAGGAAGGGATCCTAAATATCTTCTTAAGGCTATGATTTAAGTGTGAGTCATCAACAAGCAGGTGGGAAAATAATAAAAGAGAGGTGAACCAGAAGTCAGAGGGGGAGTGACAGACGCACACAGGTGGCTCCTAGCAAAAAATGACTTCTCTGGGAAACACATGGAAACTGTCTAACTAACTTACTGAGTAGATAAATAAAATAATTAAAGATGTAAGGGGATTCAATAAAAAAGCACAAAGTTCTTTTGGAGATGGAAACAAACTAAACATTTTATAATTCAAGAGATGTATTGAAAGGGAGAGCAGACTAGATACATCAGGCAGAAAAACCCTGTCTAATAAGTATCTCCAAACACAAAACAAATTTCAGAGCTTTGGAAATCACAAGGTAAACCAAAGGCAATTTGGAGAGCAACTCCAGGAACTCTAATGTGCCATTAATAAGAACTCCAAAGAGACAAAAAGAAACAGATGGAGGAAAGACAATATTTATGTAATAGAAGAAATTTACACTAAGTGGAAGAAAGAAAGATTCTTCATAGTGGAAGGACACAATGAGCTCCTGACAGCTAATGAAATACTAAACTTCAAGCATAAATTTGGGGAAGATTTAAGAAAGGAAGAAAATATTTTTTTCAAGAAAAGGAGAAATATTCATAATGACATTGTAGGTCTAAGGATACCAGAAACAAAAAGAACACAAGTTTTACAGCATCAGTGGTAGACAAGAGAGAATTCTGTTGAAAGCACAGGACAAAGGAATATTATGTAAGATGAAAGGTGTGATAATGAATAACTTAAATACATTACAAGCCAATGACTCTATGTCAGCTAAATATGCAAAACAAAAACGATCAGAAGCACAGGGAGAATTTAATTAAAAATTAGGATCTAGTGAAATATTATAATACACATATTTAATTATTAATAGGAGCTTGAACAGGAAATGAGTAACCCACCAAAAATTGATTTCATGAAATAGCAAACTGTCATATGTGTAGAATAATATGAAGTTCTCTAATATGTTAATTATATAATTGGCTCCCCCAAAACTGAAAGACTAGAATTTATTACCCATTTCTTTTGATCATAACAACATAAACAATGTGAAAAAACTGAGAATTATGAAATACAAAAAAAATGAACTTTGGGTTTTGCAGAGAAGCAAAGTTTACATGAAAATTTACAATTGTGACATAGGTAAAGCTGTAGTCAGGTGAGAACATAAAAGCTGAAATTTTTTCATTTTCAAAAGAGAAAGGGAATAATACCTTACAAAAAATTTCAGTATTTCAATGTTTGCTACATGATAGATAATATTTCTCATCTTTATAAATATATATTATATTATTTAGCTCTCACAAGAACCTTATAAAGTTGTTATTTTTAATCCCTATTAGATAGATATTTTAACCCCTATTAGATAGATTGAGGCACAGAGATTGAACAGTGTATTAACACAGCTAGCCACTTAAAAGAGAAGTCGAGTTCCATAGCTATAACCACTATCCTTTAGAAAATTTTTAATCATTATTATTTTTTATTTTAAAACATTGTCCAAATTCCATACATTCAAGGTATACAATGTAATGACTTAATATATTTTTACTTTGCATAATGATGACTGCAATGAAATTAATTTATACATCCATCACCAATCTGTACATAAAATACCTAGAACTTGTTTATTTGGTAACAGAAAATTTATGTCCTTTGACAATAAAACTCACTATAAGAAGTTGGAAGAACTTCTAAAATATAAATAAAAGTGGGGAAAAAAAGGAATGACTAAGTAAGACAACAAAGATATAGTAAAATGGATAAAAGAGTGAATGAAAAATATTCAGTGGTAGGAATTAAAAAAGAAGCTATATAGGAGAAGAGATTAAACAAATAAAAGGAAGTGATTACATGTAACTGACATAAAATTTGAAAAGCTAGAAAGATGTATGCTTTCTTAGAAGAATGAAAATTGCAAAACTGACCTCCAAATTAGTTTTTTTTAAAAAAAGAGAGACCAGAATATGATTGAGAACATATTCTTTTAAAAGCATTAACTTAGCACTAAACCAAATGAGTGATTGCAGAGTTTTCAGAATAAACAATTTTATCATTATCTCTAGTAGAGAAAAATTCTTAAAAACTACTTTTCTTCATTTTGGGATATGAGCAGGAAGAAAATAATACACTGAAAAAAGAGGATGGGCTTCACAAATGCTCACATGGTACAGGATCAGAAAAATCTTTCAATCCATTAAGCAAACAACTTAAAGAGAAAAAAGCCCCCACAAAATGTAGATATTGAAAAGGAATTTGAGGAAGATGGAGGCGAAGGGAGTGCATCACCCCCGTGTGCCGAGTCACTGTGCGGGAGAATGACGAGTTGAAACAGCTGAAGGCTGTCTTGTTGGGAATTTCCAGGGAAATTGAGGTGCTCCAGAATCTAGTGGAAGGATTTTCATAGCAGGAGGATCCACTGCGGGGGCTCGGTCGCGGGCGATTTCTCCGCACGGAGGGTCGCATTGCTTGTTTGGCGGATCGCCCTGTGGCTCGAGTCTGCGGCGCGTGCTGGGAAGCGGCAAGGTGTTGGCGCGGGGGTGCAGCTCTGCGGATTCTGTGGGCTCCTGCCAGCGGTACAATGGCTGTGCTCAGTGCTGAGTTCTGTGTTTGAGATGGAGGAGGGAAGCGGTCCAGTTCGGTTCTCCACACCGGTCGGATCAAGGAGGAGGCCAGCGGCCGCCATCTTGGAGAGCTGACGTAATCATCCCTGTTTTCTACTGATCTCAGCTCATTCAGCTATGGAACAGGTGATTTCAGGCTGGTATTTGCCTGCGTCTCGCAGACAGATTGCTCAGGCTCAGGGCTAGAGAACCCACAGAGACTACTTCTTGGAGCTTGCTCCTAGCAGAGCATGCACCGAGCTCCAAGCGGCCGGGATCTGGCTCCTGGAGCTGCTCTGGCCCAGGGCTGGGGAACCCGCAGAGACCGCTTCTTGGAGCCTGCTCCTAGCGGAGCGTGCACCCAGCTCGAAGCGGCCGGGTTCTGACTCCCGGAACTGTTTTGGTCCAGGGCTGGGGAACCCGCGGAGACTGCTTCTTGGAGTCTGCTCCCAGCAGAGCATGCACCCACTGAGCTCGGAGCGGCCAGGTTCTGGCTCCCGGAGCTGCTTTGGAGCCTGCTCCTAGCGGAACGGGCACCAGGCTCGGAGAGGCCGGGTTCTAGCTCCCGGAGCTGCTTTGGCCCAGGGCTGGGGAACCCGCAGAGACTGATTCTTGGAGCCTGCTCCTAGCAGAGCGTGCACTGAGCTCAGAGCGGCCCGGTTCAGGCTCCCGGAGCTGCTTTGGCCCAGGGATGGGAAACCCGCAGAAACTGCTTCTCGGTCTGGGTCCTGCTGGGTGCTGTGGGGGCCAGAGGGGCAGAGTGGAGCTGCCACCTGCGCCCAGAACAGGCCAAGCGACCACCCGGCGTGGTATCACGTCACCCCAACTGCAGCTGGGGCTGAAGAGAGCAGCTGCCCACGCCTGGAACAGGACCTGCGACCCGACGGCGGGGTAGTCAAGTCACCCCATTTGGAGTAGGGGCCGTGCAGAGCCACCACCCGAGCCTGCAAGGTAGGCAGACCTGCGACCCACCGGCGGGACAGGCCCGGTGGACTGCCAACATGGTGGACACGTCGCACCGAGGCACACACGTCACAATGGTTGGAGTAGGGGTGGAGCAGAGCCGCCACCCGTGTCCGGAAAAGGCAAAGAGACCTGCCGGAGTGGCATTCAGGTAGCCCCATTTGGAGTGGGGGCCGAGCAGAACTGCCGCCCGAGCCCACAAGATAGGCAGACCTGCGACCCACCAGCGGAACAGGCCTAGAGGCCTGCCAGCGTGGTAGACACATCACACCAATTGGAGTAGAGGCCAAGCAGAGCCGCCGCCCGCATCCGGATCAGGCCCAACGACCCGAGGGCGTGGTAGTCACGTCACCACAATTGGAGTGGGGGCAAAACAGAGCCACCACCCGCGCCCACAGGGTGGGCAGACCTGCGACCCACCGGCAGAGCAGGCCTAGAGGCCCGCCAGCATGCTAGACAGATCACCCCAATTGGAGGAGGAGCACAGCCACTACCCGCCCTGCAAGGGAGATTTTTCAACTATACAAGAGCAATATAAATAAATAGGGAGAAAATTTCAAAATCACAACACTTTCACCAAGCAGAAAGAAACGCGAGCACTATGAAAAGACAAGGAAAGAAAGGACCACAAGCAATGCAGTTCAACTCAACTTTAGAAGAGGTAATAGCTGCAACAGATGGAATGTCAGATAAAGAATTCAGGACATACATGCTTCAGATGATCTGGAGTCTCAAGGAAGACATGAGACAGCAAAATCAGACAATGAAAGATCACTTTGACAATGAATTACATAAACAAATCCAGGAAGCAAAAGATCAATTATACAGGGAGATAGAGGTAATAAAAAACAAACAAATAGAAATCCTAGAAATGCAGGAAGCAATAAACCAACTTAAAAACTCAATTGAGAATACTACCAACAGAGTAGAACACTTAGAAGATAGAACATCAGACAATGAAGACAAAGTATTTCAACTTGAAAAGAACATAGACAGCTCAGTGAGACTGTTAAGAAACCATGAGCAGAACATCCAAGAAATATGGGATAATATGAAGAGACCAAACTTAAGAGTCATTGGGATACAGGAAGGCATAGAGGTCCACACCAAAGGAATAAACAATCTATTCAATGAAATAATACGAGAAAACTTCCCAGACTTGAAGAATGAGACAGAATCCCAAATCCTAGAAGCCTACAGGACGCCGAATGTGCAAAATCATAAGAGATCCACACCTAGACACATTATAATGAAGATGCCCAACATACAGAATAAGAAGAGAATTTTAAAAGCTACAAGAGAAAGGAAGCAGATTACATTTAGGGGTAAACCAATCAGGATAACAGCTGATCTCTCAACACAGACTCTGAAAGCTAGAAGAGCCTGGAATAACATATTTCAAACACTGAAAGAAAATGGGTTCCAACCAAGAATCGTGTATCCGGCGAAATTAAGCTTCAGGATGGAAGATGAAATTAAAACCTTCCACGATAAACAAAAGTTAAAAGAATTTGCAGCTAGAAAACCATCTCTTCAAAAAATCCTTGGCAAAACATTACAGGAAGAGGAAATGGAAAATAACAATGAAAACCAACAGTGGAGATAGGATAGTAAAGGGGGAAAGCAATCAAAGAGGAAAACAAATCAGGTTTATTAACATTAATAAACAAATATGGCTGGAAGAACAAACCATATCTCAATAATAACCCTAAATGTTAATGGCTTAAACTCACCAATTAAGAGACACAGCCTAGTTGAATGGATCACAAAACAAGACCCAACAATATGCTGCCTACAGGAGACGCATTTGATAGGAAAAGATATACATAGACTGAAGGTGAAAGGTTGGGAAAAATCATTCCACTCATATGGACTGCGGAAACAAGCAGGAGTGTCCATACTCATATCAAATAAAATAGATTTCAAGCCAAAGTTAATCAAAAGGGATAAAGGGGGACACTACATACTGCTCAAGGGAACCATACACCAACAAGACATTAGAAGCACAAATATATATGCCCCAAACAATGGTGTAGCTATGTTCATCAAGCAAACTCTTCTCAAGTTCAAGAGTCTAATAGACCACCATACAATGTTCATGTGAGACTTCAACACAACTCTCTCACCACTGGACAGATCTTCCAAACAAAAGTTGAATAAGGAAACTATAGAACTCAATAACACAATTAACAACCTAGACTTAATTGACATATATAGAATATACCACCCAACATCAAGCAGTTACACTTTTTTCTCAGCAGCACATGGATCCTTCTCAAAAATAGATAATATATTATGTCACAGGGCAACTCTTAGACAATATAAAGGAGTAGAGATAATACCATGCATCTTATCAGATCATAATGGAATGAAACTGAAAATTAACGATAAAAGAAGGAAGGAAAAATCCTGCATCACTTGGAGAATGAACTATAGATTACTGAATGATCAGTGGGTTTTAGAAGACATCAAGGAGGAAATTAAAAACTTCTTAGAGTTAAATGAAAATACAGACACAACATATCGGAATCTATGGGACACATTGAAAGCAGTTCTAAGAGGAAAATTCATTGCTTGGAGTTCATTCTTTAAAAAAAGAAAAAAGCCAACAAATAAATGATCTCATACTTCATCTCAAAATCCTAGAAAAAGAAGAGCAAAACAACAGCAAAAGAAGTAGAAGGCAAGAAATAATTAAAATCAGAGCTGAAATTAATGAAATCAAAACAAAAGAAACAATTGAAAAAATTGACAAAACTAAAAGTTGGTTCTTTGAAAAAATAAATAAAATTGACAGACCCTTAGCCATGCTAACGAAGAGAAGAAGAGAGAGAACTCAAATTACTAGCATACGGGATGAAAAAGGCAATATCACAACAGACACTTCAGAAATACAGAAGATAATCAGAAATTATTTTGAATCCTTATACTCCAATAAAATAGAAGATAGTGAAGGCATCGATAAATTTCTGAAGTCATATGATCTGCCCAGATTGAGTCAGGAGGATATAGACAACCTCAACAGACCAATAACAATAGAGGAAATAGAAGAAACCATCAAAAGACTACCAACTAAGAAAAGCCCAGGACCGGATGGGTATACAGCAGAGTTTTACAAAACCTTTAAAGAGGAACTAATACCAATACTTTTCAAGCTATTTCAGGAAATAGAAAAAGAGGGAGAACTTCCAAATTCATTCTGTGAGGCCAACATCATCCTGATGCCTAAACCAGACAAAGACACTTCAAAGAAAGAAAACTACAGACCAATATCTCTAATGAACCTAGATGCAAAAATCCTCAATAAAATTCTGGCGAATCGGATTCAAAAATATATCAAAAAAATTGTACACCATGATAAAGTAGGATTCATCCCCGGGATGCAAGGCTGGTTCAATATACGGAAATCAATAAATTTATTCACCACATCAATAGACTTAAAAATAAGAACCATATGATCATCTCCATAGATGCAGAAAAAGCATTCGACAAAGTACAGCATCCCTTTATGTTCAAAACTCTAGAAAAATTAGGGATAACAGGATCATACCTCAACATTGTAAAAGCTATCTATGCTAAGCCACAGGCTAGCATCATTCTGAATGGAGAAAAATTGAAGGCATTCCCTCTAAAATCTGGAACAAGACAGGGATGCCCTCTCTCACCACTTCTGTTCAACATAGTCCTCGAAACACTGGCCAGAGCAATTAGACAGACGAAAGAAATTAAAGGCATAAAAATAGGAAAAGATGAACTTAAATTATCACTATTTTCAGATGACATGATTCTATACCTAGCAGACCCAAAAGGGTCTACAAAGAAACTATTAGAGCTAATAAATGAATTTAGCAAAGTGGCAGGATATAAAATCAACACGCATAAATCAAAGGCATTCCTGTATATCAGTGACAAATCCTCTGAAATGGAAATGAGGACAACTACTCCATTCACAATATTCTCAAAAAATATAAAATACTTGGGAATCAACCTAACAAAAGAGGTGAAAGACTTATACAATGAAAACTACAGAACCCTAAAGAGAGATATAGAAGAAGATCTTAGAAGATGGAAAAATATACCCTGTTCATGGATAGGCAGAACTAACATCATCAAAATGGCGATATTACCAAAAGTTCTCTATAATTCAATGCAATGCCAATCGAAATCCCAATGGCATTTTTTTGTAGAAATAGATAAAGCAATCATGAAATTCATATGGAAAAATAAAAGACCCAGAATAGCAAACACAATTCTAAACAGGAAGTGTGAATCAGGTGGTATAGCGAAACCAGACTGCAAACTATACTACAGAGCAATAGTAACAGAAACAGCATGGTACTGGTACCAAAACAGGCGGGTGGACCAATGGTACAGAATAGGGGACACAGTAACCAATCCACAAAACTACAACTATCTTATATTTGATAAAGGGGCTAAAAGCATGCAATGGAGGAAGGATAGCATCTTCAACAAATGGTGCTAGGAAAACTGGAAATCCATTTGCACCAAAATGAAACTGAATCCCTTTCTCTCGCCATGCACAAAAGTTAATTCAAAATGGATCAAAGAGCTTGATATCAAATCAGAGACTCTGCGTCTGATAGAAGAAAAAGTTGGCTCCAATCTACATATTGTGGGGTCGGGCTCCAAATTCCTCAATAGGACACCCATAGCGCAAGAGTTAATAACTAGAATCAACAAATGGGACTTACTTAAACTAAAAAGTTTTTTTTCTCAGCAAAAGAAACAAGAAGAGAGGTAAACAGGGAGCCTACATCCTGGGAACAAATCTTTACTCCTCACACTTCAGATAGAGCCCTAATATCCAGAGTATACAAAGAACTCAAAAAATTAGACAATAAGATAACAAATAACCCAATCAACAAATGGGCCAAGGACCTGAACAGACACTTCTCAGAGGAGGACATACAATCAATCAATAAGTACATGAAAAAATGCTCACCATTGCTAGCAATCAGAGAAATGCAAATCAAAACCACCCTAAGATACCATCTCACTCCAGTAAGATTGACAGCCATTACGAAGTCAAACAACAACAAGTGCTGGGGAGGATGTGGGGAAAAGGGTACACTTATTCATTGTTGGTGGGACTGCAAATTGGTGCAGCCAATTTGGAAAGCAGTATGGAGATTTCTTGGAAAGCTGGGAATGGAACCACCATTTGACCCAGCTATTCCCCTTCTTGGTCTATTCCCTAAAGACCTAATAAGAGCATGCTTCAGGGACACTGCTACATCGATGTTCATAGCAGCACAATTCATGATAGCAAGATTGTGGAACCAACCTAGATGCCCTTCAATAGATGAATGGATAAAAAAAATGTGGCATTTATACACAATGGAGTATTACTCTGCATTAAAAAATGACAAAATCATAGAATTTGGAGGAAAATGGTTGGCATTAGAGCAAATTATGCTAAGTGAAGCTAGCCAATCCCTAAAAAACAAATGCCAAATGTCTTCTTTGATATAAGGGGAGTAACTAAGGACAGAGTAGGGACGAAGAGCATGAGAAGAAGATTAACATTAAACAGGGATGAGAGGTGGGAGGGAAAGGGAGTGAGAAGGGAAATCGCATGGAAATGGAAGGTGATCCTCAGGGTTATACAAAATTACATACAAGAGGAAAGGAGGGGTAAGAGAAGAATAATACAAGTGGAAGAAATGATTTACAGTAGAGGGGGTGGAGAGAGAAGAGGGGAGGGGAGGGGAGGGGAGGGGGGATAGTAGAGAATAGGATAGACAGCAGAATACATCAGACACTAGAATGGCAATATGTAAATCAATGGAAGTGTAACTGATGTGATTCGGCAATCTGTATATGGGGTAAAAATAGGAGTTCATAACCCACTTGAATCAAACTGTGAAATATGATATATCAACAACTATGTAATGTTTTGAATGACCAACAATAAAAAAAGAAAAAAAAGAAAAAAAAAGAATATCCATCTTGTTTCCTTTGAACAATGTAACTCCCCTACGGCTGACAAATTGAGAAAAGCTTGATTTGTCTGTTTTAAAGAGTATGTATTATAATAGAGGACATTGAGAAGTAATTTGGAAACCCTCCTTCTGGAAAGGATTCTTCAACTATGTATAAATAGAAAGTGTTCCCATCAAGAGAACTTTGGTTTAATGAAAGCAATTTGAAATTATCAGATAACACTCAGTGATCCTAAAACATTGGTATATGAAAGCCTTAATCATTATTATTTGTTTTGTTATTATTATAATTTAATTCAAAAATGGGAAATGTATAACCATCATTTCTTTTTAATAAGAACTGAAAGGATGTAATTGCTAAGTATTTGTTAGTTCATATTCACTAAATTCATGATTATTTGCACTGAGTTTCATAATTTGTAAAGTATAGTTCGTTAGAAAAAGAAAAATAATACTTTCTTCTAAAAGTTATTATTAATATTGAATTATTAAAATGCTATTAAATATAAATTGTTTTATACTAAAAAAAGAACAAATTTTAAAAAATTTAAAGATTAAAAAACCACCAGCAACACAAAAAAAAAAAAAAGAAAAGGAATTTGAGAAACTTCAGCAATTAGGAAGAAAAAGAAATGACTTAATATTCTCAAGCTTCAAAAACTAACGACCAACAGTGGATTAATGAAGCTCTAAATCCATCTCCAGTAAAATAAACAATAAGACAGGGAAGTCATTATTGTCATTTTTGTTCACTATTACTTCAGTGATTCTAGTGAATTCAATAAAGCAAGAAAATAACACTCTTTTCAAAGAATAATATTTTAGTCAGAGCTTCTCAAATTCTAAAGCCTGTTCTAAAGCCACTATCACGAAAAGAACACATAGAATGACAGACTAATCTCCCAAATATATAAAAATATACATAAGAAGTTGATATGTGACAAAGATGCAAAACAGTGGTGCACTAACATGCATTTTTAAAAAAGTGGTCATGGGATATTAGCATTGTTAGAAATAACAAGGTGCTACAAAAGCCCAAAAGCGGGTAGGCAAGGCAAACCTTTACTCATGGGATGCAACCTGAACCTGGCTACCAAGTGCGCCTGGACTTGCAGTCCACTGGTTCATATACCTAATGCCCTTTCGTCCTGATTGGGAGGACTCAGGGATACAATCTTTGGGACAGGCTTAAGTTTAAAATTAGGGCAAGCAAAGAGAAGGACTCTAACTAAAATGGGTACAATTGGATCCAAATAAGGCTGAATACTATATTTTGAAAATGGACCACCAGACTTTTTTATTCTCACAACATGTACACATCTGAAAGACTTCAGAATGGACTCAATCTCCACACATAACCAGATCAATTCCAGTTGAATTCAAAGGTGAAATTTAAAAAGAAACAATAAGCATCACAGAAAGCAGTTTAGGAAATAATTTGGAAAATAAAAAAGGGGAAGGTTGTTATGCAAAAAGTTTTTAACTAAGAGAGAAAGTCAAGAATCTCTAGGAGATAAACTTATCTTACTGTATGAAAATTTGCAGTGTATGTAGTTATATAGCATAATATCCAAAGGGTCATTATAAGTTAGTTAAAATTTATAGGAAAACAGATTGGTGATATGAAAAGGAATATTTGGATGATCAAATAAAAATGAACAATAAACATGGAAAAGGGCTCAATTTCTCCAGTCTTTGGAGAATACAAATATAGGTAGCAGTAGCATCGCTTTATCATTCTCCGAGTGCAAAAAAATTTACAAGTGTGTATACACCTGCTATTTTATATTTTAGTAAGAAAAGTTATAATTTAGTAAACTGCAAAATTCATATATTTTAGTGCCTGAAATCCTACTTCTGAAAATCTTAGTGCCTGAAACCCTACTTCTGAAAATCTATACCACTAAAATAAAAAGACTGATACATAGAATGTGGATACAGATGTGTTTACTACAACACACTTGTAGTAAACACGTTCCCATCAGAAAGGAAACTAACAAATTGAGGTATATTAATATCATACAATGTTCCATGGCTATTAAAATAATGAGAACTCCATAGTGAATGGGAAAGCATTTCCATCTTGTTAAGTGGTCAAAACCAAAATGAATAGAATTGTACGTATTATCACAGTTTTGTAAACTATGCTAAATTTTCTAATGTGTGCATTTGTATATACTTATTTGAATTGGAGTGTGTCATTCTGCTGCCTTAGAAAACAGATGTTCAAGTGAGCTTTGGAGAGCAAAAGATTTTTTTTTTTCAGGGATGGTGCTCAATAAACATGAAAGGGGAGGAAGTGGAATAGAATAGAGAGAGCCTGAGATTAAAACTGATTTTGTCAGTCTTGGCATCTTAACGGGAAGTACTGGAGCAAAGATTGCCCATTGGAAGAGACTCACATGGGGCTCAAATGGCCACTTACTATCCTCACTCTGCTCAGTCATTAGCTGTGTTTGGCTCCAGGAAGAATGCAGCATCAGCTCAGAGGCGCAGATGGAACCCACAGGACCTTGTCACTGGAGGCTGTCAGCCAACTGCACTCCTGGAAGCAGAATGGTTATTTCTTTCTTGATGGGAGATTTAAGCAGTGCATCTTCATGGCTATCACAGTATGGAAGGGTATTGTCAGAATTGTATAAGGAATGAAAATATGAGCTAAGACAGAGGAGTAGAGTAAAGGTGGCAAAATAAAGGAAGAAAAATAATGGTGCTCTATCATTCTATTGCTCTAGTTTATGGATTAAAATGCAGTTTGTTAGGGCTGGGGATGTGGCTCAAGGGGTAGCGCGTTCGCCTGGCATGCGTGTGGCCTGGGTTCGATCCTCAGCACCACATACAAACAAAGATGTTGTGTCCGTGAAAAAGTAAAAAATAAATAAATGTTAAAAAAAATTCTCTCTCTCTTTTTCTCTCTCTCTCTCTTTTAAAAAAATGCAGTTTGTCTTGTAAAATTGGGATGTTGCAGATGTAGTGGTTCATACCTCTAATTCCAGAGACTCAGGAGGGTGAGGAAGGAGGATCTCCAGTTCAAGGACAGCTCCATCAATTTAACAAGAATCTCAGAAATTCAGAGAGACCGTATCTCTAAATAAATAAATAAATAAATAAATAAATGGAACCGGGCATCTGGCTGAATGGTTAAGCATCCAGGGTTCAATTACCAGTACAAAAAAAAAAAAAAAAACCCAAAACAAAACGAAAGATATTTCTCATTTTTATAAAAACATAGGTGGTTTTACTAACATTTTTTATGCAACTGTTTTTTTCCTTCAAAAATGTTTCTAAGGATTATCCATACTAATAGATAGTTTATTCCTTTTCTCAGCTGTGTTATTTTCTTGTTATGACTATACCATAGATTATTTCCCTTTACTCCTGTTAATGGACAAGTGTGTTCTTCTTTCATGAGAGTCCTTAGGGATATCCCTGTACACTTCTCTTGGGGCATGTGAACAAAGGTTTCTATAGTATTCCTACCTACAAGTGGAATTTCTAGGTTGAAGAATACCTGACAGGGGACAGACAGATGCAAGTGGTGGGAACATGAGGGTAAGGGAATAATTTTATAAAATGGCCCCATTGTGCAGACCCCCACATTCTTTCTTTTCCAAGAAGCAATTTATCTGCAGCTCTGATTGGCTTAAGTAGACAGAATATGTTCCATTCCTCAGCAAACTACCTGTTAACTGCAAGAGCAATGCAGGCCTGAAATAATGTTGATAAGAGAAATACAAGCTACCCCGAAGAGGAGACTTTTGTGATATATTTCATAGACTCCATTCCAAAACTCAGGGAGAGAAGAGTAATTTTTCCTAACCAAAAAATCTGTAAGAATTTATCATTAAGAATCTAATTAGAACTGGTCAGCATGAGCCAAGATGACCTAGAATTGTCATGGCAGTGGGGACTTGAAATTTATGTTATCCTGTTGTCAGTCAAAAGTCAAGAGGTGGACCTGGGTGGGACTCTCTGGAAACTTCTCTGGGATCCCCAGTAAAACTGGAGTGCAGGAGAAGCACACTTTCTCTGAAGAGAACTCTCTCCTTTGAGAATGTCCCTTTTCCCTTTCCCTATCCCTTCAAAAAACTCATGCTTGTTGCTCTAAACAACCTGTCTTAAATCTTTCTGACTTGATTATAAGAATCGGTATTTGAAGGGTGTATTTTCACACTGCCTCAGTTTCCCCAAATTCCTCAGCTCTGTAACATATTTTTATGGTCATCTTTACAAGATAATGCCAAGCAGTTTTACAAAGTGTATTTTAAAAGTTTCTATTATAAATTTTGCAGAAAATCATGTAAGTGAATATATGTGCATGATATAGTGTTGTGAGATTTCAAGGAATTTTTACTTTCCTCCATATATTTGATTTGCCTCTTACTTTTTTTTAAATAAAAAACAAGCATTGTTTATATATTATGGACAAAAGCTCAGTAAAGGTAGGTTCATTATAAAAAAACAAAACAAAACATTTGAATCTTCAAAAATACAGTAGCCATGGCACCTTGCACAGTGTAATAAGAAAAGCAAGATAGGACATCTCATTAAACAAAACAAAACAAACTAAAACTGAGCTGTCTAGTGAACTCTGTTAAGTAGTCTAAGAAATGTTACAGATAAACAGAGGGCACCAAAATAGATAAATCATAATTTTTTACTCTTAATCCAACTAATTTTATATTTTTTGACAGAATTTCTTTCCAATTAAACTGTGGCTATCTTTGAAAAAGGTGTGCTGTAGAATGAAAAGTGATGTCCAAATGGTTTCCTTCAATTCTGAGAAGTGAGAAGTTATGTAAAATACAGTGTGTTGCTGCTAATTTCATATACAATGTAATAGGACTCCTTAAAAAATTATCCAATTTTCTTTTACTATTATATAGGATACTGATGCTTTCCATTTCAGGGTTATAGCATCTTCCCTTTTTGAAGCCCTTGAAATGCATTTTTTTTCTAGTAAGTTTAAGTAATAATATTTATAAAAGTAAATTTTTGCTGTAGAATCAAGGCAGATACTTTGCAAAAAATTGTTGATATGTTGGTCAGATCTCCCTTTGTGTTTTTCCTATCTCGTCATCAGGAGGTGCTTTATTTTTAGAACAAAGATAAATGTTTACTATGGATTAGTTCACTACTTATTATCTTAGATAACATGTCAATTTTTTTTTTGGTAGTGGGGATTGAACCCAGGGAGCACTTAAACACTGAGCAACACACCCAGCCCTTTATTCTTTTTTTTTTTTTTTTCTGAGACAAGTTCTTGCTAAGTTGCTCACTAAGTTGTGGAGGCTGGTTTTTCAACTTGTGATCCTCCTATC
Organism: Spermophilus citellus; assembly: GCF_964194105.1. Taxonomy (NCBI): domain Eukaryota; kingdom Metazoa; phylum Chordata; class Mammalia; order Rodentia; family Sciuridae; genus Spermophilus; species Spermophilus citellus. The sequence continues at coordinate 33,626,211 of NC_138185.1, read as the reverse complement.
TCAGCCTCTGGAGCCACTGGGATCACAGCATTTGCCACCATGCCCAGCCCATACCAAGATTTAATACAGAAGATTTGAGGGGCTAAACAGAGGAGTTTACTAGTCAGTGTTTCCTAGGGAGATAGAAACCATACCGGTTTTGATGTCATTTGTAGAAATTTAATATATGAAAGAACTAAACTACCAAGAGAAGATAAAGTGCACAAAAAGGTATTCTTGAATTAGGAACCAAAGGAAACAACTACCACCTGCAGAGCTGGGGTAACAAAGGCAAGACACTGGATTAATTAAAAGGAGAAATATAGAGAAGGGATCTCTACAAAGGGATTGGCTTGGAGGAGGAGCCCCAAGGGACTGGAAGAGGGGTATTAACAACTGACCTTCGTGTCTCTGAGCTCAGAGTAAAGTCCCTCTAGAGTGAGAAGAACATAGGCACATATTAAAGCAAATTCCAAACACTATGGAGATTCTTCAAAAAACTAAAAATAGGACAAACATAGGATCCAGCTATATCACTACTGAGTTTGTACTTGAAGTAAATGAAATCAGCAAGCAAAATAGACACCTATATCCTCAGGCTTATTATAGCACAGTTCACCATAGCCAAGATGTTAGAGTCAAGATTAAGTGCTTACCAATAAATGAAGGGATAAAAATATGATATACATATAAATGCAAACTATTATTCTGCCACACAGAAAAAATAAAATCATGTCATTCAGAGAAAAAATGGATAGAACTAGAAACAAGCCAAACACAAACAGGAAATTGTCTTGTATTTTCCTCATATCTGGAAAACAAAAATGACCTGGAAGAAGAGGAATTAAGGAAGGGGACAGGAATAAACTGGGAGGAATAGGGAGACAGGGGAGGGGAAGAAAGCAGAAAGCAGGGGGGGGAGTATATGTTCAAAGCACAATATATGTATGTATGGAAATGGCACATTGAAACCTATTAATTTGTACAATAAAGATGCTTTAACAATTATAACAGCAATAATAGTTAATTTTGAAATTCAAGACTGGGTCAGAAAGGAACTGTTCCCTGGGGGTGAAAAGACAATACGCGAAATACTTTGCTGCTAACTGAACATAGTCTACACAAAGCCCACATAATTAAGTGGACTTTTAAAAATAATATGGTAAGTTAGTGGTTTTGAGTGACTTTCCCGAGTTACGTGGGAAGTCACAAGTGCCAAACAGATTCAGAAGTTGCTCCTGCCTTCTCAGCAATCACATGAACCATTTCAGCATCATCTGATTTTAGGCATTTTAAAAAGTATACTTTTTCTCTTACAGATTCATATAATAATTATATTTAGTAAAGAATATTTTTAAATAAATCAAATGAATGAAAGAATAATGGAGAGTTAAAAAGATCCCATAGCCTCCAAGACTCCACGGTGCAGTTAAGAACACCATCGCCATCTAGTGGCAGGAACCTTAAAATCAGAATCAATGAGCCGAAACAGTTCCTCTTGCCTGGGAGCAGGTAACTTTATTCTCAAGAAACAAATACCAGAACTTTAGAGTTTCTAATTATTCATGGTCGGTATGCAGTAGAGCAGGTGATAGGATAGGGAGTTAACATATTAGATATATATTTTCTTACTTAGTCGCTGAGAGAATGGCATGGTAGGAAATCATGTTAATAGAAAGTAAAACATGTATCTATCTCATTTTTTTAAAAAACCAAAGCCAAAAGTAATTGTGGTATGTTCTATCTCAGAGATACCATCTACCTACAAATTTAAATAATTCTACAACCAAAAGGCTCTGAGAAATAAAATGTGAAAATTTTAATATATTCACAATTTTTTTAAAGTTTCAGCTAGCAGAATACATTATTCAATTTTAGTATGAAAAAGCACCTCAATATAAATTCTTGTTTTATATCATAACTGCATTTCTCTTTTACAGTTACTTTTTTAAATATTTGTTATGCTTCAACGTCATTTACATTTTTAAAAAAGCATTCTGCTGTCACTTGATTTTTTCTCTTCTCAAACTCACCCCATTTTCTGTGTGCATCTGTTGATTTTCTCTTTGGTATGTTTTTTCATGCTTTTCTCCCACAATCTACCATCTCTCTTTTCTTTAGAGATAAATCTCTTTTATTTTACAGTAATCACTTGCCTTTTGTAAATCCTACTCCTTTTATATTAACTGCATAAAAATCCTTTTTATTCTACATTTTAACTAACAAGAGATTTAATTTTAAAAAATACAAGGTAAGCCTCAAAGCTCTCTGAGTGCCACACAGTAATAGAAAAGAATGTGGGTTTGGTCAAAACACAGGGGCACCAATTTGAAAAGGCTCCCTACCGCCAAAGCCAAGACACTTTGAGCAATTAAATAAATAATCATTAGCCTTGGATTATAACCCAGAGATTAAAAGAAATATCCTTGAATTCATGCTGAGAATGAATAGTTGAATAAATAAATAAATGGGTAGAAAATGGAAAGCTCCATCTAGAGAATACTCTAATTAATAAATGTGGAAGGAGGAGAATAGAAAATCACCATTAAGCAAGCACCAAAGAGAATCCTGTTGCAGACAAGATCCACTGATAAGTGCTACATTTAGTAGGCAAAACCTTGAGAAATAGTGCATGTACATAGTTTTATTGTGTCTTCCAAACGAAAGGACTTAAACACAAAGGAAAAAGAGTAATTTTACAATGCTGAAATCTAGCAGACACCACCTTCACCAAGAGAGCAAGGGTGAAATTCTCTGATCATAAGACACAGCTTCATTGCAAATGCCCTGATAGAGTGCATTGAGAAGGATACAACATCAGGTTTGTTGTGTTCATGCCAAAAATAAAGAATTTAATTTAATCATGAGAAAATATCACATCAGCCCAAACTGGGGGATAATCTACCTGCCAAGGTCATAAAGAAACAAAGAAAGACTGAAAGCTATAGCACATTGGAGAATACTAAGTGACATAACAACACAGGCTCTTGGATTCCATCTTGCAAATGCTAGAAAAACAAATGCTAGTGGATGAACTAAATAAGTTCAACAAAGCTGATTTTGTAAAATGAGTTGAATATCCCTTATCCAAAATACTTAGGCCCAGAAATGTTTTTCAGACATTTTCAGATTTTGGAATATTTGCATATACATAATGATCCAAATCTAAATGTGAAATTAATTTATGTTTTATATTTATCTACCTTATACACATAGGCTGAAGGTAATTCTATACAATACTGTTGGTGCACCTGCAGTTTAACTGTCGTTTGTCACATGAAGTCAGGTGTGGGAGTTTGCACTCATGGCATCTATCTATAGTCATTCAAAGAGTTTTGGATTTTGGATCATTTTTGAGTTAGGGATTTTTGAGTTTGGGATGCTCAACGTATAGTATTGTACCAACACTAATATCCTTGGTATGATAATTGTAAAACGTCAGCATCAGTGAAACCTGGATAAGGAGACAGACGGGAACCATATGCATTTCTTTTGAAATAACTGTAAATCTAAAATTATTTAAGAAGAAAAGTGTGATATGTATGTACATATTTATTAAACATTGATTCTCTCTTGGGTTTGGAATTACATTTTATGGTGGTGTTAACTTTTATTATTTTTACTTGACAACCAAGAAAATGTTGCTCATTTTTTAAAATTTCTTAGTTGTTGTTGGACACAATATCTTTATTTTTATGTGGTGTTGGGGATTGAACCCAGGGCTTTGCCAATGCTAGGGGAGCACTCTATCATTGAGCCACAATTCCAGCACCAGGATGCTCATTTTTTTTCTGCACGTTAAACCAAGCTCCATCTTCGTATTTCAAAAGCAACAGCAGAAACAGCAACCACAACCAAACACTGAGACTTTCTATTTACGTTTCATATAATCTATGTGTGGAGCACAGTTTCTTGCCCATACTAGAGAACAAACGAGTTCCATTTTATGGTAGCCTTAAATGTCTATCAACATTTAACTCCACCCCTTTCCTGGTGAGTTACTTCTTATTCTGTGGTGGTGGTGTTATGCCAGTTACTATGCTGGGGAAGTGTTGGGGTTAAGCAAGTCAAACACTAGGCCCAGAGAAGACAGAGGCCTCCACTGGATGGGAGACTCTTGACCTGACTACCCACTTGGTACCTCCATTTGGCTGTGCCCTGTGCTGATAGGTCTTCTGGTGTCCACTTCTGCACTTGGAGTAAACCTCTCTTGTCTAGTAGGCAGGCATTTCCCCCTCAGCATTTCTTGAGTACCATAGTCTACTTAGGTAAAATAACCATGGGGTATTTCAACTCACCCCTACCCAGGGAACATTTGACAAAGTTTGGAGATGTTTTTGATTGTCAGGATTTGGGAGGTGGAAATGATATCTGGTGGTCAGAAGCCAGCCATACAAGTAAACATCCTACAATGAACAGAATTATCCAGTCTAAAACATTGATTCTGCTGAGATTGAGAATCTCTGAATATTCCAACAACAGTTTTTTTAGATACTAGTTAAGGAGCTTTACCAAGTGTTCTGTAGTCCTTGGGGAAAACCTCCAGTATCATATGCATACATACCCACAATATATATTTTCACACTACTAACTTCCCTTTTCACCATGTTTATGCTAATAATGATGTGACACATTCAATTTCTCAGGCTTATTGTATCCAAACAATAATACTAAGAATAGTAAGTACTATTTATATAGAGCTTTAAACTGTATCAAGATATTTCTTATATTTTACCTCATTTGAGCTTTGGCTTAGGATATATCACAGTGAGGTCATTCCAGGATAGAGGATGTCAATCTTGTCGGAGGAATATCCAAGTTCATGTGTCTAGGGGACGTATGGCAATCCTTGCTCCCACACAGGGCATCAGGGCACACAAGTAAATGGATTCTGAGAATCAGGCTTCTGAGAAGTCCATTGTACCCTGAAGTAAACAGACAAACTATTAATGGCTCTGGATTATGTATTTAATTAAATTTGGGGTAATAAACAAAAGAAAACTAAATTAGATTGTTGCCATGCAGTGTCACAACATGTTCACTCTAATTTTTCCATTTTGGGAACAGTCAAAAGAATTAGGACTACTGGTCAGAAAGAAGCTATTTTATGACTGATTTTTTTTTCAGTATAATGTAGTCAAATTTATTACACTGTAAGAGAAAATTGAATTTCCCTAAAATCATTGTGAATTTTTGTTATCATTCTACCATTTTTTTAGCTACCACTAAATACTAATGGTCCACAAATCTATATTTCCACTGTTTGGCATCAAATTACCAATTACATACAATAGTATGTAACCATCTTCAAGTCAGTGTCATTATAAACCTAACAAATCTCTCCCTGTCCTCTGCTGTGTGTGCCCTGTGTTCGTAGTACAAATGGTTTCACAGTGTATGATACCTGAGAGGACTGCTCATCAATCTTCTCCTTTGCTTCCTGAAATTGATGATAATATCTCAGTAATCACTTTTTAATGATCACTTTAATTGTGGAGATAGATAGATGACATAAAATATGTTGGTTGAAAGTTGGTAAGTTTTTTTTGTTGTTGTTTTTATTGTTGTTGTTTGTTTTTTGAGACAGGTTCTCTCTATGTTGCCCAGATTGATCTTGAATTTACAATCCTCTGTGTTTTAGCCTCCATAGTAGTTGGGATTACATGGTATTACAAGTGTGCACTATGGCAACTGGTAAGGTTTTTATTTTTGTTCTTTTTCTTTGTACTGGGCATTGAACCCAAGGCTTGGACAGGCACTCTATCACTGAGATACTCCCAGGCCTCTCTATTTGAATTTTGATTTTCTTTCATACCAGGGATTCAACCCAGGAGCACTTAAACACTAATTCTCTTCCCCAGCTCCTTTTTATTTTTTATTTTGAGACAAGGTCTTGCTAAGTCACTTTCAGCCTCACTAAATTGCTGAGTCTTGCTTTGAACTTGGCAATCCTCCTGTCTTTGGAGTTGCTGAGATTATAGGTGTGTACCACCATGCTGGGCTCTATTTGAAATTTTTAAGTAAACAATTCAGTATCATTAATTATATCCACAATGATGTGTAAATACCGCTATTATTTATTTCCAAAATATTTGCGTCATCCCAAGTAGAAACTTTTTACCATGAAACAATAGTCCATTTTTTCTTTCTCAGTTCTAGAAACCCCTGATATTTCTGTCTTTATAAATTTGCCTACCATAGTGTTATGGTTTAGATGTGAGGTGTCCCCCAAAAACTCATGTGTGAGATAATGCAAAAAGGTTTAGAGGTGAAATTATTGGGTTTTCAGAGCCTTAACCAATCAGTGAATTAATCCCCTGATAAGGATTAACTGAGTGGTAACTGTAGGAAGGTAGGGTGTGGATGGAGGAGGTGGGTCACTGGGGGCAAAACTCTGTAGTTTAGATTTTGTCCTAGTTGAGCAGAGTGCTCTCTCTCTCTCTTCTTCCTGGCCATATCCTGAGCCACTTTCTTCCACCCCATTCTTCCATCATGATGTTCTGCTTCACCTCAGCCCCTGAGAAATGGAGTTGGCCTTCTGTGTGTGGACTGAGCCCTCTGAAACTGTGAGCCCCAAGACCAACTTTTCGTCCTCTAAAATTGTTCATATCAGGTGTTTTGGTCACAACAACAACAACAACAACAAAAAGCTGACCAAAACAGTAGTTATTTCATAATAGTAAAACCCTATGATAATTATCCTTCTGTGTTTGTTTTATCAGCATACACACTGTATTTAAGGTTTATCCATGTTATACCATGTCTCCTAAGTTCATTCCTTTTGTGCTTGAATAACATTCCATTGTATATATTTATATGCCCATTAAAATGATTGGAATACTAAAATAATTCCAAGTGCTGGTCAGGATGTAAAGCAACTCTAATTATGGTGCATTGCTTATCAGGATGCAAACTGGTGTTGTCCCTAGGGGAAAGAGTTTAGCAGATGACTGTAAAGTTGAACATACCTTTACTGTTTGATGCAGAAATCCCATTCAAAACAAATAAAAACCCAAATTCCTACCAAAACCTATACTCAAATAGTTGTAATAGTTTTATTCAGTGTTATTGCCCAAACTGGAAATAGCACAAATATCCCTTTGATAGAAAATATACATAAAAACCACAGAATATGATTAGTAATAGAAACACCACCAACATACCCATTAATATGGATGAGTTTCAAGTATACTGTTATGTAAAAGAAGCCAGACTTAAAAGGCTGTCTATTATTCCATTTATGTGACTTTCTAGAAAATAAACTACTGGACCAAGAGCAGACCAGTGGTTTCCAAGATTAAGAATAGGAATGAATTTGACTACATTGATTAAATATTGGAAACTTTGGCTGGGCATTATGGCTCCTGCCTTTAATCCCAGCAACTCAGGAGACTGGGGCAGGAGGACCTCAAGTTCAAGGCCAGTCTCTACAATTTAGTAAGACTCTGTCTCAAAAAAGTGGGGGAGGGGCTAGGGTTGTAGCTCAGTGGTAAAAACCCCTGGGTTCAATCCTCAGTCACACACACACACACACACACACACAAAAAAAAAAAAAAAGGAGGGTCAGGGCAGACTTCTATGGGCTAAGTTTCTTCAAAAAACAAATGGTAAGATATAGATGATTGCCAATTTATAGTAGTTAGACTTGTAAGTTTTCCTCTTTATGATGTGAGCAAGTGATAACACATTTGATAGAAACTGTACTTTGAACTTTGTATTTTGATCTTTTCCCAGGCTGGTAGTATGTGGTAAATTACTCTCTCTGATGGGCATCTATCTCTCACTTAGCTGAGTGATCTCAAGGGTGAACAACACTTACTATACAGTACTCTGTGTTGCCAGGCTATGATGCTCAGAAGGTTAGGTATATTAAAAACATTTTTGACATACAATATTTTTTAAAATGGGGCATAATCTTACTGGAAATGAAGACCATCTGTAATAAGTGTGGGAAGGAGAATTGCCAGTGATTAAAATAAACTTCAAAACACATTAATTAGTTGCAATACATTGACCTTGTATGTAATCTGATCATATCAACAGCTAGAAGACATATTCAAGAAATTAGGAAAACTTGAATCGACTGTGTATCAGACAGTGTTAGGCATTCATGATATTCATTGCATGCTTACTCTGCTCTGATTCACGTTCCCTTTGCCTCATGAATGCTGGAACCTCCTTCAAAGGCCACTGTAAAGCACCCCAGACTCACCCATCTGGAATTGTGACTCTTCCAGCCACCTGAGGACTTCAATAAAGTGTTGTATCACAAGAATTGGGTTGTGGCAATCCAAGAAATATCTGAAGGAGCCAAAGGATGCCCATGAGGAAGTGCACTTCAACTTAAATTTGGAGAAAACTTTGGCCCCCTGAGAAGGAGGAGATGATAAGTAAATCTCAGCTAATATATTCCTTCTTTCTCCCTAAGAAGAACTGATCTCATGCATGGGTTCTCTCTCTCTTGCAGTTCTGGGGATTGAATCCAGGGGCAGTCTACCACTGAGCTACCCTTTTTATTTTAAGATGGAGTCTTGCTAAATGCTGAGGTTGGCCTTGAACTTGAGATCCTTCTGCTTCAGCCTTCTGAGACACTGGAATTACAGGTGTGCACCACTGCTCTTGACTGGATTCTCTTTTTAGCAATCTAGGAAACCTTGTGCAAGGTGGACATATTTGCAGGAGACTATGGCTCTGAATCTCCATTAGCCTCATGTCACCTCTTTTTTTTTTTGGCTTCAAAAACATGTCTGGAGTTTTATTGATACAAATTGAAAAATTCCCTAGAAATGACATCCTGAAGACAAGGGACCAATGAATTTAGGAGGTAATTGGTGATCTGAAGAAATATTTTGGTTAGCAGAGACTATCACAAGTTTAGTGAAAGAAAACATGGCACCTGGGGTTAAAATACACAGAATGGGTTTTACAGGCATTTTAAGGTGGCAAAGGGATTTAAAGCACCCCTTGAAACCTGAGAAGACTAACATTTAAATTAGAAGATTTTATTATTTGGAGATATGAGAAGCTAAAAAGAGGTGAAGGAACAAGTTCACACCTCAAGTTTCATAAAAGGGCTGGGTTTTGAGTGCTTCTGCTAGATACTCTTTAAGACCCTGTCTTCAATGCAGCATCTGCCCTGGATGTGTCTAACTATTATCTTGTTATGGCCAATGCACAGATCAGTGTGAAGGTTCAGGAGTCTTCAAGCGGTTCATTGGTTCTTACCAGATCCTCCTCTTTACCCTCTTTGCGGTGTTGGCATCAACAGCTTTCATCTTTCTAGGTAAGGAGTCCTTATATTCAGCACCGTGGACTTTGACTTGGAAACTGCCTTCATTTTATTTCACAAATTGCCCCAAATGACTCTAGCATTCCACTCTTCTGGATGCCCCTGAATGTCACCTCTTCCTTACTCTTACAGCTCCAGATTTTCACCTTCTCACTCCCACTCCCCAAAAGAGTATTGGTGCTTTCAATCTGGCTCCAGGCTTTGCTCTCTCGAGAATCTGGGCTCAAATAGTTGGCATTGATATTCCTTTTTTACAGATGAGGATATTTATTTGTGAAACTCAAGGAAACTGAGTAACTTTGATGTCATATAAATAGCAACTGTCAGGCCAAATCCAGCCAAAATCATACTATATCTGCATATCTGAACTAAAAGCAAGCACACACACACACACACACACACACACACACACACACACACGCACACATACGGAGTTATGTCTTGCTAAAGGCAGTGAAGTGACAAAGATGGGACAAGTAGAGTAATGTCCTGAAGCTCAGCCATCATTTCTGAAAGAACAATAAAAAACAATGGTCAAACCTAAAAAGGGCATTGTTACTAATATATTCAGAAAGTACATCAAATCTACTAATATATTTCAGGAAGGGTAGAAAAGGCTTTTATTAGGCAGAGTTCCAAGGATCTCTGCTGTTTTTCGCCAAAGGACTTTAATATTGTCACATTCTTTAACTTGGTCACAATCTTCCCTATGCCAAATACTCCATTATCAAAATTAAATTGGCAGTGTTCAGGTATGGCAGAGAAGCATTTTCCATGAATATGGACAAATAGTGATCCAAAAATATCATTTCTTTGATTATAAGTTGCATGCTTCAACTTCACTTTTGCTAATTGCATTTATTTAATCATTTAATAATAGATAAAGATTCACATGGACTACAAAGATACTCAGTTGGAAATTCCCATCTTACCCTGTTCCCAACTACCAGCTTCTTTAATACACTGCTGAGTAGCCTTCTGAAAGGAAGGAGTTAAAGTCATTTCTGAGAGCCATTCACTTTCTTTATCAGGGTCATGCATTCCGGATAAAGAGAGAGGATCTGATCTAACCTCCAAGCCATTTGGACCTCCAGGTAAATAGACTTATTGATTTTAAGAGGAAGAGGCATTATCTTTGAAGGGCCCTTGGAAGACAGCCCCTGTATAAAGAGCCCACAGTCATCAGAACCCGGAAAGGTGCGGCTCCTTACTGACCAACTGTCAAATAGGCTACACTTGAGTACAACATGAAGCCTCTTCATCCTCCTTTGAAACTTACATTGAGAATGCATCTGCAGGTGTTGGGACCACAGAGCCACCAAGAATTCACAGACATCTCTCCATTTCATCTGAGCATTTTGATTGTCATTCTTAATAAAGCTTGACAAGGGGAAATATGTTCCTGATTCTTGGCATTATGAGCATTATCTCAGCTTTTAGGACTTCTGTGTATATACATGAATACATCTCTTTTCTAATTTATTTTTATATCAGTGGTGATATACTATAAACATTGTTTTGAAACTTGATTTCTCTTCCAATTAATTTAAAAATCTAGAAAACAAGCAAAGAGAAAAGGAAAAAAGGCAAGGGGTCACTTATAATATCACCAAAATACTTATCTGTGATTTTTACATTTGTTCAATGAGCAAACTTCGCAGAGAAAAAAATAAATGCAAACTATGCTAACAGAAGTGTGGAATCTGGCAATTTGATACATTGCTTCTGGGAACATAAATTGAGAAAATCTGTATGGAGAACGGGTGCTATGGAGCACTATGGCTGTCAAAGTTACAAATGTGTATTTCCTTTAAGGCAGAGATTCTGCTTCTAGGAAACAATTCTACAGATATACTTTCACATATGCAACACAGTCCAGGCAAAGGATTATTTATTGCAACATTGTTTACAAGAGCAAAAGTTTGGAAATAAACTGAATTCCATCAGTGAAAATCTCCATAAATACATTATGCATAATTTATTATGTATAAATACACAGAAACTGTTAAAAATGAGAAAGCTTGTGTTTATGTACTGATATGGTATTGTCTCCCATTTTTATTAGTTTCAGCTAGACACCATAATACTTTTTATTAACAACTAGAAAGATGATGGTATATATCCTTCAAGTGATTTTTTTTCTTGTGATCAAATATAGTTGTGTATTTTCCAAGATGATGTCATACTAGACATACTATTTTATAAGATAATTAATTACATATTCCAATATTGTCAGCATTATCTCATGTTAATAAACCTCGACAAGATGAAAATTTTAAATTCTTTGGTTAAGGTAACATACACTGGAAAAGTGTGCAAACCCCAAATGTAAAACACCGTATGTCATCACTAGGGGAACAAACCCATTTCAAAACACCCAGGGCAATCCCTACCTACCGTCTTCTGACTTGTTAATGAGTTCCTCATCAGTTCTGTTGGTAATAGAATCACATTTTAACAACTGAAAGTGCTCTCTCTGTATTCTAAATTTTGCATTTTAGAGATTTCAGAATATTTTCCATTAGCAATATAGGGTGAATTATGACTTTCATTCCTGACAATAAATCAACTACAACTTATTTTTCTGTGGTCTTCTTACTAAAACCTCAATTGATCATTTACAGATCTGAGCCTGGGAGGAGTTTATGATGTAACCTATATGAAGCTGAAGTTTATCCACATAACTTCACATGTCCAAAGTCATAAAGATATTTAACAAATTTAGGACAAAATATCTGAGTAGCTTTTTAAAGGATTGACCCTGGCAGCAAATTGCATTATTTAGTACACTTTCAACAGGACATCTCTATGTCACCTTAAAGATGGTGACCTGAAAGAAATGATTGTGAAAGACATCTAAAAACACAGTGATGCTTTCAAATATAACAAATTTTGAGACTTGTGTTTCTTGGAAACTTAGTGTTCCATAGAAAGCTGATAGAAATACAAGTGGAAAAAAAAAACAATCATAGGAAAAGTTTTTCTTAGAAAGTTTTTACAAATATAAGTAAAAATGACTAAATGTGTACCCCAAACTGCTCTTGTTAGCAAGTCTTAACTTGCTATTAGGGATAGTGTACTCTATTGACGTGTATCAGGATAGATGAAGCTCATGAATTGTCAATGCATTTCTAGACTTTGTGTTGTTTTTGCTAAAGTTAAGCTGGATTGTCTCTTCCATTTTCTGTTCCTCTCCTGTCCTCAAGTTTGTTAACTGCCACAGTCTGGCTGGGCAAAATAACCGGGGGGGTGACAAGCAACTTGTGAAGATTGAAACAGTGGGAACCGCTTTATTGCAGGACAGCAGAGGTATATATACCTAACTGATTATACACAGCTTGTTTCAATTAACATCATCTAGATACAGCAATCAGCCAATAAGGAATCTCCATCATCTTAATGGCTCGGTGGCGTTAGCTCACAAACCACTCCTCCTGGCAAACTGCCAGGCGCCATCTTGACTTGGTTGTGGCCCTCAACAGTTAACCATATGGGTTTTTTATTAAAAGAACAGAGGTGAATAAAGCCAAGGTCAAGGAAAATATTATTTTCTCAGGTATGTGTGTGTTTGAGTGTGTGTGTGTGTGTGTGTGTGTGTGTGTGTGTGAGTGTTTTGAGAAGAACTTTGATGCCTTAGTTATTGGATGGGAGGAATTAGATTTGATTGTTATATTTCTTTTTTTTTAGTTAGAGGAGAGAGAGAGAGAGAGAGAGAGAGAGAGAGAGAGAGAGAGAATTTTTTAATATTTATTTTTTCAGTTTTCGGTGGACACAACATCTTCATTTTATTTTTATTTGGTGCTGAGGATCGAACCCAGCACCCCGCACATGTCAGTCAAGCGTGTTACCGCTTGAGCCACATCCCCAGCCTGATTGTTATATTTCTTTTAATTGTCTTTTTTTTTTCCTTTTTTAAGAAGCCCTGTGGCTTAAATGTCCCTTTCATAAGACTTGAGAGATATAAACAGGGTTCTTTTGGCATACCTTTTGAATGTGGCATTATATTCTTGCTCCATAACTGAGCTATGTGGTGTATACTTTTCTATGCATTATGAATGAAAAAAATCTGAGATTTAATATCTATGGGGTGTTTATCAACACACTAATGTATGCCAAGTCAATATTTAAAACTGGCATGTAATTGTCTTATCATTCAGAGTTTTGAGTTTATGAAACTCTATGTTAAAAGAAACCTTGTCCTTGGATCTTTGAATAAAGAAAAGGTTTTGGGATAACAAAAGATATCTGTTTCACAAATTAAAATTGAAGAAGCATTCAGTGGTCAAATAAGTTTAGGAAGCACTGTTTTACAGTCTTATTTGATCTCTACAGACATGTTTTTACAATGCCCATCAACTGAGAAAACAAGTTTAGCTTGCTGTACTGTGAGTGTTTCTGATCATTAGCATAGCTACCATATTTATCCTGACAACCTCCAGACACTACATTCACGTCTTCAGTAGTCCTTGGGGCTTAGATATTTTTATCACTAATTTCTAAAGTACATGGAGGAGAAAAACATTTCAATCTTATACAATGCTTTCAGAGAATTCACTGTATAGGACTAGCATATCCTAGATATGAAAACACTAAGAATAAAAATAAAAGATAATTACGAATCCTTATAGGTCACTAACAAGGGTGATGCAAAAATCTTAAGCTAATATTGGCAAACTGAATCAAAAAAATTATTTGGATCCAGTACTATTACTAAACTGCTTCTCCCACTTGCCCTCACCCAGAATCAAAGCTTGCTTTAATATTAGAATGTAAGTTAATATAATTCATACATTATACATTTCAAGCAAAAAATCATGATATTTTCCAAAGATACAGGAAGTGTTTAATAAAAGCCAACACTAATTCCTGGCAAAAATTTTTAGCAAATGAGGGATAGAAAAGAGTTGCTTAATCCAGTTAAAGAGTGTCTATGAAAAAACTGCAGTAAATGCCATACTTAATACTGAAATATTGAAAACTTTCCCTTTACTAAAACCACTAATAACAAAACTAGACAATTATGCCAATACTACTATTTCTAGTCAACTTTGTATGAAGGTCTTAAATAGGGGAGAGTGGAATAAGAAATTGCTTAAAGACAGGAAAGGAAGATATGAAATGCTCATTCCTTTAGAACAAATTTGTGTATGTAGAAAAATAAAAATCAGAGTGTGTAACAAATTAGCACAAATCTGGGAGTTTAAAACACACATATTTGTAATTCATAGATTCTGTGGGTTGTAAATCACGACCTAATAGGGTTTTTGACTCATGTTCTCAGTTGACCCAGGAGTTCCCATCTGGTGCTCAGGGACTTTTTCCAAACATACTCAGGTTGTTGGCAGAAATAACTTTCTTGAGGTTGAGGCCAGCCCCATCCAGAAGCACTTCACCTATGCCTACTTGCTTCCCAAAGGTTAGCAGGAGAGCATATGTCTCTTCAGGAAGAGTCTCATCTCTCTCTTAGTTTTTAAATGATCAGGCTGGGCTCACCTGAAGAAAACTACATTTTGAGACCTTATTGATATCTGCAAAATCCCTTTACCTTTGCCTATAACCTTACCTAATCATGGGTTATATCCCACAACACTACACAAGCCCAACCCACACTTAGCAGCCTGATACCAGAGGGCAGGAAGCCCAGGTGCCATCTTAGAACTTGTCCTGCCGCAGAAGTTGAGACAATTTTTTTTTTTTTTTTTACGTGAGTAAGAGTTTAGGCAGGGCTGGGGATGTGGCTCAAGTGGTAGCGCACTCGCCTGGCATGCGTGCGGCCCGGGTTTGATTCTCAGCACCACATACAAACAAAGATGTTGTGCCCACCGAACACTAAAAAATAAAGATTAAAAAATTCTCTCTGTCTCTCTCTCTCTCTCACTGTCTCTCACTCTCTCTTTAAAAAAAAGAGTTTAGGCAGTTAGATGTATACAAAATTTATATAGATAGTCATTTGTGATTTTTAAGTAATAAAAACAAAAAATTAAAAAGACAGCATTTAAAATACCATTTAAAATTGAGTAATTATTAGCTGATACAACAAAAAATGCAATCTCTTTTTTTTTCTTTTTTTTAATTTTTATTATTGGTTGTTCAAAACATTACATAGTTCTTGACATATCACATTACATTTGATTCAAGTGGGTTATGAACTCCCATTTTTACCCCGTATACAGATTGCAGAATCATATCGGTTACACATCCACTGTTTTACATAGTGCCATACTAGTGTCTGTTGTATTCTGCTGCCTTTCCTACCCTCTACTATCCCCCCTCCCCTCCCCTCTCCTCCCATCTTCTCTCTCTACCCATCTACTGTAATTCATTTCTCCCCCTTGTTTTTTTTCCCTTTTCCCTCACTTTCTCTTATATGTAATTTTGTATAACGATGGGGGTCTCCTTCCATTTCCATGCAATTTCCCTTCTCTCTCCCTTTCCCTCCCACCTCTTGTCCCTGTTTAATGTTAATCTTCTTCTCATGCTCTTCCTCCCGGCTCTGTTCTTAGTTGTTCTCCTTATATCAAAGAATACATTTGGCATTTGTTTTTTAGGGATTGGCTAGCTTCAATTAGCATAATCTACTCTAATGCCTTCCATTTCCCTGAAAATTTCATGGTTTTGTCATTTTTTAGTGCAGAGTAATACTCCATTGTGTATAAATTTTTTTATCCATACATCTATTGAAAGGCATCTACATTGGTTCCACAGTCTAGCTATTGTGAATTGTGCTGCTATGAACATCTATGTAGCAGTATCCCTGTAGTACGCTCTTTTAAGGTCTTTAGGGAATAGTCCAAGAAGGGGAATAGCTGGGTCAAATGGTGATTCCATTCCCAGCTTTCCAAGGAATCTCCATACTGCTTTCCAAATTGGCATCACCAATTTGCAGTCCCACCAGCAATGTACAAGTGTACCCTTTTCCCTACATCCTCTCCAGCACTTGTTGTTGTTGGACTTCATAATGGCTGCCAATCTTACTGGAGTGAGATGGTATCTTAGGGTGGTTTTGATTTGCATTTCTCTGACTGCTAGAGATGGTGAGCATTTTTTCATGTACTTGTTGATTAATTGTATGTCCTTCTCTGAGAAGTGTCTGTTCAGGTCCTTTGCCCATTTGTTAACTGGATTATTTGTTTTCTTATTGTTTAATTTTTTGAGTTCTTTGTATGCTCTGGATATTAGGACTCTATCTGAAGTGTGAGGAGTAAAAATTTGTTCCCAAGATGTAGGCTCCCTATTTACCTCTCTTATTGTTTCTCTTGCTGAGAAAAAACTTTTCAGTTTAAGTAAGTCCCATTTGTTGATTCTTGTTATTAACTCTTGTGCTATGCGTGTCCTATTAAGGAATTTGGAGCCCGACCCCACAATATGTAGATCGGAGCCAACTTTTTCTCTGATTTGATATCAAGCTCTTTGATCCATTTTGAATTAACTTTTGTGCATGGCGAGAGAAAGGGATTCAGATTCATTTTGATGCATATGGATTTCCAGTTTTCCTAACACCATTTGTTGAAGATGCTATCCTTCCTCCATTGCATGCTTTTAGCCCCTTTATCAAATAAAAGATAGTTGTAATTTTGTGGATTTGTCTCTGTGTCCTCTATTCTGTATCATTGGTCCACCTGCCTGTTTTGGTACCAGTACCATGCTGTTTTTGTTACTATTGCTCTGTAGTATAGTTTGAAGTCTGGTATTACTATACCGCCTGATTCACACTTCCTGTTTAGAATTGTTTTTGCTATTCTGGGTCTTTTATTTTTCCATATGAATTTCATGATTGCTTTATCTATTTCTACAAAAAAAAATGCCGTTGGGATTTCGATTGGCATTGCATTAAACCTATAGAGAACTTTTGGTAATATCACCATTTTGATGATGTTAGCTCTGCCTATCCATGAACAGGGTATATTTTTCAATCTTCTAAAATCTTCTATTTCTCTCTTTAGGGTTCTGTAGTTTTCATTGTATAAGTCTTTCACCTCTTTTGTTAGGTTGATTCCCAATTATTTTAATTTTTTTGAGGATATTGTGAATGGGGTGGTTGTCCTCATTTCCATTTCAGAAGATTTGTTGCTGATATACAGGAATGCCTTTGATTTATGCGTGTTGATTTTATATCCTGCCACTTTGCTGAATTCATTTATTAGCTCTAGTAGTTTCTT
Organism: Spermophilus citellus; assembly: GCF_964194105.1. Taxonomy (NCBI): domain Eukaryota; kingdom Metazoa; phylum Chordata; class Mammalia; order Rodentia; family Sciuridae; genus Spermophilus; species Spermophilus citellus. The sequence continues at coordinate 33,608,784 of NC_138185.1, read as the reverse complement.
TGTAGACCCTTTTGGGTCTGCTAGGTATAGAATCATGTCATCTACAAATAGTGATAATTTAATTTCTTCTTTTCCTATTTTTATGCCTTTAATTTCTTTTGTCTAATTGCTCTGGCCAGTGTTTCGAGAACTATGTTGAACAGAAGTGGTGAGAGAGGGCATCCCTGTCTTGTTCCAGATTTTAGAGGGAATGCCTTCAATTTTTCTCCATTCAGAATGATGCTAGCCTGAGGCTTAGCATAGATAGCTTTTACAATATTGAGGTATGTTCCTGTTATCCCTAGTTTTTCTAGAGTTTTGAACATAAAGGGATGCTGTACTTTGTTGAATGCTTTTTCTGCATCTATGGAGATGATATTATGGTTCTTATCTTTAAGTCTATTGATGTGGTGAATAACATTTATTGATTTCCATATATTGAACCAGCCTTGCATCCTAGGGATGAATCCTAGTTGATCATGATGCACGATCTTTTTGATATGTTTCTGTATCCGATTTGCCAGAATATTATTGAGGATTTTTGCATCTATATTCATTAGAGATATTGGTCTGTAGTTTTCTTTCTTTGAAGTGTCTTTGTCTGGTTTAGGAATCAGGGTGATGTTGGTCTCATAGAATGAATTTGGAAGTTATCCCTCTTTTTCCATTTCCTGAAATAGCTTGAAAAGTATTGGTATTAGTTCTTCTTTAAATGTTTTGTAAAACTCTGCTGTATACCCATCTGGTCCTGGGCTTTTTGTAGTTGGTAGTCTTTTGATGGTTTCTTCTGTTTCCTCAATTTATATTGGTCTGTTTAGGTTATGTATATCCTCCTGACTCAATCTGGGCAGATCATATGACTTAAGAAATTTATCAATACCTTCAGAATCTTCTATTTTATTGGAGTATAAGGATTCAGAATAATTTCTAATTATCTTCTGTATTTCTGAAGTGTCTGTTGTGATATTGCCTTTTTCATCCCGTATGCTAGTAATCTGAGTTGTCTCTCTTCCTCTCTTCGTTAGCATGGCTAAGGGTCTGTCAATCTTATTTATTTTTTCAAAGAACCAACTTTTAGTTTTGTCAATTTTTTCAGTTGTTTCAATTTCATTGATTTCAGCTCTGATTTTAATTATTTATTGCCTTCTACTTTTGCTGTTGTTTTGCTCTTCTTTTTCTAGGGTTTTGAGATGAAGTGTGAGATCATTTATTTGTTGTTTTTTTTCTTTTTTTAAGGAATGAACTCCAAGCAATGAATTTTCCTCTTAGAACTGCTTTCATTGTGTCCCATAGATTCTGATATGTTGTGTCTGTGTTTTCATTTATCTCTAAGAATTTTTTAATTTTCTCCTTGATGTCTTCTGTAATCCATTGATCATTCAGTAACCTATTGTTCATTCTACAAGTGATGCAGGATTTTTCCTTCCCTTTTTTATCGTTGATTTCCAGTTTCATTCCATTATGATCAGATAGGATACATGGTATTATCTCTACTCCTTTATAATTTCTAAGAGTTGCCCTGTGACATAATATATTATCTATTTTTGAGAAGGATCCATGTGCTGCTGAGAAAAAAGTGTAACTTCTTGATGTTGGGTGGTATATTCTATATATGTCAATTAAGTCTAGGTTATTGATTGTATTATTGAGTTCTGTAGTTTCTTTATTCAACTTTTGTTTGGAAGATCTGTCCAGTGGTTAGAGAGGTGTGTTGAAGTCTCCCATAATGATTGTATGGTGGTCTATTTGACTCTTGAACTTGATAAGAGTTTGTTTGATGAACATAGCTGCACCATTGTTTGGGGCATATATATTTATGCTTGTTATGTCTTGTTGGTGTATGGTTCCCTTGAGCAGTATGTAGTGTCCTTCTTTATCCCTTTTGATTAACTTTGGCTTGAAGTCTATTTTATTTGATATGAGTATGGACACTCCTGCTTGTTTCCAAAGTCCATATGAGTGATATGATTTTTCCCAACCTTTCACCTTCAGTCTATGTATGTATTTTCCTATCAAATGCGTCTCCTGTAGGCAGCATATTGTTGGATCTTTTTTTTTTTTTTTTGATCCATTCTACTAGCTTGTGTCTCTTGATTGGTGAGTTTAAGCCATTATCATTTAGGGTTACTATTGACTATGGTTTGTTCTTCCAGCCATATTTGTTTATTTATGTTACTTAACATGATTTTTTTTCCTCTTTGATTATTTTTTCCCCTTAATGTACTACATCCTACTGTTGGTTTTCATTGTTATTTTCCATTTCATCTTCCTGTAATGTTTTTCCGAGGATGTTTTGAAGTGCTAGTTTTCTAGCTGCAAATTCTTTTAACTTTTGTTTATCATGGAAGGTTTTAATTTCATCTTCCTTTCTGAAGCTTAATTTCACTGGATACACACTTCTTGGTTGGAACCCATTTTCTTTCAGCATTTTAAATATGTTGTTCCAGGATCTTCTAGCTTTCAGAGTCTGTGTTGAAAGATAAGTTGTTATCCTGATTGGCTTACCCCTAAATGTAGTCTGCTTCCTTTCTCTTGTAGCTTTTAAAATTCTCTTCTTATTCTGTATGTTGGTCATCTTCATTATAATGTGTCTAGGTGTGGATCTCTTATGATTTTGCACATTCAGCGTCCTGTAGGCTTCTAGGATTTGGGATTCTGTTTCATTCTTCAAGCCTGGGAAGTTTTCTCGTATTATTTCGTTGAACAGATTGCTCATTCCTTTGGTTTGGACCTTTATACCTTCCTGTATCCCAATAACTCTTAAGTTTGGTCTCTTCATATTATCCCATATTTCTTGGATGTTCTGCTCATGGTTTCTTAACAGTCTCACTGAGCTGTCTATGTTCTTTTCAAGTTGAAATGCTTTGTCTTCATTGTCTGATGTTCTATCTTCTAAGTGTTCTATTCTCATTTGGGTTTTTAATTTGGTTTATTGCTTCCTGCATTTCTAGGATTTCTGTTTGTTTGTTTTTTATAACCTCTATCTCCCTGTATAGTTGATCTTTTGCTTCTTGGATTAGTTTATGTAATTCATTGTCAAAGTTATCTTTCATTGTCTGATTTTGCTGTCTAATGTCTTCCTTGAGACTCCAGATCATCTGAAGCATGTATATCCTGATTTCTTTATCTGAGATTCCATCTGCTGCAGATATTACCTCTTCTAAAGTTGAGTTGACCTGAATTGCTTGTGGTCCTTTCTTTCCTTGTCTTTTCATACTCCTCACGTTTCTTTCTGCTTTGTGAAACTGTTGTTTTATTGATTTTCCCCCTATATATTTATATTGCTCTTGTATAGTTGCAAAGTCTCCCTTTTGTGAAGCAAGACAATGTTAACAGTTCTCAATATCAATAGTACATCATCTAAGCACATGTTTTCCTTATTACTACATTTATAGCTAGACTTTATGTCTACAAATGTTGGTTTTGATTATCTTTTACAAATATAGTCATTAGTTTCATGAAAGGCATACCATTTCTGGTAGCTTGAAGAAAACTGAATTTCAGGTGTAGGATGTTAAGTTTAGGAGGAAAGGAGTGAGGGTATGGGGTTAATCTAACTTAGTAACTTTGGAAAGCTCTAACCAATAGATGGGTAATTTATGGAAGAATGCATAGATCAAATTCCTATCTGTATTTATAAGATTACCCTACTTATAAATAGTAAAATTTAGGGGGTTGCAAGTGGGATAGAGGGAGTAAGAGCGAGAAAAACAAATAACAAGGAAAGAAAGAGAAAAAAAGAGAGCGGGAAAAAGAAAATCAGAGAAAAAAGAAAAAAATAAAAAGGGGGGGAGGGAGGTGGGGCATATGCAATTCCTCTATATTATATTATTCTGGTGATTCAGTTGTTAAAGACCTTTTTCATGCACAATTTTTGGTTTCACATATGTTGAGGTTGCGAGGACCAGAGGGGGAAGGGTAGAGGAGACTGGATGAATGGATGAAAAGAGAGAGAGAAGAGAAAAAAAGAAAGAAAAAAAGTCTCTCAGAACTCTGTTTTCTTTTCTTCCAATTGGTGGCGTTGTCTATTCCTAGCTTGAGTCTCTGGGTTCAGGGTGGTGGTGGTAGTCAGTGTGAGAGGACTTGAGCTTCCACCTGTGGCCTCTCTACTCTTATTCTCTGAGATGTGAACCAGGTGCCTGATACGCTGCAGAACCGAGCTGGTAGCCATGCCCACCAGTTGGTGGGTTTTAAGGGTTGGTGGGATTTTCCAATATGAGTTCCATCAGTTTTTCTCATAAGGTGTTTGATGAGGTGGGGGGTGTTGGGGAAACCTTATGTTTGTCCAGAGCTCGGTCAGGTGACCGCACGGGCTGGTGGCTGGGCCCCTCCTCCAGTTGGGGTGGTCTGTCTACTGCGCTGGCGGGCGGCTGTCCCCCTTCTCCAGGCTGCATGGTCTGCCTACCGTGTGGGCGGGAGGCTGGGCTCCTCCTCCAGCTGGGGTAAAACAAAAATGCAATCTCTGAAAAAAATACAAAACTTTAATGAAGATATTAAATAAGTTATCTTTTTCTATCTTGTTACTGTATATTGAACCCAGGTTCATTTTACTACTGACCTACATTCTCAGCCCTTTTTATTTGTTGAGACAAGGTCTTGCTAAATTGTCAGGGCTGGTCTTGAACTTGTGATTCTCCTGCTTCAGTCTCCTGAGTAGCTGGGATTACAGGTGTGTGCCACCCTCCATGCTTAAAAAGGACATCTTTAAAGAAATGATATATATTATTGATAGATTGAAAAACTAACTTGATATACCTAGGGTAATCTTTTTTAAAAATCCAACAGGTTTTTGTTTTTGGTTTGTTTGGTTGGTTTTAGGATTGGCCAGAATATAATAATTCTAAAATGTATATGGAAAAATAGAGAAACAAGAATAGTCAAGGAACTCACGAAAAAGAAAAAGAGGGATAATTTTCTCTACCAAATATCAAAATATGTCATAAAATATATTAATTAAAGCAGGATATTATTAATATAGGGACTAAAATAGGTCAATGTTATAATTTTGAGCTGTTTATACTTAGCTTGTGACTTACAAATGTGCATGTACTCTATGGCAAACAGGTTAGTATATCAGATCAGTTAAGGTAGTATATTATTTCTTGGACCACTGAGGAACCATATTGAATTGAATTGAGTTGAATTGAACCGAATTGAATTGAATTAAATCCCTACTTTACATCATATTAAAAAATTAAGGAGTGTAAAAGCCTAATAATTAAAAAGATAATTGGATACATTTTTGAGGATAATATAGGAAAAATAGATTTGTGACCTTACATTAGAAGACAAATTCCTGAATAGGATTGTGAAAGTACCAATAAAATAGAAAACACAGGTAAGTGTATTAAAAACTTTTACAAACTTTATTCATCAAAACTAATTTCACCATGAAATTAGTAAAAAACTATCTAGGTTTCATGGCAAAAGACTAATTTCAAGAATACATAAAGAAATACTTCAAATGTATAAGAAAGTCTCAGACAACCCAACAGGAAACAAATGAGCAAAATACCTGAACTAGTTCTTCATTAAAGAGGAGAAATTGGCAAATAAACATTTGTAAAGACTCTGTAGGATATGACTAAAGATCCACCATACAGAAGATTCTTACAGTAGAAAATAGAGGAAGCGGGGTGTAGTGGTACACATCTGTAATTCCATCTATTTAGAAGACTGAGGCAGGAGGATACCAAATTTATTAAAAAAAAAGATGGAAAAAGGGGGATAATTTTCTCTACCAAATATCAAAATATGTCATAAAATATACTAATTAAAGCAGGATTGTATTAATATAGGGACTAAAATAGCTCAATGTGATAACTTTGAGATATTTATACTTAGCTTGTGACTTACAAATGTACACCTTAAAGTGGATAAATCAAATTTTTTTTCGTACAAGCAATCAGGTATAGTAGTTTAAATGGAGTACAGCTACATTCACTGAAATGAATAAGGCAAACCCCAGCGACTTAGCAAGACACTACCTCAAAATATAAAATGAAATGGACTGGAGATGCAGCTCAGTGGCAAAGAGCCTTTCTTTTTTTTTTTTCTCAAAATATACTTATTTTATATATAATAAGTATATTATGCTTAGTACTAACAAAATAAAGGACAAGAAAATACTGGAGAAGATGACACTCAAGAGGGATTTTTGTGTACTACCAGTAGAAATATAAATGGATACAACTATTTTGGTAAAGAATTCAGTACTATCTGGTGAGGTTGAAAATACACATACCCTGGGATTCAGTATTCAGTCCTATGATGTCCACCAACTGGTAGACAAGCATGCTAGTGTTTGTGTACACAGATGGTCCCACCAGCATTGTCTGTGGTCCTCTGAACCTAGAAGCAATTTAAACATTAATCTACCTTAAAGTGGATAAATCATATTTTGTTCATACAAGCAATCAGGTGCAGAAGTTTAAATAGAGTATAGCTACATTCACTGAAATGACTAAGCCTTAAAAACATAATAATGGGTAAAAAAAAGTATCCATTGCCTATTATCTAAAAGTATGAAAGTCACTTGAAAATTCTATTCACAAAATAGGACAGGTAGAATTCTTTTCTGATATTTAGTGACATGAGCTGTGACATCAACTGTGAAGGTAGGCAAGCAAACAATTGCCACATAAGTTGAGACAGAGATCACCTCTGAGAGGGATGGAGGTTTTTGTGATTAGGGAGGACCAAGTGAGAGACTTCAACAGTGCTGAAGATGTCCCATTTCTTCACCTGTTTGATTTACATGTGTGCAAATGTTCACATTTGTGCAAGGTTTCTTTTAACATTTGACTATTGCGAGGTGTTGTTCTGTCATTATACGATATTTACTAACATCCCTTGTCTTAGTCCACTAGATATCACTAATATCCCTTCCCTCCAACGTTTTCTGATAACCCAAAGTTCTCCAGACATGGCCAAATGTTCCCTGAACGACAAAGTCACTTGTCACCCTCTGTTGAGAACCACCTGTACAGTAGTTTTCTAATGAAAATCTCTGACACAAGATTAGTTGTTACTCTTGCACATCGGCCAACACCATTTCAACTTGAACCTACATTTTTTTAACATAAATAATACATGGTGGACATTGTATACCACCTCCCAGGAGTTCTTTGCTGCTTGTTTAAATCCTGGGTATGAGATTGCTTCTGTTCCTTTATCCAGTGAAAGCTTTAGAGGCCTCTATCTTATAGAAGAATATTTGATTACCTTGAATGATTTGATGAAAAAAACTTTAATTTGCATGGCACAAAAATAAGAGAATGTGCTTATATTTTCAAAATAAATGTCTTAAATGAGCTTATTATTTCTGTTCTATTGGCATGGGAAGACTAGTATTTTTAAGAGTTATCTGGACTTATTTTCATTTTTGTTGGTTAAAAAAAGAGTGAAAGGGAAAATTTGACAACACAGAGCATGTTTTATATTACAAATGTTTTAAAGTATGTGCTGTCTTGTATATAAGTATAATTTGAGAAAAATAATGTTGATTAATTAGGGTTTAGGCACTGCTGTAAATCTGTTATGGAACACAGGAAAAGCATCATTTAGTTATGTTAGAAAGAGGATCATTGTCACAACTCAACCACCTGTATTGAATCAAATCATTTAAATACTCAAATGTGTGCTTGTGCAGTGGGTGTGTGTGGGAGTGTGTATGTGTGTGTGTGTGTGTGTGGGTGCACACACGTGTGTGTGAGCATGCACAAATGCAAGCAGTCATTCAACACAAGTTATATTCCTACATAAAAATTCACTTAACAATATATTTGTTCTTAGTTATGTTTTAAAAACTCCTTTAAAAGAAAGACATTTAATAATAAGTGCTAAAAAGCATAGGATTAAATCAGGTACAATATTTTAAGTTCATAAATATGCAACATACACCTGTAAAATCATACATTTTATACAGGTATTTAAGAATTTTTAATTTATACCATTCATACTCAGAACAAGTAGAGGGTAAGGATTTTGATACGCCGTAGTATACTATTATCAGTGTTTATGATGTGGATCTGGAATAAACTTGCACCCAACTGTAATAACCAATTGATAAAATGTAGAAATTTTGTTAGCTGTTGAATATCGAGTAGACAGTTTAAAATAAGACATAGGGGGATTCTTAGGTCATAGAATTTGGCAAACTCAACAGATGAGGGTACCTTGGCCTCTGGAATGTGGGTTTTAAAATACTAGCACACCACATGTGCTTAGGCTGAGTGCTGTAACATGAACTCTATCTTATTATATTAGATTTATTAAGTATTATGTACATGCTTTAGCAGTAAATTGTAGAAATGATTCATGAAAAATATGAACTTTTGCTGGGCACAGTGGTGCACACTTTTAACCCCAGTAACTCAGGAGGATGAAGTAGGAGGATTGTGAGTTCAAAGCTAGTCTCAGCAACTTAGCAAGACCCTGACTCATAAATAAATAAATAACTAGATAAATGGCTGAGGATGTGGCTCAGTGGTTAAGTGCCCTTGGGTTCAATCCCTCATACCAATAAATACATAAATAAATAAATAAACACATAAACAAATGGACTTTTTAGTTAGGTTTTCACTTAAAGAATCTATCTCTAACATTTTCCCTGTTTCTATCACTAACATAGAAATCACTGCCCACTCCAAAATATTTTATTAGGTAAAACGCAAGGTATTATCTAATATGCTAATGCTTATCTGTATCTAACTTTGGCTTTAAAAATTTTATATGAAGACAATTGGAGAAGAGCTTGAAATATAGAAAAAAGATTATAGATTATAAATGTAAAGTTATTACCCAGAGAATATTTGATTTCTACCTTTATTGAAATATAAACACAAAAAATAATTTAAAAATATGAGTTAAGTATGTTGAGAAAGATTTGGCTCAAATATCAAGAAATATTTCCTAAAATAAGATCTATAGAATAAGGTCAATTCTTGCTAGACATGAAAGAACTGATGGTATAGTTAGCATGTTTTATTTCCTTGGAACACAGCAGTAAACTCAGTGGACATCTGTGTTCCTTTCCAGTTTCTTCTCTTCAATAAAAATAAATCTTGATTAAATGTGTCAAGTGCAGAAATACAGATCCTGATTTCTCAACCTTCAAATGCCAAAACATAAGAACAGATATTTCTTCATAATAAATGTGGTTGAGATTTTGTTTTTACGTTGAATTTAAACCTCAAAATGTTTTCTTCTTTATTTTGCAGTGCTGGAAATTGAATGCAGGGCTTTACCTATGCTAGGCAAGTGCTGTACCAGTAAGCTACATCCTTAACCCAATGTAAATTCTTTTTATTTATTTATTTTTCAGATACCAGGGATTGAACCAAGGGGCACTTAACCACTAAGCCACATCCCCAGTCCTTTTTATGTTTTATTTTGAGACAGTGTCTCACTAAATTGCTTAGGGCCTCTTGCTAAATTGCTGAGACTTGTTTTGAACTTGCAATCCTCCTGTCTCAGTATCCTGACTCGCTAGGATTACAGGCATGTGCCATTAAGAAAGCATAACTGGCTTTCTTAATCTTATGGCATTTTCCCAACCTGAAAATTTCTTTGCTCCTCTTCTTCATCTTTCCTCTTCCTACCTACATGTCAGAGTAGTTCTGAAGTTCACTATCTTGCATGCTGTATTCTCAGCCTTTCCATTGTGAAATGATCTAGATTACTGAATAGTTTAGAATATGAATCAGTTCAATTAGCCTTTTTTTCGATATCTTATACAGCATCTTTTGGGTTACTAATTTCCAAACACTGCTTAACTATTATTATTTAACATATTATTGATTAATGTTCTGTCTCATTTAAAACAGAGATTCATACCTCCTTATCTCACAAAACCTAGCACAAGGTCTGTGTACCATCTGTTTTCTATGAAATTTGTTCAATAAAATGAAGACACCACAGGTTGCGGTTGTGGCTCAGCGGTAGAGTGCTAGTCTAATACATGTGAGACCCTGGGTTCGATCCTCAGCACCACATAAAAATAAATAAAATAAAGGTATTGTGTCCAACCAACTACAACTAAAAAATATTTTTAAAAAATTTTAAATGAAGACACCAGTTCATGTGCTCCAATATGCAAGGTCTGATGATTACTGGAGAACACTCAACATTGTAGGTAATGTTACACATTATACATTTATTTCCTTTCATATATGATTTGACCTATTTAAGGTACATGATTGCTATTAAATAAATTTTTTTCTCCTTCTTTTCCAGTTTCCATTTAGTTGTACTTTGAAGTTGATATGTACATGCAAGTCATGTACAGAGAAAAAAAAAAGTCATGTAATCAAAGAGAAAAATCATAAAGTGAACAGTATTTATAAAGGGAAAATTGTGACTGAAGTCCTCTGAGGATTTTATAATATTGGGGTGTCTGTCTAGTCCTAATAACAGTTGGTTGACCCCTAAGGAGTATCATAGAGAAGTATCAAATAAACACTTAGTAATTACAAAATGTACTTTTCTGATGAGCAGTATGCTTGAGCAGCTTTTTGTAATCATCTTGTTATTTTTTTCTTCTGTGAATATGTGTAATCTTGTAATTATGTATAATCTTGCTATTATCGCTTTTCTTAATTATTTGTAGAACTTCAACTTTAGTTATTAAACCATTGTGTGCTATGGAGATTTCAGACCATTTCACTCTGTTTGGCTTTACTTTTTCACTATTGTTTTTTCATTATGTGGCCAATTTCTAGAGCAAAAATCTCCTTGCAGTCTTTTACATGTTTTTCGCCCTGCAGTGATCTTGGAGACAGTCTCATGTTGAGAGAACAGAGTCATAAGTTTGAAACAGTGTAGTGTGTATTGTGTACACCTGACTGGTTTACAGCTTTTTTGGAGAGTTTTTTGAGTTTATTGTGAATTTGTATCACAGAGAATGGAGATTTGTGAGTTAAGCCTCTGTGTTTGTTATTGTAGCTTAAGTCTATCTTATCCTGACTAATATGTTGCATATGTAAATATATATGTTGCATATATGTTACACACATACACACACACACAGAGTATGTTTATTTCTTGGGTCTTATCTATGAACTATTTATCTGCTTGCTGCTTCTTATGCCATTATCTCCATCTCTCTATTTTATTGCAACTTTACAGTAGGTTTTAATACCTAAAAGGACCAAAACCTACATAATTGCTCTTTTCAAAATCCCTTTGACTGGTCATAAGTATTAAGACAGATTTTTAGAATTCTGATAAAAAAAAAGACCTCGGTTGGATTTTGAATCATTTCGACATTATATTTATAAGTTAATTTGGGAAAATTTACTTCTGTGTCAAAAAAAGTATTCTAGTATGTTCCCTGTATCTCATATGTTTCTTTTAATTTTTAAAAAGGAGTTTTTGTTGCTATTGTATAAAATCTTTGTCTATATTATATTTTTAAATAAATTCCTACTTATACATAGAAAGAGAACTGATTTGCCTACCTTATATGCAGCTGCTCTTTTCCTGGGCTAACTTATTAGCAAATAAATAAATAATGTTCTGTAGAAACTTCGTTGATTTTCTTTCATCAAGACATGGCCCAAAGCTTCTTTCTTAGAGACTTATTGAGTCTCCTTCTGGATTTGTTTCTAGTCACTAGTCTGCATACACTTCAGCTTATTTCCATCCTTCATGGTTTCTTCTGCCATCTGTTCTAGGACATATTACTGTGTCCTATTTAAATTCTCCTTCCACCTCTTGTTCCTGTAAGGCATTTAGCAAATCTGTTTGTGTAATTAAATTCCTGTACTCTCATTACTTTATAGACTAATTTTACAGCATTGCTTAGCTTATTTAATATTTCCATACCAGTTTCACCATTCTCAACAGGAAAACCATTGCATATCATTATTTCTATAACTTACAATTTTAGATTTTTGTGATCTGAATGCAATCTCCTTACCTTTTATTGATTATTTCACTAATATCAAGTTCCAAGTCGCCAGTTTTATTGAAGTCTTTGATTGGTAACTCTGTATTAAAACTTGGTACCATTAGAACATAAGATTTTATCTCTCTTGAAAATTATTTTTCTACACTCATTATTCAAGCAAAAAAGTCTCAGAATACAGATAGTTATCAGATTTTTACAGGTTTGTTTATACAAATATTCTCATTTTAAAAATCTTTTGGAATGTGTTTAACCAAAATTTTATGACCTTCTAAGGGTACTTAAATATCACATCGTCAAACCATTTGGCTGTAGCAGGCTTAAAAATCATTCTCATAATTTTGCACAAATCAGCATCTCACAGGCACCTACCCACAAAAGTTAAAAGGGGAGAGGGAGTTCCCATTCTGTTTTGTAGAAATACCACTGTGTTTTCCCTCAAAACACCTAACCTACTACAGAATAAGTCATCAAAGGAAGACAGAGGGTTGATCAGAATTGCATAAATTGTGCTTCAATAATAAACTATTCCAAATTTTTTACTTTTTGGTAGATTAAAAATGGTCACAATTGCTGGGTGTGATGATGCATGCCTATAATTCCAATGGCTCAGGAGGCTGAGGCAGGAAGATTGCAAGTTCAAAGCCAGACTCAGCAACTTAGGGAAACCCTAAGCAATTTAGTGAGATCCTGTCTCAAAATAAAAAAGGGCTTGTGATATGACTCAGTGGTTAAGTGCTCCTGGGTTCAATCCCTGGTACAAATAAATATATAAGTAAATATCAAAAAGGGGGTCAAAATTTATTTTGCTGTTTCTTGTTAAGTGGTAAAATCCAATTCCTCTTTTCTCCATTAGGCTGGCCTTTCGTGCTTTGTTTGACCACTGGAATATGGTACAGGTGACATTTTCACATCTTTGAGTTGAGGTTAAGAAGCAGTGCAACTTCTAGTTGTATATGGGAGCTTTTGCTGTAGAGGTCTTAAGGAGGACACTCCCAAAGTGCCAAGCTATAAGGAAGTCCAAGATACCCACAGGGAGAGGATGTAGGATAAGAGAGATGTCTGATCAGTCTCTTGTTATCCCACCAATCCTGTATCAAATGCCAGTTGTGAATGAAAAGATTTTGACTCTGGCCTTAGCTCCAAACATCTGCCACCACATGAACACACACACACACATCATCATCATCATCATCATCATCAATCCCTGGAACCATAGCGATGAGTTGGTTGGTTATGTAGTAACAGCTAAGTTGAATAGGTTATCATAATGAATATTTCTTGCCTTTGTGAAGTGTGTTACCTTCTCATCACTGTGACCAAAATACCCTATAAAATCAACTTAGAGGAGGAAAAGTACAAGAGATTCCTTTTCTTAGTAGGAATCATGTATTTTTGTGTAACCATAAGTGCCCCACAATACGGCCATTACAAACTTACTCTGGGGACCGAATCGCTTTCTCCTAGTACCAGATACCACTCTTCATTAAAATGTAAAGCAATATTTCACATATGAAAATCATGTACATGGCAAAGTATCGTAAATCTTTATGGATTAAAACACCAATATTTATTATGTCATAGTTTCTGTGGGTACAGTGCTCTGCTAAACTCTTGTCTTCTGGCTTTGAGTTACTCATCAGGCCCATGTATCTCAAGTGTACTGGGGAAAGATTCACTTGTGGGTTACTCACATGGTTATTTCCAAGTTTCTGGTTTTGGCTGAGTGTTGGACTGAAGCCTCAGTTCCTCATGAGATATTGGCTAGAGACTTCCCTTAGTTTCTTGTCACTTGAAGTTCTCTATACAGTGTCTTGGAGTGAGCAAGCAAGCGGGGAGTCTGAGCAAGAAGGAAGATCTGATATTTTGTAAGCTTGTAATAGAAGAGCAATGCCACCACTTTTATCATATTCTGCTAATTCAAAATGAGTTGCTGGGCCCAGTCCACACTCAAGAAGAGAGAATTACACAAGGGCCTGAACACCAAGAGATAAAGATCTTTGGGCCTGTGTCAAAAATTGTTTACCCCAAGTACTGCTATGAGGAGTGAATTCTGCTATTTTGGAGATACAAAGATGCCTAAGGTAAGACCCTTAACTTTGAAGAGTACCTAGTATGGATTGGAGAACTGAGGTGAGAGAGTGATAACTAAGTGTAAATGTGTTGAATCTAAAAGGGGTGTGGTAGAGTTACACATAAGTGTTATTGGATCTGAAAGGAGATAGCAGCACATTTTGCATGGTCTATTGGAGGAACACTGTGAGCTACACGACAGAGGTTAAATAATGCCTCACTAGGCAACTAGGGAAGAGGAGTGTTTAAGCAGAATAAAGATGCAAGGAGGCATCAAAGTACCAGTGTGCTTTGGGAAAGGAGGGTAGTTTTGTGTTACTGGAGCAAGGGAGATTGTGGGAGGCCATCCTTGCACGTGATTGAGGGAGATTGGAGAATGGTAGAATGTAAGCAGGTACAAATGAAGCTGAATGTGAAGGACATTACTTCGGGAAAATTAGAAGGCCTCAAAAGTATTATAGGGTATTATTGACTCCAAATAATAATAACCTCTTCTGGATTATACCATGTCATAGGCATTATACTTTTATTATCTTCGTAGCCACCTTTTAAAGCAGGTTCTATCATTATTTTCATGTAAGTTGAAGTTTGGTACAAGCCACAATCACATGGCTAGGAAGTGTCAGAACTGAAAGGCTGTCACAGTCTGACAGCAGCTGCTTCCTTTTACACTGCTCTATGCCTCCTCAAGACAAAGTCCTTTCCACACATTCCTGCTATCCTGTTTCCTACCGGTCTTCTCTGTCCTCCTTCATCTGAAGGCCAAGAAATGCAATTCCTGAACACACAATTTGTAGTTGAGATAGGAAGTGCTCCAGCAGTGAGTTTCTTTGGTGCCTGAGATGATTTCTCCCTCTTGTTAACACAATAAACTATTTTCTATTGACTGTAGGATTGATGTATAACAGTCTTAGTAACATTCATTGCAAAGACATTTTTCTAATTTACAATAGTTTGTAAACTCTTTAGGGTTATATTTTGATGATAAGAGCTGTGTCTACATAGGTTTTATCTAATACTAATTAACATCTAATTCAGACAAGCTCTTTTCTGCAAGTAAAACTCATCTTTCTTATATTACTGATTGGAGAGTGATTGCAGGTGCTTGAAGTACTCTTAGTGTGTCTAAGCAACCACCTCTTTTTTCAAGATCTAGTAACTACTCTACTGTTTCATGCTTTGTACACCTAGTAAACGCTTATAAAGCAACTTTGAAATCACTCACCCACGCTTTAATTGTAACCAGTCTTACATACTCAGGGTGTGGTGGTCTCGAAGATTCATCTAATGTATTATCTGCAAAGAGATTTGGAAATCATTTAAGACTACAGCTTATTTTATTTTTAAAATTAATTATTTTGTTTATTTTTAGCACAGGGGTTTGAATCCAGAGGCACTTTACCACTGAGACACATCGTTAGCCCTTTTTATTTTTATTTATTTTTTTATTTTGATACAGGGTCTCCCTAAGTTGCTTAGGGCCTTTGTAAGTTTCTGAGGTTGGCTTTTGAACTTGAAGACTACTTTTATTTTAAGACACTAACAAAACTATAGCTGAGAGAAAGGTGAAGTTCATTGCATTGCCAATGGCCATATTCTTATTAACTGATGCAACCATCTGTCAGTGCTCATGTTTTAATTTTCAATAAAATTAAAATATTTTAGTAAAAATTATATAAAATCGAATCGTCTAGTTTCGTCATCATCTCCAATTACGCGGTGATGCTTCAATGTATACATGCAGAAAGCACTTAAAGTTTTCAGCGAGAAGCCAGCCCACATGTCCCTCCAATTTTCAGTGACCTTAAGATTACTCCACAACACCCTGCTGCTATTTTAAAGAGCGTGGATTTTAAATGACCGGCCACTTTTCTCTTTAGAGAAACGCACGCGCTCCAACCCGCTATTCCAGGGGTTTGAGCGGTGCTGGCACAAACTTAAACAACGTTGGGTCATCTGTTTATTTTCAGAGTGGCAGTCAGGGAGAAAGGGCGGCTGTTGCCATGGCAACCAACACCCCGGGCAACGGCTAGGCAAGGCGGGAGGGGCGTGGCCTCGGCGGACGCAGGCCGATAAGAGGCGGTGCCGGCCGCCCGCCGGTGTCTTCAGCGGGGTCTGTACACACTGCCAGGCGGAGGCGGGGCGGCTGGGCATCTCCTCTGACTACCTGGCAAGGCCCCGCCAGGCGGGCAGGCGACCAGGCCTTGGCCCTGTAGTTTCCTTGGCCCACACTCCCTGCTGGGGAGTGTCGCTCCGCGCCCAACATGGCGGGCGGGCGCTGCGGCCCACTGCTGACGACGCTTCTGGCTGCCTCGGTTGTGGCATTGGCGGCGACCGAGGGCCCCGAGCAGGCCGTGTTGCCGGCGGAGCAAAGCCGAGTCCAGCCCATGACCGCCTCCAACTGGACACTGGTGATGGAAGGCGAGTGGATGCTGAAATTGTGAGTGTGCCCGCCCGCCCCGCTCGCACATTATCCTCTCGGGCGCCACCTTCCCGAGCCCGCGTGGTCGGCTCGCAGAGTGGTCCGGCTGGGCTAGACCTAGGGCCGGGTACCCACCCTGCCAGCGACCGGCGGCGCGGGGGCCGACCTCATTTGCGCATGCGCGCACGACCCTCCGCGCTGACGGCTAGGGGTGCAGAGCATCCCCACACTTTTCTCACTTGCTTTAGGGGAGATTGTTTCAGGGAGAGAGAATGCAGCTTACCAAGGGAAAGAGGGGTGGAGGGGAGGAAATATGCATGAAAACCGTGCCCTCACAGGAGCGAGTATACGTGTACGGGATAATTGGCAGTCATTCAGTGACATCATGTACAGTATGAATACGGAGGAAAGGATAGGTGACATTTGTGTTGAATAAGTTACAGCAGAATGGAGAAGGGAAACCACTTTGTATGAATGTCTTAGTTTTTCTTTTGAAGACCTTGAGATGTCATTGTGAGAATAAAACATTAACATGCGTGCATTTTAGTTTTAAAACAGGATTACAAATAAATGCTGATACTATATAATTTTTAGAGGTCCGACTCTTAGATGAATTTAATAATTTAATTGTGCTGACTTTATAAAGAGTAGGTTATTAACAAATTGTTCCTTTTAACAACAGAAGGTAAAATGTTTTCAGTGCTTTTGCTTGAAAGGGATGGGCAGCTGTTTTTTAGTTAGGAGAAGGCAGGGGATTTGTTGGTTGTAGCTTTCAATTAACTCTGAATAGTAAGGGAGTGATCATTTGAAAGAAGACTTGAAGTTGACAGAGGACAGTTGTTTGAATAGACTTGAGAGACCATCATGATGGGCTTTTAGGGAAAATGAAGTTCTGGAGAAATAATATCTGAGACCACATCTCTGTAGCCTGTGGTTTCAGGCCATATATGTGTATATATATTTCCTAATATTTGATAATTAATTTTTCATTCAGCACAAAAGACTCAAAATTGGAGTTTCGATTTTTTTGATTTTAAGACCAAATTTTGATTCTTTAGACTGCAATTTAGATTGCAAGCAGATGCCTAGTAGAGTAAAAACAGTGTTGAGATGATGGACGTAGTTGTCACTTAACAAATTACATTGCTCAAAGAACATAATGCATACTATCTCTTCAAATTTGCATTTAGCTTTTGGTTACAAAAAAGGGAATATTTAGAACTCAAAACAAATGCCCTTGTTATCATAATAAATCAGTAAAACTGTTGGAAGAAAGCTAGAGACACGAATAACTTATTAAAGTAAACCGCTCAACTACTTTGGAAGGAAGTGAGGAAATCATATTTAAGAGAAACTTTTAAACTAAGTGGAGCTTTATGTTAGGAATGCCATGTTTCCCTCGAATAACTATAAGAACTTTAGAGAAACTGCATTTTGCCAGCTAATACTACGGAAAGGTCTTTTTTTTTTTTTTCTAGTAGATTTTTACACCATGTTCTTTTCCTGGATGTTAATTTTCTCATTAAAACAGTTTGTGTATGTAGGTGATAACAGTCAAAGAAGAAAACCCTCATATTTAATGTTGTCAACTCCTCAGCTCCTTTGTGTTTTATGGTTTCTTTTGGAATTGCTTCTTCTTCTTCTTCTTTTTTTTTTTTTGGTAAGTCAGAGAACTAAGAACACTAAATCAATGGTGAGTTGAAGCCCCACTAAGTTTCTAAAAATGAGTGACAGCCAATAACTCTTATGTTTGGTTATGTTGATGGTTCACATTGTACCTTTTTATAAATGTATAAGCCTAAATGGGAGAGATCATTTGCGATAAGCTTGCCATTTGTCCAGTTGTCTGGTGTAAGCTTGGACTGTGATGCAAAAAGAGTCTTGTAACCCGGAAGTAAGCTGTGTACATATTGAGATCATTTTAGTAGGAGTTCTCTTTACAAGGAGTATTCTGCAGAATTAGTGGATAGGAAATGACAGGAAAGTAAAGGATTCACCCAAATTACATTCCAATTTCTGCATACCAGGACCTCTTCAGAAATGTTTCCTCTGAATAAATACTATGGCTCTTGTCTATTTTTGATTTATTTTCTGTATTATTAGATGATACTCCCTCTCTTCCCTTTGAAAAAAAATCCAACAGTATAAAAATTTAAGATTCATTATATTATTGATACCACTATAGGCCTATGACATTCTAGGGATTCAAACATTATCAGGTTTTTTTTCTCATTAGAGAAAAACAAAATGTGTTTATGATACTTCCCAGATCAACATTGTGCTCAAGTGAACTGGTTTTATAATTGGAGGTAACTAGAGTCTGCTGATGATGTGTTGAACTACCTAAAGAAGAAATGTTGGGAAACTTTCTCATGGTATTAAATGTTTGATAATGGGGGTAGGGCATGTGTGAGGCACTGTGTTGGATTCTCAGCACCATATATAAATAAATGAATAAAATAAAGATTCATCAACATCTAAAAAAATTTAAGAAAAGAAAAAAGTTTGAGAATCTAACATCACTTTGAATGACAGTTCTTTATTCATTTGCTTATAGGGAATTTTTCTTCTGGGAATCTGCTGTTCTATATCTCATGTCATATAAAGCCTCTTTAATGCAATTTATGGTTATATTTGTGCTGTGCTGTTAATTTCATTTAGTTTTAAGGAACTACCAGTGTTTGCCTGGCTCTGAGACATGAAAAGATCCAAATACAAAATTCAATTTGTTATATTTTCTGTGTCTTTCAAACAGTCAATTTTGGGGATCCTTGTAGCTGAATTTCCAGTTTTAGAAAAGCAGTGCTGTGTTAAAGAGAAATTATCAGATAAGAATATATTTGCAGTAATTCATTTCTATTCTGAAACCTTTTTACAAATCTGCAAAAGAATTTTATTACTGCTTATATTTTCTTTAATGCTAAGGGCTTACTGTATTCTCTGTTTTCTTTTTGTTTGCTTTCATATAATCATTTTATAACACTCATCCATTTCTACCACAGCACTACAACTGGCTTGCTGTGCTTTTTTTTTTTTTAAGATCTTCCTATGTTTTCTTTTCTTTTTTATGTTGTGTTCCATTCCGTTGCTTTGCAACCTTTTGCTGTTTTAAATACTTGCTTGGCTTCCATTATGTCAGTCCTTGAGAATACCGCTTTTATTCTTTTGAAACACAAGAGTATGTAATATGATACACTCTGTATACTGTTTTGGTATCTAAAGAAAGCAGATAAACAAGCAGATATCCAAGTAGCTTATTTTTGACCTGCTTATCGTTAAACCAAATGCAATGAAAAAAGATAAAAATATTTGAGTTAAATTACATTACTTCTGTAAATCAGATCAGGTTGATTTTTATAAAATACTTTTCTGACCTTGTTCTTGGGCTGCTCATGTTTCAAAACAGATTAGACACCGGGTGATGGAGTAAAGCCTCATTTATTTGCTTAGGACCTCTAGATTTTGGAATTTTCTTTCTAGTATTCTTCTCATGCCTAGAGGGTGTATTGAACATTATTTCCTTAACTTATCTGTCAAGTAGTTGTCATTTCCTGCAGTTTATAGATTGTCTTGATTTTATTGATTGACTGTTAAAGAGGTAGTTGCTTAAATTCTTCTTGTAGATTCGTTACAGGGTTGAAGACTTGGGAAGGTGGAGATGAATGAGCTACAACCTTGATTTTAAGGGTCTGGCATTTTATAATGCCCTGAAGGAAATAAATAGCATAAGTTACATTCATTTCATTTAGCAAATGTTTGCATGTCTCATTGTCCTTCTCACTTGTATGAATGTAGTATGAAATACTAGTGAGATTGGAGTGAAGACAGAAGAAAAATTGTCCATTATTGGTGAATAAAAACTTATTTTTAGTAAAAATTCCATAAAATAAATTTAACTAAGTCCTCCCTCTGAAATGTTTAGTACACCTAATGAAATTGAATTTGGTGACTTCATACAATAAACAAATGAATCATCACCGTGCATCTAGCAGAACCTCGGTGTACTTTGTATATGAATACTACCATAGATAACAATGGTTTGCCCAGAAATGATTAAAAACATTAAACTTGTATCCAAGTTATGTAATTTAACAGCATTTTGGTTATCTGAAATATATTTCAGATGTCTTTATGAAGCTTTGTAATTTTACATATCACTGTGACTTGCAAAATGTTTTAATAGAAAATATGTTGACCTAGTTTCCAGGAGTACAATGGTATACTAATTCCCCATAGAGACTCTGAAATCAAAGAGGATTACATTATGTGTAAAGGACACACTTACTGGCAGATAAGATTTTTTTATAGTTCTTAAGAAAAGACTGCTACTATGAGGTAACTTTTTTTTTTTTTTTTTCAGTATTGGGAATGGAACTCGGGGACTAGAAAATGGTAGGCAAGCCCTCTATACACTGACCTGTGTCCCCAGCCTTTTAATAATTTTTTAAATTTTAAGACAAGTTTCCCAGGATGGTTTGAACTTTTGATTACAGACATCTGCCACTGTGCCTGTCTCCTTGTTTTAAACAATGTAAAGAAAGACCATGTTTGGTTCTTTCCAACGAGTTTTATTTATGCTTACATGCACATGTACATAAATAAATTATATATATGTATAGGTGGGGGGGAGAGAGAAACGCAAAGATCACATGGCATATCTATGCATTCATTTTACCCCTGTCAATATTTTATTTATAATAGGTTTTAAATTCTTGTTTAAATTATTATCCCTTATATACAGAAGAATACAGGAGTACACATAATTTTAAAAGCTGTGGCAACAATGGGTCAGTTCTCTTACTTAACCCAGAGCTGGCTTATCTCCACAATTGAAGGAACATGTTGGTGTATTTCACCACAACCAGCTCTGACTAAATATCAGAAATAATGGCTTTGACAATCCATAGCCCAGTGGTAGCAGCAACATAGAAAATGGAATAACTAAAATTACTTCAATGGCTTATCTGATGGTATATCATAATTGCATATCCGAATACCAGTTTCACCAAAAATCTAATTTACATAACAATCTAGAGACTAAGGGCTTGATTTTTTTTAAAACTTGTGATATTTGCAAGGTTTAATAATTAGTAATGTAGCACATGTATGCAAAGACAGAGTCCTAGAGAAATTGAGCAGAGAATATCTAAAATCCATTAAATTGTCCTTCAAGGGTTTTTCCTTATTTTTGTACATTCTTTCTTATGCCTCCTACCTCTTTCCCTCTGAATGTTGGTGTTGATGTTGTCTTTTTGTTGTTGTATCTTGAAGATTTTTTTTTTTAATCACAGATACGTCCATCTGTGTTCTTGCTTCAAGTGGTCTTAAGACTTAAGCAAGTCTCTCTAAACCTGCTTTCTCTCTTTGTCAGCAAGGATATGAAGTTCAGATGAGCTGAGGTGAGGTATCATAAAAGTGTCTTGGAAACCTAGCAGAGTATTGCAAATGTAGTTTGTGTTAATGATCATTCTTACTGTGTGCTTGCTTTGTATGTATCATTTAATCTTCCAATAACCTTGTAAGGTAGCTCCTGTTACTATCTCATTTTATAGTTGAGGAAGCTTAAGCATGGAAAGATTATTAACCTGCCCAAAATCACATGGGTAATTCATGGTTGATCTGATTCCTGTAGCAGAGCTCTTATTCAAAATCCTGAAATGCCTATTGAAATATTCTGAATGATTTAGTGTTCCTTTTTCTTTAAAGTTTGCCAACTGCCTAAGACTCATCTGCCTTTTGGATATTTAGAAGTTATATAGAAAATAACTGTTTTTTTCTATGAAGAATGAAAATGAAATTTTTACTGAAGTTTATACATTTGCTTATCCAGCATACATTTCTAGACCACTTACTGTGTAGCGGGAATATACTTTGCCCTGGAAATATAGAGATAAAATTTAAAAAAAAAATCCATGTTAAAAAATGTTACAGGAATGTTCTCTAGCCCATATCTTCTAGATCTTCTGTAATGGGAAGACTAATGATCTTTTAGAGCGATCTTTGGATTAGCTAGAATAGTCTTTTCTAGAGATGTCATTAGGGAGTTTTGCTAGTCTTGCTGCTTCTGGGGCCTGATTGGATAGAGGTTTGGGCATCCTATTTCTTCTGATTTCTGCTTAATTTCCAGTATTTTACCTAAAATAAATGCATCCTTTCCCCTAGTCTTGGCTTTTTAACATCCCCACCCTACCTTTTTATAATGTGAAATATTAAAATTTTTCCTGATTGCAGTTTTTCTTTTTTTTTTTTTTACTTTGTTGTTGTTCTGCAAAGTGCATGTGTATAATTGCTTTGATTGTTTGAATGGAACTTTGCACAGTTCAAGATTTTAAAAAGACTTGCTTGCACAGGTGATCTGACATCCCTTTATCAATTTACTACCTTTCCCCTTTACTCTGTTTCCTTTCCTAGGACTTGGTGTATGTGTTTGTTTTTTAGGCAGGCATTTTTTTCCTACTTCTTTTTCTCCCCTGCCTCTTCCCTCTTAATGCAGAAATAATTTTTGTGAAAACGATTTTGTAAAAACAGTTCTGGAATTGAAAACATAAAAAATAAACTGAGCATTTTATAATGTTCACCAAAAACTTGGTTATCTCTTTAATCAAGTCTTTTAAAAAATATTATTAAAAAATCTTACTACACAAAAATAGAAGTTGTGTAGTAAATCCTCATTTTACCCATCATTCAGGTTTAGCAGTTATTAATACCTTGTCAGACTTGTTTCATCTGTACTTTCTGTCCATTATCCTTTGGTGGTATAATTTTTATATTGTGAGACTCATTACATGTGATCAATCTAGGGATAGCAATTCTTTCTTATGTCTATTTTATTTATTTCCTCAATATTTTGACATGCATAAAAGATTTTTTCAAAAGTTTAAGTAGATTAAAAAAAATATGTCTAGTTGGTGGCATCCTGAAATGATACTTAAAATGTGCCCAATGATTTATTTATTTTTGCCTGGAGTATCCTATTCTATTTTGTGAGCACTAATTATTTTATTTTCTATTGTTCTGGGAATTATTCAGCAAAACCAAATGTTTCTCCACTTGTTCCAATGTATTTTTGTGCCATTATTCTGAAAATGTTAATTTTCCTTTTAATTTTGTCATGATAGTATTTTGAATGTATTTCAAGCATATGGTATTGTTTGTTCACAATATTTTATATTAAGCATAATCCTGCAAGCTTTGTTAAGTCTCTATACAGCTTGTTTTATCTAACTCCTTCTAATTTCAAAGGATATCTTCCTTTCTGTATTAGTTTCTTTGATCTGCTATCACAAATTACAGACGGGGTGATTTTAAACAACAGAAATTTATTTTCTCACCTTTCTGAAGGTCAAATTTCAAAGGCCAGCATGCAGCAGGGATGGGGGCCCCTGTAGGCTCTGTAGGAGTGTCCCTTTGGTGCCTCTATGAGGTGGCTGCTGGCATCCCTGAGTGTTCCTTGGCTTGTAGCTATATTACTCATTTCTATGCCTCCATCTTCACATGGTCTTCTGCTTATTTATCTTTATCAAAGCTCCCTGTTCTTCCTCTTCAAACAACTGTTATTGGATTTAGAGCCCATCTTAAATCAGAATGATCTCATCTTGGGATCTTTAATTATATGTACACAGACTCCTACTTAAAGTAAGGTCATATTCATGAATACCAGGGCCAGCACTTGGACATGTCTTTTTGGGGAATATTATTCAACTGACAACACTTTCTGAGCAGCAAACTTCTCTGGATTCTCATCTTAACAATTGCAGA
Organism: Spermophilus citellus; assembly: GCF_964194105.1. Classification (NCBI taxonomy): domain Eukaryota; kingdom Metazoa; phylum Chordata; class Mammalia; order Rodentia; family Sciuridae; genus Spermophilus; species Spermophilus citellus. The sequence continues at coordinate 33,584,644 of NC_138185.1, read as the reverse complement.
TTAAACCCTGAAAAAAATTTAGAGCTTTGTAGTATGTATCTTTATGGTGTTTTCCAGACACGGGAGGGCAAGGTGAAGCCACTAATGTATTGTCTCAGGGCTCTGAGTCTTCACACATATTGTTTTTCTCTGCTAAGGGTTGAACATTCTTTGTCCCCTCCCTGATGGTATTCCTGTTTTGAATCTTTCTTAGTGGCTCTTTCTGAGGTACCCAAGCTCCTCAATGTCACTATAGCATCTGTTCAGCATTCTCAATCATAGCATTTGTCACTTGGGTTGTATTTACCCGTCTGTATCTTCTCTTCACCCCTGGATAATATAAGCCACAAGGAAAGGAGACACCACATCTATCCCATTTACTGTTGTGACCTCAGATTTTAGTAGAGTGCTTAATGTTTTTTTTTTAATGTAAACATTAAATGTAAATTAATATTTTTATTGAATAAGAAATATATATAAAAAGTGGGATTTCTGCTTGAAGTCCCAAGTATTTTTAACTCTTTTTTCAATTTAAAAAAAGTGTTATATAGAACTTTTCCTTTGCTTCTTGGAATGATTCACAACACAGATATTCAGATGTTTGGAAACATGCTTGAGGACCCACTAATGACAAAACTTCTGGCCTCTCCCTAGTAGATCTACAGTTTTGATGGATCTGAAACTGGTTTGTCATAGGGGTAACCATGTGAAAATTACTTTCCTTTAGTGGGGCACTCAAAGTGCATTCATCCTCAGAGATCAAAATATATTTAGAAAGTAACAAAGTTCAGTTTGAAGTGTAAGAATAGTATCAAAACATTTTATATATAGCAATAATTCCTCAAACTTTGACTAATTTTTGCAATAGAATTGATATTCATGTATTAAATTCTAGAGGGAAAATATGCTTCTCTTTTTCTATTTTAAAGGTCTTTGGAAAAGCTTGATTTTTATACTTCTCTTTAGTTTAGAATTTATTTTTTCATTTAAATATTCCTCTATTTTTTTCTTATAATTTTTTCCATATATTTGTGCTAATTAACTATTCTTCTCTTCTAGTTATGCCCCATGGTGTCCATCCTGCCAGCAGACTGATTCTGAATGGGAGACTTTTGCAAAGAATGGTGAAACACTTCAAATCAGTGTGGGGAAAGTAGATGTCATTCAAGAACCAGGTATTGTAAATGTTGAACATATGCAAAAAAATCACTTTTTATTTTGTAATTTTTTTTAAAGTTTATTGAAAAGTTGGGAGACTAGGACTACCTTAAATCATCAGATTACATTTTAGCACATCTGGGTCTGTCTGTGTATGTGCATATGTATTTGTATTTTCTGAGACATTGGCAGTAAGTTGCAGGCATCATGACTGTTCAGCTTCACTGCTTCACTTCTTTATCATGTAAAATCTTCCTGATTATTTCCCATGGGTGAGGGGGAGTGAATCAAGGTTTTCAAGCTGCATTTGTTTTGTTCTGTGTTTTTAGTCTCTCTCAATTTAGAATAATCCCTTTTTTTCTTTCATGACATTAATATTTTGATGAAGATAAGCCAGGATTTACCTATGTGTTTCCTTATGGTGATATTTAACTTACTCTCGTATTTTATGCATTTTCTATAAAGTGGGATTTTGATCCAGAGGTATAGTTCAAATCTGGCTAGACATTATGGCAATAGTACTTCATAGGTGATACTCTGACTTTATGTTGCATCTCAGCAAAAGCCAAATGTTATCACCATTAGTGAAGTTAATTGTGTGCATTTGGTTAAGGTGGGAACACTAACTATCTAAATATTTTAGAAACAACCTGCTTATTAGCAAATAATCAGTGAAATGATACTTTGGGATTTTTAAGATTCATGATGATTTTGCCTGACTCAGTGGGTTCCAAAATGGTGAATATCTAATTTTGTCATTCCATCTATACTTATAAGCTCTGAGGACTGTAATTTTTTAAGAGAAAGAATCACTTCACCAAAGAGTAAAAGCGAATACTTTATATTTTGGAAAGCTAATATACAATAAATTTGTATTTGTAGTTTAAAAATAACTTTGTGTATTATATATAAGTTGAGAAGTTGTGGGCTTTTATGATCTAAATCTCTGAATGTGCCTATTTTTCAAAGTTTATCAGTCATCTTATAGAAATTCAGTTTTTAGCTATGACGTCACTTTATAAGTGAAAAACAAGTTAAGCGTGGAAAGGTAGCTATTTACCTTTCTATAATAACTGTGAATTAAAAAAAACTATACTAAGTAATGAAGTACCATTTACTTGGACAAAAGAATGGATGATATATGTTAATACTGACATAAGAACAAACCCATGGAGAGATATTTTTTATTATAAGCCATGTAAGCCATGAGTCTTCAAGCTTCTACCTTTTAAGCATTGGAACAAAGTTGCTTCTGTCCATCCTCTACTTGGGGATGGACAATTATAATTATTAGTTCTTGGTTTTGGCTGTTGTTGATCAAGAATACGGTAAGAGAAATTGCTTTGAAGAAATATTTTTAAAACATTTATTGTTAACTTAAAGTTTTATGTAGATGTAAACTAATTATATTTGAAATACAAACAAATGACTCTTTCATCTGGTATTTTACAAGAATAACTAAGAAAATAAAGTTCAATGAAATAAAAGTATTTTATGTATTAGCACAATTTTTTAAGGAAAAGATTCTAAAATTATTTTAAATGATAAAATCTTGAAGACTGCAATTCATAAATACAAATTAGGAGACAAAGTTATACATGCGTGAATGTTTGAATGTCCTAGAGAATACAATCATGGGCTACATAATCATGTTTTGGACAAGGACAGGCTGCATAGATGACTGTGGTACCATAAATTCTTATTGCCTAATGATGTAGATTGTTTGTAGAATATAGTTTGTGTCAGTACATTCTATGATGTTCACACAAAAAAATTACATAATGATGCATCGGCATGTTCTGATCTTTAAATGATGCATGGCTGTATGCTTCTGATTATACTGTTTTAAGTTTATAATTTTACTTGAAATTTCAAACCTCATGCTTTCATTAACCCTTTAATAGGACTTATAAAATGCATTCAACAAATATTTGAATTCCTACCATGCATCAGACTTGAAAAGTAAATAAGGAATATAGAAGGCTGGTTCTTCATTGAGCTTACATTCTAGTAAAGGAGATAAGTAGTAATAAATACAAATAAAAAATTATGTCAGATAGGGTTTGGCGATAAGAAGAAAATAGAAAGGTAAAAATTGTAGAAACCAATGGGAGAAACTTTTTTTTTTTTTTAATAGGATGGCCAGGGAAGAAGTCTTGATATAATAAGAGAGTGAACTTCAACAAGATTTGGGGCAGGAGCATTGCAGGTAGAGCAAACACTATGTGCAGGTAGGAGTATCCCTGGCTTATTTGCAAAAGTAATAAGAGGGCCAGTGAAGTGTACTCTGAATGAATGGAAATGGAGGGGTAGCTAGGCAGCAGACTATGTAAGTGTCTTTTTGGCCAGGCAAGGAGTTTAGATTTTATATGAAGGATGATAAGAAGAAAGATTCTGGAAGGTTTGAGTAGGGAAGTGACATGATGTGATTTTATGTTTTAAAAGAATTCCCTCTGGCTGCTATGTGGAAAAAGCTGACTGTAGGGAGCCAGAAATGGAAAGTAGGGAGAACAATTAGGGTGTTAATGCAGTAATTCAGAGTTGAGAAGACGGTAGCTTAGCCTAGAAGCAGTAATGGTTAAGTGGTTGGATTTGAGAGTAGGATTTCCTGATGGATTGTGTGTAGAATGTAGTAGGGAGACAGGAGGAAGTTCTGAGGAGGAGCAGATTTGGGATGGGTTAAGTTCAGAGTGTTAAATAAACATCCATTTAGAAAGAAGCTAGAGAAATGTATTTGAGGATCATTTATGCAGATGTTTGAAACTAGAGAAAGGAAGAATTGAGATTGCCTAGGGGGCATGTGCTAGAGAATGAGAACTTGGGCACTCCAACATTTGGAGGATAAGAATTTTCAGCAGAGTAGTAGAAGCCAATAAGGTAGAGGAGAAGGGTGAGGGGAGAGAGGGTGCAAGCATGTATCTAACCTGGTACCAACTCTCAGGCAAACCTATGTGGCAGCTTGTCCCTATGTCTAGAAACAATTTTACTATTTATTTTTACAAAATTTATTATCCTGAATGAGTAATGGAAAACCATTGAAATGTTATTGATTACTTTTCCCCAAGTTGAGCACTCTACTGGATATTTTTCTTTTTTCTTTTTTTTTTTTATTAGTTGCTCAAGACAATACAATGATCTTGACATATCATACATTTTTCAAATGGGGTCTGAATTCTCATTTTTCCACATGTACAGATTGCAGGATCACATTGGTTATGCAGCCACGTTTATACATATAGCAATACCAGTGTCTGTTGTATTCTCTACTGGATATTTTTCTGTGCAAATTTCTATTTGGTTATAGAGCTTCATTTGCATATTCTTTCATCAAGACTGACTTGCCACAGGCATGTTAGTCAGTAGTAATTTCATTTTTCTCTAAGAGTAAAATTTATAATCAGGAAAGCAACAATATTTTAAGTGTTCATACATAAGAAAATGCATTAGTCATGCCCATGATTATTCTCCTTTATGTATTCTAAATAAAAGATATTTCACAATTATGAAAACAGACATTATAAACATATTGTGTTTTTATAGCTGAGATGTAGAATTCAAGGAAAGGACAAGCTTTAGATTCTAAGTTACATTACATTACATTGGCTGTTTAATACTGTATAGATAGGGTGATATTTCAGTTGGGTTCTCTTTTTGAAATTGAATTTTATGTACTTGAACCTTTTGTTCCATTACAGATGAGCTTAGTTGACAGGGATAGAAAAACAGTAGCTGCTCATACATCACCCATGGGTGATGGCTATGTCACTGGATTAGAAGGAAACCAGACCCTACCTCAGCTAAGAATAAACATTGTTCTTAAACCACAATTTAATACAGAAGAAGTCAGTTTAGTTTGCTGTACTTCAGTTAGTGTTGTATTTTAAATTTTATAATATAACAACTTTGTATTCTACTATAATTGGCAACGTTATTTCAATCTCAAAGATTAGGTTAGTTCTACATTTTTTAGTTGTTGTTTTCCTTCACTTTCTTTAGTGATAACTAGAATTTAATAAGCCTTTATTTTTGTTTGTAATTGTGTTAGGTATATGCATTTTAGCTTTATAATAATTATGTGAGGAATGAACTGTTATCTCCATCTAACTCAGAAAACTTAGCCTCAGGAGGTTTAGTAACATGACCAAGGTATCACAGCTAATAAAAAGTAGAACAAAAGCTATTAGTTTTCTCAATACTGACCTTAATTTCTATTGTGTTTTTGCATACCAGTATAATATTTTTCCTCTAAGTTTTTAATCTTTATGTGTTTTCTGATAAGAAATTTAAAACTTTGTGTATTCTGGATTTATACCCTTTTTACATTGTGCTGTAGTCTTTACTTTAAAGTAGAAGCCACCCTTACAATAGAAAACTCACACAGAAATTTTGGGAGTGTTGGTCAGACTCTGAATTTCAGAATCCACATGCTTTTTGCAGCTTACTGCAGTGAATTATCATGTGCTCCTGGAAATGGCTACTGCCATGCTGTTCTAATTCTTTGCAAAATTCACACTTGGCTTACTGGTTTTAAATTCTGAAGTCCCAACCTCAGATAGTTCCTATATGTTACAGAGTGTTCATATTTTAATTTTGCAGATAATGAAAAGATGTCTCTTGTTGCTTTATAGCATCAGTATAAAAGGTTAGAACATGTTTGGAACACTGGCATGGATTTCCTATGGTGTCACATCTGCAAGGGTTTTAGTAGTGTGTCACACTTCAAAGATGACTTTGGCTCTTCTAGATTTTGTTGTTGGTTTTACTGAATTCATCCTCAGTGATGATATATTATTATAGAATAAACTGTACTCATATCTACAGTCCTATTATGCTGCAATCCTATTCTTAATATTCCATACATGTATTGTCATTTGAAGTCAAATTGACAAAAGAAGTATAAATGAAAGCAATCTTGAGATGGTACTATTTATTAGCAGTAGTCTTTATTTTAAATGTATCATTTTATGGCCTTGTAAATTGATACAATGGTTACAGAAAACAAATCAGCAGTTCATATCAAGAGCCATAAAATTTTCCTACATTTTAATCTAGCAATTTTGGCAACAAGTGTTTTAGTATAACCCCCTAGCCTGAACCAGAAAAATGCAGTAAAATTTTAGAGACTATCTGTTACTTGTTTGGTTTTCTTATTTTCTTTGTACTCATTTGTTTTCATGGATACATTTATTTGTATGGACATAATTTATATTTTCCAAAATAATGTGCAGTTTACAAAGAACTGCAGACAAAATTAGTTTGTGCCTATCACATCATCTTATTTAATCAGAGATTTAAATATAAAATATCAGAGCTAGCAATTATTAGTATTTATCATATATCAGGTACTGAATTCTATATGTTTTTAAAATATAAATATAAAATCATTTAATACTAAATACTAATTGGTAGAAAATATGGTGCCTATGTATAAGAAAAAAAATGAAGCCCAGAGAATTTAAAATTATCCGGCTGGGGGTGGCTCAGCGGTAGAACGCTCACCTCACATGTGTGAGACCCTGAGCACCACATAAAATAATCGATTCTCAGCACCACATAAAAATAAATGAATAAAAAGGTATTGTGTCCAACTACAACAAAAAATAAATATAAAAGAATTTAAAATTATCTACCCCAGATTAAAAAGGCAGAAGTGAGATTAAATTGCAGGTATGCTGGCTTCTGAAATTGGAAGTATTTTCTGTATTGTGTAAATAAATATTTAAGAAAATTTTTGTACTTTTATGCATTTACTTATTTATTGCTATAGCTGATGATGACTAAACATATATAAAGGACTTTAAAAGCAGATTAAGAAAATTGCAGTGATATATAACATTTATTAGAAATTCCATTTATTCTGACAAAATCTAAATAAAAAACTTTAAGAATAAATGAGATACTCTTTATTTTTTATTCCAACTAAAAAACCATGTAAGAAAAATGTATTTCTCCAACACTATAAATCTCAGATAAAATTTCAGGATAGGTATAAGAATTAATAGCTAGGAAAGAAGTAAAACATGACACTATTTGTAATTATTTTAAATCAAAGCATGTAATAATTTTTAAATACTTAGAAATACCAATACATTTCCACATGGCAATTTAGAGTTGAAAGTTTAGTACAGCAGAGGTATCCTTGCTCTTCATTCTGGTGGAATTCCAAGTCACGTCAGAGGTGAAAATGCCCTCAGAAGTGCTTGTCAAAATAAAATCCTCATTTGACCTCTCCTTGGGTCACTTGCATATTTATAGCTGACAAAACAATTTTTTAAAAAAGAGTAGAGTGAAAAATTTTTGTAGTAAATGTTTATTTTTGTGACATTGACTTTTATACCCTCAAGTGCTGTGTTTTCTTAAGAGTTTTATTAGAGTCCATTTGTTCTGTTATGAGAAGAAATACAGAATCTTCCTTTAAGAAGACTTATTGTTAATCAGTAAAGTATTATGTTGAATATAGATTTAATTTATAAAATGAATTAACAGTAAATCTCTCATGTTGTTAAAAGGAACACTTCAGTATTTCAAAGTTCAGGTGACTTTCAAGATCTAAAATTTGAGCAAGTTTACTTTAATAGCTATTTCATTTTGTTTGGATTATTCTTAAATGGGAAAGGTAGAAGTAACGAGAAATGTTAGAATGATGTCTCTGTTAATTTTATATGCTGGGTTCTTTTGCATTCCTTCTCTTTACTCATTTTGATGCCCTCATTAATACAATTTATTTATAAAATATCATTTTTATAAACATTTGAAGGGCAGGGATCTGTTCTCTACTTCTAGTCTCATTAATATTTTGTTTTATGCCCCTTTATCTCAACATCATCTATCTCTGTTTATAATCATGATTGTGACTATTTGATTAAATTCTTTTCCTTTGCCTCCAGATTGTAAGCTCTATGAGAGCAAAGTTCTCTGTTTGTCTTGAACAATCATCATAGTTTCTGTGACAAATAAAGTTCTTAGTAAATATTTGTTGGAGTTACTAAGGGTTTCATAATCTTTGCCTTTATATATATGTAGTATAGCATTTTATTTGTATTGAGTGTTCAGTAATGTTTGCTAAGACAAATTGGAAAAGCATGGTTTATATAAACCATGCTTTTATTTATATATATATATATACACACACACACACACATACATACATACATAAATATATACATGTATGTATACATGTACATGCATACATAGATATACATACATACATGTGTATGTGTGTATATGATATATGTGTATATGTATCTATATGACATATATGTGTAATATGTGTGTATATATACCTATATGTGTGTACACACACACACATACACATATTCCTTTTATAGTACTTGGGAATCTTATAAATGTACAAAGATTATATGTGATCTTATATAGTTTATATTCTTTACTCTTCTTTTTAAATTGATAACTCATAATAATATTACCTGTGATTTATTGAGTTCCTCACTTTTTATCAGGCACCAGACTAAGCTCTTAACATCCTTGATGTAATCTAACTTCAGAATAATTCAGTTAGGTTTATTTTATTTCATTTCATTTTTTTGATACTGGGAAATTAACCCAGGGATGATTGACCACTGAGCCACATCCCCAGCCCTTTTTAGTTTTTATTTTGAGATAGAGTTTTCTAAGTTGCTTAGGGCTTCAGTAAGTTGCTGAGGCTAGCTTTGAACTTATGATTCTCCTGCCTCAGCCTCCTGAACCACTGGGTTTGTAGGTATATCCCACTGTGCCTGGCTCAATTAAGTTTTAGTATACCCATTTTATGGAGCAAGTGACTGAGACTTAGAAAGGTACATATATGATTATACTACAGTAAATCTCGCCATCAAGTATATCCACAAGACACTAATAAAAAAAAAAAAAACTATAAGTAAAGAACAGAAAGATCACTTGAGTATAGGGAATGGAATTGGGGGTAGGAGGAAAGGAGGGGAAGGGGACTGATTAGAACAAATTATATTTCATGCTTAGAACAAAGTATATTCTATTGTCATGTAAAACTAAAAAGAACCAATAAAAAAGAGAAAAGTGAAATAATTGATCTAAAGCCATAAAATTAATAAATAGGGAAGTTAGTATTTAAGATTGTATGACTTTATAGGTATCTTTTCAACCTCTCTATATTACCAAATGGCACATAGCTAGGAAATTCCAGCGGACACATGGAGGATAAGCAAATTGTATGTCAGTGACTATAAAATGTTATGTAATCAAAATATGTAAAAATAATGTTTCCTTAAGTCAAAAAAGAAATAATAAATGTGATTCAAAGATTTTAATTATTTTAATAATTGATTATAAATATAAAGGTAAGTTTGAGGAAGCTTTTTCTCAGTACTTAAGTTGCTCGGTTTACTCTGAAATTGACTTATAACCCTTTCTGTTTATGCTTCTTATAGGTTTGAGTGGCCGTTTCTTTGTCACCACTCTTCCTGCATTTTTTCAGTAAGTAGAAATAATTTTTCTGGTCTTGCAAAGATTATAAATCAGTCAGTATATACCAGGTATTCTGAGGAGTTTTTCATGACGACCACACTAGTTTAGCAGAGTGTTTGAGGAGAGGAAAGCCTGCATTGCTCTGAATGATAGATGTCAAAATATCAGGTTGCCTGAAGTGCTATGGAGAAAGAGAACCTAATATCAGATGGGGAAAAAGGTATAAGTAGGGGTCAGAGAAGATTTTCTGACCCCTATATATAGATATAAAGGTGTGATAACTCTTAATGGGTACGTAGATATGAATTAAACCAACAAGGTGAAGAAAATCTTCCCAGATAAAGGAAATAGCATAAATAAGCTCAGAGAAATGAGACAGCTTCTGAGAATTTTAACTGTTTCTGTATGGCTGGCCCACAGGTACAGTTGGATCATGCTGGGTGATGAGGCTAGAGAGATTCAGTAGCAGGGGAAAGAGAAAGGAAAAGATGGATTTCAGAGATTCTTATAGATGAGATTATTGGGGTTTGGTGACTTATTATCCAAGGAAGGAACAGTCTGTGATGACTACCAACAGGTCATTTAAAACTATCATGTGATATTTCTGGCCTACAAAATCAGAAGCCCTTAAAATAAAATGAGACCAGAATGGAGAATATAGTGTTAAGTGCTTATTTTGATTCCAAATGGAGAAGTTCCAGTGGCAGTTTGATGTCAGGATCTAGAACTATGAAGAAAGATTAGACTGGAAATACATGTTGGGGATTCCTTGGGCTTGGGTAATATCAATTGAAATATATGTAGGGAGAGCATATACAATGAGATGTGAAGCAGGTGAAGGCTAGAGCCTGGGGTTGACTAATAGGACATCTGCCAAGGAAGACAGTGATTGAGGAAACTGAGAAGGGATGGTCAGAGTAGTAGGAATTCAGGCTAAATGAACTGGGAGTGTGGCTCATTAATGGAGCAATTACCTAGCATGCACAGGGCCATAGGTTGGATCCCCAGCACTCCCCTCCCCTCAAAAAAAATGTCAAGCTAAGGGAAGAAGGAAGGAGTGTCCAGTAGTCAACAGTGCCAATATCATGTGAAAGAAAAATGTCAGAAAAGTACTCCATTGTCGTGGCATTTATGAGTCATTGGAGAACCCCAGTCAAGTTCAATGGAGTTGTAGGAGTAGGACCCTCCCTCACAACAGTCCCTGAGTGGTGAATGAGTAATGAAGAGAAGAAAATGGTAAATGCAGACACTTGCCCTGGTGAGACTTGACCATGGTAAGAAGGTAAGAGGGAGGGAAGACTGAAGGCGATTGTGAGTGTTTTTTTTTTTTTTTGTTCTTATGATTCCCAGGGGATGGACTGAATGCCATAAGTTTGGAAATGTGGATACAATTTTTTAAATCTGATAATAATGGCTATTTTGCTTTTAGGACAGAAAAATTAAAATAATTCTAGCAAAAGTAATGAAAAATAATTTGGCAAATTAAACACTGTCGAGAACTTTGCTTGAAGTTGCAAAATGTTAAATGCTTTCAGTTTTAGAATTTCTCATGTATAGCCATACTTATTTTGATTTTTATGATCTATAGCCAGTTATATTTTGATTTATTTCTATTCTACTTGTTCTTATAATCTGTAGTGCAAAGGATGGAATATTCCGCCGTTACCGTGGTCCAGGAATCTTCGAAGACCTACAGAATTACATCTTAGAGAAGAAATGGCAGTCAGTTGAACCTCTGACTGGCTGGAAATCTCCAGCTTCTCTAACGTAATTTTTAAATTTTTTAATGATAAAGTATTAAAAACAAAATACTAGGTATCAAGTTACCCTGCTTAAAAGCCTACATTTTTCTTCATATTCACTTCTGTTACTCATATCACATACATATGCCCATAATTGGCTCATGGAGGGTTTCTGATTTTATGATCCACTTGTATTTCAGGTAGTTTTTATTCTGTTGAGAACTGAGTAGCCAGATTTCTGTGGGTTACAGAAAGCCTCCCCTCCAGCTTTTGCCTGTTGACCACTTTCTCTTTATAAAATATCATATTGAATGCCAGTTGTTTTTCTTTCTTTTTCTTTTATATTATTGGTAAGATGGAGGAGCAGTTCTTTCCTGAATTATAGTAATTCAGGAAATAATTTATAAAGGAATAAATTATTTGTTGTGTTTTATGTGAAAATAAAGCATATGTGGTTTTTAACTGCCTGGCAGAATATTAGTGGCAAAAACTTTTGGCCATGATCATAAACTTTATAATACTTGACAAGAAAGATAAGGCCAGATCATGGTAATTTTTTCCGTAGTTGGTTTTAATTTCAAATAGACATATTTAAGTAATTTTATTTTAACATGCAGGCATAATTTCCCTACTAACATAGGAACAAATGGTTTAATATTTCAGGAATAAATCATCTAGTGGCTTCTATGTTAATGTTCAGGAAACATATAACTTACCCTAAAAGCAGCTTACCTCTAGCCTTTCTTCTACAAATAATTAAGCCTTGATTTTATGCCAGATGTTTTTTCAGGGTGCTAGGTATTTATCAGTGAATGAGACAGACATGATCCCTCTATTATTTTTAGGTAACTCAAAGTGAGTAAGATTAGAAAAAACTGGGGATATCAAGAGTCATAATCTGGATAAACAAAAATAGCATAATTGGTTCAGTCCCCAGCACTGCAAAACAAAAACCAACCTGCCAAACAAACAAAACTGTTCTTTACTAAGATAGGTAGAAACTGAGGGGTTCTGGGCCTATTAATTTAAAAGGGAGGGTTTAGTAGGAATTGCTTGGAGGGAAGAACTTGAAGTGTGAGATCTGAGGGACAAGGACTAGCCCAGGTAAAGACAGGGGAACACTATTCCCAGCGACAAGTATGGCATGAACATAAGCCCCAGTCTGGTAAACACCTTGATGTACACGTGGAGCAAAGTGGTGACCAGATTGGATCATGGTGCAAGGGAGAAGAGTAACATTAACTTTACAAGTAAGAGGCAGGCTGAAGCTAGATCCTGTAGAGCCTGTGACCCTGGAGTCAAACTTGGAAGTTATCAGTCCATGCAATGAGAAATGAATGAATGATCAGAGTCTAGTTAGAAGTATTTCATAGTGTCCATCTTTGAGATGATAGCTTGTAGAAGAGTGACAGTGGTGGAGAAGGAGAAATGAATGGATTTAAAGTATGTTTTGAAGGTAGACTTGGCCAAGGTGAAAAGAGGGAGAATTCACAAGTGAAAACTGGGTTTCACGTTTGAGTAGCAGATGAATCTTAGTATTACTTACTTATTTAGGGCAAGAGAAGATCAATGACTCTGTGTTGGACTTAATGAATTTGAGATGTAGACTTTGTAGAGCTGTTAAATTGGTTACATGGAAATGGGTCTCCATGATTTCAGGAACACAAATAGAGGTGTCCATCTAGGACACGCCTACATGGTGTTTAAAGTCTCAGAAGGGAAAAAAAAAACACCTAGAAAGAAATAGGATTGCTTAGTATTGATCCCCGAACTATTTCCAAATTAAGAATTTGCATAGAGAATAAGTCAGCAAAAGAAAACTGAAAATGAATACAGAGAGGTAGGAAGAAAAATGGAGTGTACCATTTTCCAGATAACAGGTACTCAAGAAGGAAGGAGTAGTTACTTGTGTCCCTGTTACTAAGAGATTAAGGAAGATCAAATGGTGACATGGACATAGAAGTGAGATCATGTAATATTAACTTTACAAGTAAGAGCCAGGTTTGAATGTTAAGATATGATGCGGAAGAAATAGTGAACACTATTCTTTGGAAAAATTCATCTGTGAAACTGAAGGAACACTTGAGGTCCAGGGTTGCTCTTTTTAAAAGATGGGAGGAAATATATATGCATGCTGAGGAGAGATGTCCTGCAGAGATGGAGTAACACAGGATGAAGGGATTACAGAAAGAACCAAGTCATTAATAGGACAAAGTGAAAAGAACTAAGGCACAAGAGTAATTGGACCGTAGTAGGGAAGATAGAATTTCTTGTTGAAATGTTAAGGTAGATGCAGGTATACACCAGACTTAGATTTGGTGGTAGAAAGATAAGAGAGATCACATAATGGCTTCTGATTTCAAGGTGTTTGTTAGCAATGAGTATTTTAGGAGTGGGTATACATGTAAGGTTTAAAGAGAGGGAAGAGGAAATGAGCTATTATCCCAGAGTCTTTAAAAGATGCCCTAAGACTAGGTGGAACTGAGTATTCACTTAGACTGGGCTTCATCTGTACATGTAATCTTTCCCCAGAGACATTCAGATGTTTATGTTTGGGATTTTTGCCAGACATATACAATGAAGGGAGAAAAAGCCAAGAAATTGTAATGTATTTACCTTAGGCAGATTCAAATGACGACCACAGATTGTAAACTGTGTAAGAACAGAAGTCAATCCAAGAAAGAGAACAATGTGTAGTGAGATCAGTGAAGGGTAGTCCTTCTGATCTGAGTGTTTTTTTTTTTTTCTTTTTCTTCTTAGTATACATGACCAGTTGTTCTCTTCTCTCTTTATTTTTTAAGGATGTCTGGAATGGCTGGTCTTTTTAGCATCTCTGGCAAGATTTGGGTGAGTAATCTTAAGTAAAACCATCACAATTATATTTGCAGAGAGATTCTTAAGAATAATTGTGTAGCTTTTAGGCAAATGGAAAATTCTGCTTTTCTCCTTAAGTTATACAAATTGTGTTTACAAGGGAATAATTTGATCAGGGATCTGTCGCTACTTTGTCTAAGTCATATCTTTTTTTTTTTTTTTTTGGATTGTAAATTAAAATTCTTATCAAGGCAAAAGGACTTATATCATTTTATTTCATATATAGTATTTTAATTTTCTCATTGACAAATCTCCCTACAGATCAGATTATCTAAGTATGAAGGTATTAGTATATTTCAAAGGTCACTAAACGATAGCCTATGGGTAGGCCACTATTTTTGTAAATAAAACATTATTTGAACACAGCCATTTTCATTCAGTATTCATTATCTATGACTGCTTTTATATGATAGTGGTAGAGTTGAGTAGATGTTACTGACAGGGAGTTGTGGTTCATGAGCCTAAAATATGTCTTATCTGACCTTTTTATTGTTTGTGGACTTTTGCTGTATGTAATTATAAAATTTCACTTAGTTATTTCAGTGTACTGTTGTTCAGGTTAAAATGTTGAACCATTATATAACCTTGGCTATGTCTCTGACCTTTTGTTTCCCTTTTCTGTAGAGGAGGCTAAATTCAAAGATTGAATGAAAGTGCTCTGGAATTAATTATAGCTCAAAATACTTAAAAAAATTCTTCAGACATGAATTCTTGTTTATGTTTTTTTCTAAACAATGATCATAGGTCATGGTATCATATTTGAAACCTAACATTTAAAGAACTCAAGAAGACTCTGTTTCTTATACACATTTATATATAGTGAGGGAAATTTAAAAACAACCTTTCATATACCAGTTTCTTATATATTCTGCCTTGTTAGATAGATATCTATTTCATGGGGGGGTTTTTTGTTTTGTTTTTTTTACAAGAAGCTAATCAGAGACTTGGATTCAGTCTTTTTGGTTAAACTTTAACTGGTTTTTTTTGGCATTTTTAAAATCACATTCAACAATAATTAGTATTTTTCCTTTTTCTAAATAGTTTTCATAAGTTTTCCTTCTGTTGATTTATTAACATTGGTGCGAAGTTTAGTCAAGAGCTGAGAACTGTGAATTGCAATCCGAAAATTGAGAATAAGGATTTTGCCTTTTGCAGTATGTTGACATTAAAGGTTGATTATCATATAGTCTAATAGATATCTGAGCCTTGTAGATTTGTTGGCTATCAGACAGCACTGAGAGCAAGATCTTAGCACAGAACCTATGATCTAAAAATTAATAGGTGAATTTATCCTCCAGGTTGAGAAAAAAATCATGACTTTCATTGATGCTAGAGAAGAGTTTTACTTTCAAAGACTATATCAGGGAAGATATATAGTTAGTACATTCTACTAGCTCTTGACTTCTTATTTACAAGATTTATGATATTTGGCCTGATGGGGCCTAGTCCTTGATGTCCCATCAGGTCTTTCTGGTCCCCATTTCCAAATCTTGGCATAGTCTGGCTTTGTTGGCCTTACTTAGCAGTCTTAGCTGACTGTCCTACCTGCTTAGTTATCTGACTTTTTCTTTTGCTCAGGAGTCTCTTGTCAGGGTCAAATATATAATTGTCTGGAATGTCATCTGTTTTTAACTTATGTCTAGATAAAATAAAACTGTAGTATTAACAATGAACAGAAGTAAAACTGTAGTATTAACAATGAACAGAAGAAGCACAGCACGTGGTGTGGGAGGGAGAGACAGATCATGGATGAGGCTAAAACATAAAGTGTGGAAAGTCTCAGAGAAAGAAGATAAAAACATTTAAGCAAGAAAGAAGTAATGTGTCTAAAGCTAGAGAAGCAAGATTGGTGATGTCTGTCTATAGTCTTTTATCCTACTGAGATTTTGTGGATATGTATACAAATAGAAGTCAATTTTTCCTCAGCAGTCAACTTTCCTGCGTGACTAGCTGTTAGAAGTAAATTTTTCTGAAAAGAAAGATGCAACTTATTAATTGGGGGGAGAGAGCAAAACATTATGTATCACTTATATAGAAAAATGCCTAGACAGATCAAATAGATTCTTGACAATGATATTCTTTAATACTGGAATTCTGGCTGATTTTAAAGACCTGTTTTTTTTCTGTACTCTCTAATTTTTCCGTAATGGAAAAAAAAACAATAGAAAAAATGTCAATATCTAGAACATCAGATCCTACTAAACTAGTGATTCCTTAAAGTCCTTGAATTTCTGTTTTAGGAGTGAAGTCAACTTGCTTGTCTGACATTTTGGAGTTTAAAACTGGACCTTAGGATTCTAGGGTTGCCTGGTATTGTGATACCCACTTAGCTGAATTCCTATGAACTCAAGAGATTTTATTTGGTTTGCATTTGTCCTTCTTCATTTTGCATCAGCCTCCCCTATCTTCTTATTTGAAGTGAACCCTTAAGTAGGGCAGTTGCTTGAATAGCCTTTTTGCAGTTACCTTGAACCCTAGGATTTTTTTTTTTTTTTTTTTTTTTTTTTGTAACAAGGATTGAATCCCAGGGCAATTATCCACTGAGTCACATCCCCAACTTTTTACATTTTGAGACAGGGATTCACTAGTTTGCTGATAGCTCATTAAGTTGCTAGCTTTGAACCTTCGATCTTCCTGCCTTAGCCTGCTGAGCTGCTAGGACTATAGGCATGCTCCACCATGGCCAGTGGAACCGTAGGAATTTTTGATTGGTAATTTGTACCACAATGTGGCTAAGAGTAAATGATCATCAGTGTTCTCTCCATCAACAAATTCAAATTGTCTTTCTAATCCAATCATAAGGGCATTCACCTGTATACTAGATATCTTTGTATAAACTCATAGAAGTAATCCTGTCCTCATGGATTGTCTTGACATTCCACATGCTTCACTCATAAAAGGAGTCAATGAAGTCTAGGAGGTGAACAACTTAAAAAGTTTCTCAGAGAGGAGACATCCTCAAAGTCCAGAGTTGACTCTGATTTTCTAAGGCAGTAGCAATATAAAAAACTTTAAACACTTTTATTAAAACTTAAAATGATTCAACTTAATGCAATGTTAATACTCTCAAAACAGTATAGGGTGAGGTGAATGTCATGAAGGTGATGTGAAGAAGATTGCATTTTAGGAAGCACTGCGGTTGGCTTTGGTTTCATAGTCAGGACTAGGGTTCTCCAGGCTGAGATTTTTTTGTCTGATGGCACATGTGTGGACAGAGATGTTCTAGTCTTTGTTTTCTTATCTCTCTTTATGATTGGATACCATGCTTCAGAGGCACTATCCTTCTCCCTTTCAAAACACAAGCCATCTTTTTCCTCCTTGTGTTCATGTTTCTGAAGCTGTTTGCTTTCTCTGACATAGACTGTTCTTACCAGAACTCTTTGAATGTTTAGCATAGAATCTGGCACTTAGGTTATATTTGATAACTACTTTTTGTAGTTATAATCATTAATCATTGCCGTCTTTATTATTTTATTTTCCCCTTCTGGTGATAAACAACAAGAATACTTTTTAGTTGTTGTTTTTGTTTATTTTAAACAAGACTAATTATAAACTTAAAACACAATTCTGTGGCACTTGTACAACATACATACTTTTGATAACTAGGTTTAGTGTTTAAATATTTAAAATATTGTTTGATCAAATTTGGTGAATTACTAAAACTAATATAGGATATAACTTATGTCTCCTAAAGGTCACTGTTGTTATGAAAGGGCATAGACATGGCAAATTTTAGCTAAACTAAGGCATGCTTCATCCTGGAGAGGACAATCTGTTTGATGAATATCACCTTCTCTTTTGATTAGATTATCATAACAGAAAATTTAGTGTTTCATAAATATCCAAGGATGAGAATTAAAGGTCTTGCATGTTTATATTGGAGAATAATACTTTTTTAAAACTTGAGGGCTGGGGTTGTGGCTCAGTGGTAGTGCTGCTTGACTAGCATGTGGGAGGCACTGGTTTTGATTCTCAGCACCACATATAAATAAATGAATAAAATAAAGGTCCATCAACATCTAAAAAAATTAAAAAGAACTTGAAAACATTCCCTTGTGATTTACATAGCAGTGTCTCTTGTTTTACTGTGTTTTTCCCCCGCTTATAAAAATGTCTAGAATGTTTTGTAGAACATTACAGTGAGACTGTGCCATTCACGAGGTTCCTTTCATGGACTCTACAAGAGATTGCAAGTCTGTGTCTCATTGCAAATATTGGGGGTAGAACATGGAGGAGGATTGAGTACTCCACTACCACCGAGGAGTCCTTTCTGCCTGCTCACACATAGGGAAAATATTTTGGCAGTTCTGATATGTGTGTGTGAGGGATCAAGCCTGTCCTTGACCTCAGAGTATATATCCTGTGATATAGGCAAGTTCTAAATCCAAAGACACTCTGTTTTTCAGGGCCAATTCAGCTTTGAGTGAGACTGTGAAACATTGGTTTGGATGGGTGGATGCTCTGGGTGGCATTTTATTCAGCCTGTAATGGTTTAGACTTCTGGAGGGAGTCCTGGCCTTCATGGGGAAGGAAGGTTCTGCCTCTGACCATGGGGACCTTGGCCTGGTTCCTTAAATCCAGTCTGACCACTGATTGGTCTGTTCTCATTTACTCTGTTGTAGTGATGTTTTTCATTTGGTCTTCTCAACTCAATTATATGTTTAGCCAGAAATTAGCCCTAAGTCAGATAATATAATATATAATGGTATAGGTTATCATACCCATCAGGTGACATTTGAGTGCATTTTCAGTAAATACTTCCTTGTAACGAGAACATGTAATATTGAACAAGGACCAGGATTTTACACAAGTGAAAACTGGTATTTAAAGAAACATGGTTAAAGAAACAAACATGAAAATGTAAAATTAAATCAAATAAGTGTTAGTCAGTTATTATTTTGGACACACATACATACACACATGCACACATGTACACATAGGCAAGGGGGACCAAAAAAATCTTTGATGATGGAAGAAAAAATGAGCAAAACAATTTTATCATAGTTCTATCCAGATCTTGAAGCAAAACTCCAGGTACTTAATATTGTGACTTATAACATTCACAGAGGGTCCCTAAAGCCATTATGAACTCAAAGTAAACAGATAAAGATTCATATCTACAGTTTGTGAAAACATAACTTGATTAATATCTTTAGTAATAATTACCTGAAAAACCACAAGATGGCAGAGTTTCTTTAAGAAGCTCAAATCGCTTCAAGAGTGGGTTGGTATAAGAATTGAAGTGAAGCTCATTACAATAAGATAATGTTTTGAGAATGCTAAAAAATGTTGGACTCAGAATGCAATGATTCAAAAGCAAATAACTTACTAAAATCTAAAAGTTAGAAATTTTCTTGAAAGTTGCAATCATTTATTTTGCAGAAAGGGCATAAGACACATTCATCTAAAAATTTCAGTTTTTTTATTCCAATCACATAAATGAGATAAATCAGAAGACACAAAACAAGTTCCAGAATGCATCCCTGAGTCAGCACGGAGACAGATTGACTTTTAGTATCTTAATTAGTATCTTAATTTTTTGGCACATTTCAGAGCTTAATCATGTTGATTGCACTGAGTCATCAAGAAAAGCATAAATTGTCCAATAAACATTGTGTTCTAAAGTAGGAAATGTATAATACCTTTTGAACTTACATTGAAAGAGTTTTAAACTACCCTTCATAAGCAATCGTCCTGACTAAGCACAGACTGATGACAAGTGCCATCAACAGAAGAAAGACAGCAGCTTTACAAATTGTTTGTTTATATTTCATGTGATTAGTTCAAGCATTTGG
Organism: Spermophilus citellus; assembly: GCF_964194105.1. NCBI lineage: Eukaryota > Metazoa > Chordata > Mammalia > Rodentia > Sciuridae > Spermophilus > Spermophilus citellus. Next base: position 33,564,654 of record NC_138185.1, on the reverse strand, counting down.
TATCTTTTCCTTATCCAACAAGTGTTGATTGAATACTTTGATTGCATGTGTTAGTGCTTAAAATGTTTGCTGAGTCTTCATTTAGATCTATCAGATTATATGAGATCATTTAACCAACTTTTTTGTTTGCTTGTCTTTCATTCAGAATTAAGCCAGAGTAAAATGTATTATTAAATTGCCCAAAATAAACTAGGAAACCAATGGGAATGATTTAAATTTTGAGAAATATGAAATTAAACAGAAACTTGAATTCATTTTCATCTATTTTATCAGTTCTAGGCAGATCATTTAATCATTTTCTTTGCTTGTTGATTATATCTATATAACTTGGAACCATTTTACCCTGTGTCTAGAAATTGCTTGGATTAGGCAATGTAAGGATCAAAACAGATGACTAAATTACCATGGGGAAGCATTAGCTCTGCAACTTCGCATCTAAGTGGACCTTGACATTAAATGAGCAGGTTCATGTCTATACCCTGTGTGAGTTAGTAGGTAACTAGTTCCTAGCTAAGATTGTGTCTCTTCAAGTATTTGTGATTAGAGTCCCAGAGAATAGTAAGCATAAGATAATGTATGCTCTACTGAAAGACTAATAAAATCTCATTTGCTTAAAATAAATTAATCAAAAAAAATTATTTTGTTCAGTATTGCATTTTATTTCTTGTAGTAGTTAATAAAGTTGTTAAAGGGTAGAATAATAAGTCTTATTTGAAAAAGTAAATATGGAGACAATTTTAAATAGTTGGTTCTGTAGTAATTTTGCTTTAAAAATTTCTAAAGGACCAAGAATTTCATTTTTTTAAAAGATGCCATGTTATGATTAAATACTGAATATATATAATTATTTATATGAGGGACCAAAACAAAACAAACAAAACAATTATGATCGAAGAAAGGACTAGCAAAACAGTTTACTAGAGTTCTGTTCAAGTCCAGAGCTCTAGGGAAAGATAACTCTTTTCAGATACAACCTTTATAATTACTCTGAGTATTTCAATGTTGAAAAACTTGACTTACTCATTAAGAGTCATTTGGGTACATATTTGGGGTCATTTTGTGGAAAAATGTATGGATAGACAATTTACAGGTTGGTGTTAGAAAAGATGATTAAAATATTTTTGGTCCTCATTACAAGTAATTTTTTTTTCTTTCGTTTGCAGCATCTTCACAACTATTTCACAGTGACCCTTGGAATTCCTGCCTGGTGTTCTTATGTCTTTTTTGTCATTGCCACTTTGCTTTTTGGCCTCCTTATGGGTCTGGTAAGAGAGAAAACCAATCTTTTTCTTCTTTAAAGAAATGTGGATTTCCTGTAAAACTCAAAGGGGACTAAGAAAGAAAAAAACACAAAACATTCTTTTGTGTATAATCAAGTAATTAAATAGCATTTGATTATTTAATGTTACTTTTAAGGGTAATATGAGATATAATAGAAAGTTCATTAAATTATTGCTCCCTAGTCCTATCCCTTAACTATTCTGAAGATGTGTTTTTCCCAGAACATAAACACTGGTGAACGAAGAAACAGAGACCCCGACTTGATAGTTTCCAAGATAATTGAGTTGACTATGGTTTTTACACATTGCCTACTTGATTAGACTATGGTGGTGATAAGGCCAAAGTTGTGAATTTGTTTCTTACTTAGATCAAAGTTTTGTTTTTTTTTTCCTGTTCATATCCTCCAATTGAACCTCTGCTCCTGACCAGCTGCTTATACATACAGCTGCTTATACATATTTGGTTTTCCTGAGGTGAATTTTGTAAAATAATGTGGATGAAAGAACACTGTCATTAATGTGGGGGGGGGGAGATTCAGAGTAAATCACCATGTTCTCCTTGGACATGAAAATCAGTATCCAGTAGGTATCTCAGTATTTTCTCCCTAGGTGTTTTAGGTGAAAGTTGAAATAATAAATTTATTTATTTAATTATATAGGCAACTATAAATGTGTGGCATATTTTACTTTTTTTTTTTTTTGAAGGGGGGACTGGGGATTGAACTCAAGGGCACTCGACCACTGAGCCACATCCCCAGCCCTATTTTGTACTTTATTTAGAGCCAGGGTCTCACTGAATTGCTTACTGCCTCGCTTTTGCTGAGGCTGGCTTTGAACTCCCAACCCTTCTTCCTCAACCTCCTGAGCTGCTGGGATTACAAATGTTTACCACCACACCTGGCATATTTTACTCTTTGATACAAATTATTTTTTGTCTTTCTCTTAACCTGCCCTTGATCAACTTGATTTCCTGTTGAATTCTTAGAAGTTCTGAAAAGCCTTTTTACTGTATGGTAATTACATAGCTGTTAACTACTCCATGGTGAGAATAATTAAAGATTATAAAAGTTTTATATTAAAGAACAAACTTTTAGGTAAGATTGTGTACATTTCTTTTTAATAAGCTTAAATGCTTAGCAATTGACTTGATACTGAGTCACAACTTGGTCTGACAAAGTAATAACTCTAAGGAGTGGAGGACACTTGGTTCTTATTTTTCCAAGAGCATGCTGTATTCACATTATGGCTTATCTTTGAGATTTACTACTGGTGTTAACTTTAGAGGTAGGGATGAAATTTAGCAACCTGAATAAATTAATAATTAAGTCCCTGGTGTGTTATATTCTGTTATATTAATTGTATTGCTAGTTAACATGTCTCCACTGCCCTGTTTTAAAGGGATTTGACTTTGGATTTAAGTAGGATTAACTGTTTGTGCTTCTCCCATGTATTATTTAATGTTAGATTTTTCTAGCAGTGTGAAGCTTTTGTAGGGGAACAGGATGAGGTGTCCTGGGTAATTCAGAGATGGAGACAAAGGGAATGTAGGTTGAGTGTACCTGTTGGAAAACCAGTGAGAATTCTCAGCATAAAGAGTTTTAGACTTTGAGGTTACTTTTAAGTCTAAGAAATTGAGTCAGGCCTGCCTATGCATGAGGTTCATTTTGAAACTTAGATTGAAATAACATTATAGGAAGGTGATTGGAGGCTTGATTTGAAGAAAGAAGATTCAAGTGATAAAGAGAACACTCTATTGTGCCTTTATTAAAAAATGGGATGATAATGTTATTTAGCAAAATAATCTGTTAATCAGAAATAGCAAATACATCTTTAAGATCACATTTTTGTAAAATTCTAAAGTATGTAGAATTTTTGCCTTCAGAAATCTTTATTTTTTTGTAGTTTTAAATCTTTTTTTTTTTATTGGATGTTCACAACATTACAAAGCTCTTGACAAATCATATTTCATACATTAGAATCAAGTGGGTTATGAATCTTTAGGAATTAGTTGTACAATTTGAAAGAGCTGAATTATTTTATCTCTTTTGAAATCATCTATTCCAGAATGGCCTTTTCACTAGCTTCTAGGATTATAGAAGAAGCATTTCTCAATTGTTTTCACCTCTTAGCCACAGAGAGAATGTAGCACACTAGGGAAAAGGATGCTGCTGCTCAACAGAATCACTGAGACTGGCTCTAAATGGCCCAGAGAAGCAGCTGCCCCATATCTTGCCCACATTCCCTGGGGAATGACACATCTGTTGTGAAGCCAGGATGTGAAGATGACTAGTTCAGATAGAATAAATCGGAGATAAAACTGCTGAGTATAGGATTTCTCAAAATAGAAGAGTAGGAATTGCCTGAGTACTCAAAGGAAACAGCCTTTAAAATACTCTATTTCACCACCCCCTTCCCAGAGAACCTGCAGCCAGCAGAGGCTTTGTGACTCACTTGCTTTTTACAGTCAGGATTAGAGGCCAGAGCTTCAGATGTGAGTTTTAGCACTCTGTGACACCTCTGCCATTACCTGGGGCTAAAAGTCAAGGCCAGGCTTGCAGACATGTGAACTTGGTTCTGATGACTTTTGACACATTCCTTCCTTTTATGTGTGTCTTCATAGTGCTAGGAGGGCAAGATGTTTTCCATAAGAAATGTTCTCTATTATTTCTTCATTTAGCTTGACTATTGTATTTACTACTCCCCCCAACCCCAGCTTTAAAATATGGGAAATGAAAACAAGTCTGCTGATTTGATTTTTGTTTGTTTTCTTGATTGAGCCTGGTAATGGTAGAAGTATTTTATAAAATGTTATTTTTCACATTAAATAAAGAGCTCAGTTTTAGAATCAAGTATATATTCTGTATTTTTAACTAACATTGGAGTGATCTTTAGTTCATAGTCTATAGATCAAATGACTGTGACAGGATCACATTCTGTTGTCAGTAACTGGACTCTGAAGGGTGAAAGGCAGCAAAGTTTTAGAGAAGCAGAAAAGTCCTGCAGAACACAGGCTATGATCCAAGTAGCTTAGGTCTAAAAGCTTTTCAGTTCAGATAGTTCTTTCATGGAAAAAGAAGAGGCTGACTTGCTTTCTCCTCTGCCATATCTATTTCTGTTGCCATATATAGGCACTATCCAAATTCTGGTGCTTAAGTAGATTATTTTTCTAGATGCTGATAACCAATGTCTAGCTTGGGGCCTTCCACAGAGGAAGGTCCCCAGTGTTAGAATCATGAATGTCATAACTCTGTGAAAAAGCTCCATCTTTCAGTGCACCTCTTCATTTTGGAGCATGGCTATCTGCATCTAGGTAGAAGCCAAAACCTATTATGGTCATTGTAGAAGATGAAGAGAAAGGTACCATTCTCCTATAGACTGTTTCTGAAAGGTTTTCTAGACCAGAATTAGACCTTGAAGTGAAAGAATCTAATGAAAAGATGAGAGGATTTCCTCCTAGTTTCTGAGAAGGAAGACAAAAGACCTTGGTGGTAGGCTAGCTCAAACCTGTCCTTTTGAGCACAAGGGAAAGCAGTTAAGGGAATTTCAGGTTATTCAGCTAATGCAAGAAAGACAAAGGTGGGACTCCTGTTGAGTCTTTTCTCCAGTACCAGCCTGCCCTCTAGTATCATAAATGCAAGTTTCTCCCTGTGGCATTGTTGGAAATGCTTGTATTGTCACTGAAAGATGTTTCTTCTTCACTTGCAATATATTAAGACTTTGTCCTTCCTGGTGAAATTAAGAAAGAAAAAAAGTCACAAGAGATATTATGTCCTGAAAATAGCTAGTAAACATATGAATATCACATTGAAAATGTAAGATCCTTAACCTCAGTCCTAACACATGGAAATGCTTCCTCTTTGCTGGTAAGGGTGATTTAATGGCTTGGAGCTTATTGTTCCCTAACCCACAAAGCCTTCCTGAAATGCACTGCCTTATTTCATGGGTCTCCTGAACCTGGCACTTGTGACTTTATCGAGATCCAGGAGCCTCAGGAATCTCACTGGCTGCAGCTTAGAGCAGCCACGCAGTGAATGTTGCCCATGCTGTCCACTCTATGCCCTGGCTCAATGCTTCCTCCATCCTTGATCCTTCTCCACTCCATACCTGGATGTAAGCTCTTTATCTCTTAAGTATCAGAGTGCTTTGTATGAGACTTATTTTCCATAGACTTAGTTTTTTCCTCTTTGCAACACACGCCCCAGATACTAACATGCATGGTACCTTGAACCTAATGAACCAAATATCAAGTACAGTAATAAATGAATATATGCCTAGTAGTAATCCTGAACACAAAGTAGAGTACTCATTTGATGCTTATAAAATTGAATCAAAAGGACTATGAATTGACTTATTTAAAATTTTAGAGCACATGTAAAACACTAGTATATGTAGCACTATTCTTGTTTTTAAAGACTGGACAATTATTCAAAAAGAAGTTGTAATCTAAGCATTAAATACAAGAAGAAATGTATAGCCTTCTAAATGGGCAGCTTTCTTTATCCTTGGATCTGTTCATGTTGTGCTTTAAGGGCAGGGAAAATTGTACATGAAGAGAGTGAATCTCAATTTGTTCTGGCACCAGGTGCCTTATTGGATGTAGCCATTAGTATCATCAGTATGGCCATGGCAGATGGATCCTATCCTTAAGGAGCTTAGAGTTCATCAAGGAAAAAGACATGGTTATTACAATAGAAAATGACTTATGCTTCAGTCAAGGTCAGAGATGAAACTAATCCATCACTGCCTCAAATAGGATTTAGTTCACATTTTTTAGTAGTTTTCTCACAGTTTGTCTGTAGAAATTGCAATGGTATTCATAAGAATTCCAGACCCTGAAATGTTCTTCCACTCAATTGAGGGTTACTCATTAGTGTGAGGCAGCTCAAATAAATACATAGTAGTTTTGTTTGTTCAAAATAGTGTTTTTAGGGAGACCATTTTAGACTTGGCTTGTAGAGCCTGTTTTCTTATACCTGTTTCACTCATCTATTTATAGTAGACTCTCTGTAGGCTTTTGACTTTGTGGCCCTTGTTCTAAATTATTGGTATTTTCCTGTGTTATGTCACATTTGAAAGGAGGAAATTCTTAATTATATCTTTATCTTTTTGAAGACTTTTGATCAGCTATTAATTATTAGTCTAAGAATGTCTGTTTATATAGAAGCAAGGCCTAATTTTGATACCCTTTGGTAATAACTGTTATGTGAACTTACTATAAAATCACTTTTCTTCCTCCAGATCTTGGTGATAATATCAGAATGTTTCTATGTGCCACTTCCAAGGAATTTATCTGAGCATTCTGGTAAGTCTGAAAAGCTCATATGTTAGAGTATGTTTAGAATTTTGTGGTGTTCTATGGTTTGGAATTCTTTTTGTGCTTCGTATACATAGGGGGTTTCCCCTGTTTTTTTAGATGAACAAAATATCACCTTGACTGTTTTCTTAAAATATGTTCTCTGAGTATATTTGAAAATAAAAAATCCTTTTTCTCCTCTGTTAAGTTGGAATATATTTTATATTGGTAATTGCTCTTTAGTTTTATGCCCTTTATTAATCAGTGGACAGCTTTTCCTCATTTGAATTGAACAATAGGAGGGAGAGAAGTGCACATTTATTGAGTCTCTACTGTGTGTTACTGTCCTTTAAGGCAGTATTCCTGAATCCTAGCAGTGTTTCACACTGCTTCTGGAAATAAGTGGCCCTGGATTTGAATGTCTTTTTCATGGCTATTTTTTGAGACTTTGCATAAAGACTTTGTAATTGTTGAATTTTATTTGAAGTTTAGATAAATTTGTATTTTCATACTTGAAATTTTGGGGGCTTTGAGACTTCCATAGATAATTGAATAATATATGTGATCTTTAGAATTCTTAAATGTAACAGAAACCCAGTATAAAGCATCTTCAGGGGGGAACATGAAAATTTATTAGCTTAATTGTCTGAAAAGTCCAAGGGTGTTCTGGCATCATTCCCAGCCTGAGTGATGTTGGGTTTCTGTTTCCATGGTGTTCATTTAGTGACTATCAGCAGTCCCAACTCACATCTTACCAGTTTAACCAGTTACTAAGAAACAGGATGGCCTTTCTTCCTGACTCTCCTGGGGAGTATTCTGATTGGTTCAGCTCAAGTCACATTTCCAAACCAATTGCTATGACCAGTCAGCCACTGACCCTTTTAAAAGCCACAAAATACAGAGCATGAAGGAACCTTTGCTCTCTGCCCACATGTTCTGCCAAAGTCAACAGTAACTGAAGGCCCTCAGGGAAGGAGAAGCCTAGGTAGGGGCTAGGATGCTAAGCAAAGAATTGTTCTGTATAATACCAAGAGCTTCAAGGTGGATAAAACTATCAATTCACCTGTTTTTTCATTTCATAGATAAACACACTCAATTGAATACTGAATTACCATCATTTATTTGGAGGATGTTTTTCCTGTCTTCTCTCTACAGAGCAGAATCAGAAGTCTGAGGAAGCTCACAGGGCTGAACAGTTGCAGGATGCAGAGGAGGAAAAAGATGATTCAAATGAAGAAGAAAACAAGGACAGCCTTGTTGATGATGAAGAAGAGAAAGAAGACCTTGTCGATGAGGATGAAGCAGAGGAGGAAGAGGAAGAGGACAATCTGCCAGGTGGTGTGGATGAGGAGAACAGTGAAGTCAGTGACCAAGGGCCCCTGAGAGAGGGCAGTGTGACCCAGGAAGAAGTTGAACCTGATGAGGCTGAAGAAGACGTCACAGAGCAGCCCCATTCACCTGATACAGAAGTGGCAGAAGATGCATTGAGGCAGCGCAAGAGTCAGAATGCCAGTAAGGGACCATAGATAGGTTCGGTGATGCAGTTTCCAACAGTGTAGCCCAAAAGAATATGTCAGCTTTCCTCTGGTCTGCAATTTAAACCAAATCCTTAATTTTTCCTGACTGAGAAAGCTTCTCCCTTAAAAGATGATCTCTAGTGGCATTGTATCATAGGCACAGGCCTCATGTACCCTAAGGACAATCTTTCAGTCATGACAATCGAGAGATAAAAACAACATGCTGTTATGATCTGTTTGGGGGATCTGGATGGGAACAAGTTCATTTAATTGGGGCTTGAGAGTCTTAACCAGAGGAGGCAACCCCCAATCATTAGCACCCTCTGGAGAAAAAGCTACAGATCCATAAAATGAAGGCAAAGCAGCCTTTACTTCTGAGCATCCTCAAAGAATAGCATAAGTCTTGCTTCCTTTTCATGTGTTAACTATTTATTTTGTGAAACTGTAAGAAACATCATGCACCACAGTGCACAAATATTTGTTTAGAGATAGAAATCCAGAGGGCCCTGGGTACAGTTTTAGAAAAGAGCTTGGAAATATGCCAGCTCTCTAAATCTCCTTTGTTATGTTTTATTTCTTATTTATTTCTCCAACTTTTCTACTATGAGCCTGCAGACTACCCACACTCTTCACAGTTGTTTCTCACTTAGGAGATGCAGCAGCCAGGTCTGCTTCCACCATGTTTATTCTCATTTGAAGGTTTAGAAAATCTAACACAACTGATGAAGCCCTGACTGCCAGCTATCTCAAATGAAATGTTGTAACCTTTGGAGTTTCAAAAGGAAGTAGGGATTTTAGGACAGATTTTAAAACAATTTTTTGGCCAACCTGTAGTAGTTTTCTTTTTTCAGAAAGTTTCTTTAGCAATGCTTTATATTTTTTTGAAGCCAGGAGTGATCTAAGTCTTTCCCAGTACAGGGTAGCCTTGTGAAGAAAACTTGAATACTGTGTTGTTTTGTTTCCATCTCAGGGGGTTCCCTGGCTCTTGAAACACCTCAGTAATAACTGGAAACTGTTTCTAGTTTCGTTCACTTGATGTGCTTTTGGTGAAAAAATTAATGAAAGTCAGTATCAGGAAGTAAAAGATTTGATTTTGTTTCCATCTTCCTTAACTTCTAGAGAATTGTATCTTTGTAAATCTCTCACTCCTCAATCTACTATACGTACCCAGGGAACCCAATTTCTTTTCAAAATCCATCCATCTACTTTTTTCTTACCTGATTTATGTCTTAAAATAAATTCATAAAATTAGATTCCAAGCATATGAAAGATGCTTAAAGTCAAGCTTATACCCCTTGGATCCAGACAGAATAATGAGTACAGGTTTATGAAATTCAGAAAGTTTCTGTCATCTTTAAAAAGGAAATGCAGTCTATTTCTATCTGACTATTTATATAACCCTTTCCTTGTATTAACTGTGAACAACAGGGCTCACTGGTGGGGGAGGCTCTGAAACTCTCTGCCCTCCTGTAGTTGATTGAAGCTCCTTTCAACTTTGCACAAAGGAGGTTTTTACTAGGAGAACTGATTTTCAAAGATAGTTATTTTTCATCTTTCCAACTCAGCTAATAGTCTCTTCCCTAATATGCTGAAGTTTGTTAAAGTTGCTAGTAATTGTGCTCTTCAGACCATCACAGAATTGATGGACTGGGAGGAAGAATTTTGACCTGACCTGTGCCTGTTTCTTCCCCTCACTCCAGTTCCCGCCCCTCTGACACACCTTCACCCAAAGTGCCATGGTTCTGATGGGGGCAGTTCTACTCCCTGACACCAGGACGCTTTTCTGGATACTCTCAAGCTAAGCTGTGCCTGTCCTCCTGTCACTGGATTTCTTTCTCTTACAATCAGCTGTGTAAACAAAGATTTCAAAGAATAGTGAGTTCAAGTTTAGAGTTAGGAAATAAGAAAGGTTTCATAGATTGGCTTTTCTATATAATGTCCCTCCTGCAAATAGAATTTTTTAAAGTGAAATTTTCAACTAGAGAAAAGGCATGAGAAAGAAAACACGTTCTACTTTGTTTTTTTGTTTTTGTTGTTGTTGTTATTTTTGTTATTTTTTTTTTCTTAAGTGTAAGCCCAATTTACACTTGGACCTCAAATAATACCTAACTACATAATAAGAAAAATGTATTTTCTTTTTTAAAAATATAGAGTGGGAAGAAAAATATCTTGGGAAGAGGATCCAGTAAAAGTTTAAGTATCGATCTATAAGAACCATTTTTTCCTGATTTTTCCTTTTTTTTTTTTAACATCCTAACAAAAGATAGCTTTTCTATGAGGTGGCCTGATCCATACACATCTAATTTATTATCTTTTCACTTGAACCTCTAGGTTTGTTTTCAATACTTAATATAAACCTAAAGAAAAACATCAACCTAAACTTAAAGTCAGATCAGCATTTCAATTGTTTTTTTTTTTCTATAGATAATATATTTAATCCAGTGGTTAAATGCATGGAAAATGTGATTTTGATTTTAAAATTTTTTAAAAATGTCATGCTTCCCTCTATTGCAGTATCAGTTTGTTTAATCATACAATTGTGTTTTATGCAAATTCAGAATAGGTGAATGAAGTAAAGTAATGATTGTGGAGTGTGGGTACATAGCACTTTATGTGCAGGTAGTTGGAGCAGGGTGCCTTGTCACTGATTAGAAGGAATGTGAAACTTCTAGTTACCCTATAGTGATTTCTTTTATTATTCATCTCCTGCTAGATCTGCTAAAAGAAGCCTGCTTGGTTAGGTATCTCACTGAAGCAATGCACAAGCAATTCCACTTTCTTTCCCTTTGAAGTATAATTGAATAGGTCAGGGATAGTGCCTGTTCAATTCACAGGGCATTGCACTGTTTGGCAAGTACTTGCAACATTCATTCTTGTGAATATGATCTCTGTAAGCTAAAAATAACTACCTATAAAAAGTAAACAGGCTTTGAATAGGTTGGCTTTTGCAGCTATGAAAGCTGCATTTTGATTTTTTATGATCCCAAACTCTGTTGATAGTTTGGAGGTTGCTACATGATTTGAGTGTATGTAAGTTTGCAGATCTGCATCCTGTACCTCCTTTGGGTTGGATGATAAAAATGCTATTTAAGGGAATACTTGCCATCCAACTTTGTTAGCAAGGCTTTTGGGACTTTAGCTGCTCTGTTGCTTACAGGATGGGAAACATTAAAGGGTCCAAATTAAAATAAAAAGGTAGAAAATAAGAGTAAATTTCAGTGTAAAATCTTGAGCATGAAGTGAGAGAAAGAAGAGGGATTGGTGCTTTTGCTAGTGTTTGTCAGTAGGTCCTTCATCTCAGTGTTGTAGTGTTATTTCTGTCAGTATTATACATGTGTGGTGAACCCATCCTGTCAAATATATCAGCATTTTGGAGGTTATTCATGTAAATCTTTTGTGCCAACAAAAAAGTTCCCTCTTGTAGTATCTCTTTACCTCAGTCTTACATTTTGATTCTCTTGAGAAGATTATAGCTTATCTTGCAAAAGCCAAATGTTATCAAGTCTGATGAAACCTGATGGGGCTGTTGTGAACAGCTTTCTGAAAGTGGAGGTTTATTTGAAAACTTCAGCCCAGGATATGGCCTTAGATGGCTTATTCTCAGTAAAATTTATGTAGACTGTGATGCTTTATATATGTGATATGTTTTCGGTATAGTTAGATCATATTTGTTAGTAGATACTTTCTTTGTGGAATGCAGTTGTTATACTAAAGACACTGCTTATTTGTACTGTTATGCATTATAAATTTGTTATGTATATTTTCTGTAATGGTATTGATTATTTTGCCGTTTCATTTAGTGTTCTGTTTATCCATGTATTCTTTGTTTCCTTAAAAAAGCATCTTTAGCAAGTGAAATGAGAAATCAAGATATTGTTTCAAGCAGTACATTGCCTATATTATAGATCATCTGATACAGAACTGTACATAATTAATCCTGTGTGGTTTCACTTTATTGTAAATTTTCATTTATGTCAAAACCCAATAGTGATGACTACATAAATGCAAAATAGTGTATTGCTTTTCATATAAATATTTTCACAAAACCATTTGCCTAGGCAGTTAAAAATATTACTTTGTTAAAATTTTTTTTTTCTTCTGTGTTTGCTCTTTATCTGTCTGTTCATTCCCCACCTCTCCCACCCCAACTCTGTAAAGACCAAATTATGTGCCATTTAGCTGCTCAAGGACGAGTTCTATGATTCAAGAGCTCATCATCATCATAGCCAATTGTATTGCCTTTACAAAATCATTCCACTCACCTCCCAGGTTCACTTTGTCCTGAGGTCTGGGGGTGGCAGGACTGGAACTGATGGCAAATGATGCTGTGATTCCTCCAAGACACTGTGGACCGACCTGGTATCCTAAATAAGACATTTGGAAAACTCCATTCTACACCTGGCTTTCTTGCCACTATTACAGTAAAATAGCACAAAGGAGGTGAGGCAATTCTTTAAACACATTCAGGCCTTAATGTGACGGGAGATTTGATTTTTCTCTTGGAAGATGATAGTGGGATATGTAGTAAGAAAGTTATTAAATTGGTATACCTCTAAATCCCTCCCTCAGAGTAACTAACTCTGAATCTTATTTCCTCCTACAGAGAAATATGTATGTTAGCTTTGTCTCAGCCTATATAAACTTGGTTATTCTTGGTAGAGATTCTTTGCCTACCCAGCGAGATAAATTCTGGCCCTTTTTCTTTTTGAAGAGAAAGTTATGAATTCACTTTCTCTCTAATCTTTGCATGAGCTTTTCCTCCCATTTCAATATCTGATACTTTTATCAGAAATTTATAGATTTCTCAAATATTCTGTTTAGTAGACATTTTACTATTCATGTTAACTTAAATATTATCCTTTGGAAAGACTTCACCATCAGAATTCATTGTGTACTACTGTCACTTATGGAGACCTTTTCTAAAATTATTTGTTGTTGTTGCTTAGATAGAGACTATAGGATAGACCCAGAGAATATATGTGTTCTAGGACAATCTTAATTACTGAGCTGTTATTCTATGGAACTGCTCTTCAAACAAGCTCTCTCTGTATAAGTTCTAAGCATGAATCTCAGTCTAATAAATAGCATTAAAACCTAGCAGTTTATAAGTTGACCACACACTCGTAATTTCTTTGGCCACTAACATTATTGTACAATGCATTCTTTAATACTTTTGATATCCTTGACTGTCAATAGAAGGGAAGGCTGTCTCCACTGGTGGAAAATAGCATACTACTGCAATAGTGGTGAGAGAGCCAGGTATAGAATGGAGTTTTCCAAATGTCTTGTTTATTTAGGTCAGTCCATATATAACACCATGGGCCAAGCCATTGGATTATAATTTTGGCATCAAGACATTTGACCCTCTTTTCAAAGCATTTGTTCTGTAGACTCTGGAAAAGTAGGAATTACCTTCTAACAGAGGTAATTATCTTTTTAAATAGCATAAAGGAAGGTAATTTTTTTAACGTAGATATTGACATGTTTTAAAACTGTAGTTCTGCTCTTATAAGCCCCTGTCTTGTGATTTAAACATGGTCTTATTAGTAGGTCCAAGTAAATGACTTCAAGAAACTAGTTCATGGCTCTTCTTGAGCTAGCAGAAAGGTCTCATTCATAAAATGCATGAAGTGGTGATTTATGGCCCAACCCAAAAAGAGATTTTTCTGCATTGTATGTCAAAAAGAGTTTTTGATCAAAGGAATTTTTAAATTGGTGTCCTCTAAGGAGCTAATAATGTGAATCTTCAAGGAGGAGTTTAATCTCTAGCATTTCCAAAACACACTTTTCAAGAAATATGATAGAAAACATTTGAAAGCTCACTACAAAAGCTAGAGATCTTGGCTAAACTGTAACTGGTATCTTTTTAAAGGCAACGTTGATCTCAAAAAGAACATGAGGCTGAAAATTTACCATGAAACAAATAAACATGAGTTAGTACCAGGACTCTCCCAGTGCTGGTGATAATGGTAATGGTGGTGGTGGAAAGCTGTTGCCCTAGGAAATAGCAGAATATACATTTTATTGGCCACATGGTTAGAGGATAAAAGGTGTTGGCTGCCTCAAGATGGGATATTGGAATTTAAATAATATCCAATTTACATACTTGGCAAAACAAGTCTGTTCACTAGCACAAGAAAACCTTTCTTAGCCTGGTGTATGTGTTGATACACAATAGGCTTCTCTAAGAAATTATAATCATGAGTGTGACCTTATAAAACTTGGAGTTTGAGATTAGTTCCATAGTCTCAAAGAAATTATAAGGCTAATGGAGCATCAGGTAAGGTCATATAGGTGAAAGCAACAAAACTACTCTTTAAAACATCCCCATCCTGGCTTAAAGATTCACATTGGTAAAACCCCATTTAAGATGAATTCACAATCCAAAATTAATGTATTAGCTTTTCTTATCTGTGACCAAAATAGCTGACAAGAGAAACTTAGAAGAGGAAAGAATTTAAATTTTTTTTTTTGACATTTTGGTCAATTGTAGGTTGCCTGAGGTGAGGAAGGAGAGAGAGAGAGAGAGAGAAGGCCAGGACAAGGTACAGTCCCCCTAAGGAATACCTCCAGGAACCAATATCTTTCAACCATGTTCTATCTGCCTACAGTTTTTATCACTACCCAGTGGTCATAGATCATCAGTGGATTAATCTACTGATGAAGTCAGCCCTCACATTTCAATCAGTTCTCAAAAGCCCTACCTCTAAACATACCTGCATTGGGGACCCAAGGCTTCAATACATGATTCTTTGAGGACACTTCATATCCAAACCATAACAATTACAAATCACACAAGGAAGCAATTCATCAGACAGCCGATTAGACTTGTCTAAATTCTTGAGACAAAATTATTATAGAAACATCAGTTTTTTTTTTTTTGGAAAAACATTAGAAACCTGAAAGAGTATGAAATATAAAAAGGTACTTTTTTTTCAAAATAATGTATTTGAGTTTCATTCATCCCATATATATTGGTTCAATACTTTTTATTTTATTATTATATCAACATATTACCCATAAGTTCTATTATTGTCAGGTATACACAATGTTTCTATGTAACTGATCTTTTGAACATTTTGACTGAGACATTCCCTGGATGATGATGATGATGATGATGATGATGATGATGATGATGATTATCACCTTTGGGAGAAATACCATAATGTTAGAAATATATTCCTCAGGACTTTCCATGATTTGTTTTGGAAACGCTAGAAAGCAACATATATTTCCCTAGCAGGTGGGTAGCTGATGATTGAGAATAGACACTGGAACAGATCTTCCTGGGGTTGAATCTAGGTCCACAGCTTGCCGTGGATCTGAATTTAAGCATGTTACCTAAAATTTCTGGGTCTCATATTTACAATGGTATTAATAGGAAACTTTCTACATCATTAATCAGGAGGTAGAGGATTTTAAATAGCTCTTTCAATGAGAACAACATGAAAAATTGCTTTAGAAACAATATAAATATGCATGTATATATTTTGTATTATATGGCATTAGAGTCTACATCAAAGAGCTAGGAGTTATCCTGGCATTCGGGGCTATTTTTCTCCTGAGGGCATTTGCTCTTTCTAAGAGGAGAAATAGGGGAGTGTTGATACGCTTAGGGATGCCTTTGAGAGTATCCCCTGGCTGAGGAGACTGATTGGTTAAGAGTGGAAGGGTTTATGAGACCCTTTCATTTGGGTTGGGTCTCTGAAACAAGTAATGTTAAGAATAAGGATGAACCAGAAATAAACAGATCCATCAGAGATCAGCACTCAACCTTTATCTATCCAACTCCTGAAATCAGAATAAAATGATCTTGGAAGCAAGTGTAAATACTGGGAGGAAGCTAATTGGTGATGATTGTGTTCTTAGGTTGGATGATGTTTTTTTTTTTTTTATTTTGCTATGAGGTAGGATGCCAGATACTAATTAAATTCTGAGGCTCAGATAGCCCTATCTGTGGATTATTGCATTCAAAGGACTATAATCCAGAAATCGAAAGTATAAATGATTTTCTAAATATTATTATAATTCTCTCTTTTTATTCCCTGAAGCTATTCATTCCCCAAACTAGTGTATTGCCTCATTATATTTTTTATTCTCTCCCTAAAAATTCTTTGTGGTATTCCCCCAAAGTATCAGCACCAATTGTTTTCTTCTCCTAGCCACTTTCCTTTTACTACTAACTCTCTACTTTCTCTAAAAGAAGATCCTCTTTCCACAGATCCTTTCTGACATAGATATAAATATACTGTCTCTGTTTCTAAGGTTCATCTTGCTGTACAACAAAACCATGGATCTCCAGGAAAGTACTAAATATCAAAGACAATGGCCAGAATTCTCCTTTATTGAGAGAGGAAAAGGGTAGGAGGCTTTCCATATCCATGTGTCCAAAGGACTTTTCCCTGTATACCTACTACATTTTCCATCTATCAGCCCTTATCTGACATATTTAGTTTATGCTGGCCAGATCAGAATTCTTTCCAGGCTTTTGTCATAGAACTTTTAGACTTAGTTCCCTCTGCCAAAATTCATCTTTGTCCTCTCCACAAACATTGTAGGTAGAAAATGGAAAATTTCCTGAAGGATACTTATCAGATTCAGGATTTAATCACACTCATACCCTCTCCTCATTCAGAGAATCTTCAGTTTCCTCCAGTCCCTGTTCCTTGTGTAAGGAAAGCTTATATTGCTTTTAAGCACCCTCATGGTGGAGACTACTCTGGAAATTCCTTCTCTACAACAGAAGCAAGTGTTGGACACTCAGCCCTCCAGATTTGTCTGGGCAGGTTGGGGTGATCCTCCTATGGACTCACCCATATTGGATTCTTTTAGATTCCTCACCATAGGAAACCTATTGTACTGCAGTCAAATTGGTACCAATTATTCAAGAAGAACTGTGTGTGTAGGGGATCCTGAAGGAATTTGGGCCCTGTTTATGCTTACCTAAGATCTGAAAAAGATGGATTATGCTTGCTATCACTCCCAGTTCCCTAAATCTGCTCAAGGAATGTAGTATGGGCTCCATGAGATGGTTCTTGAGGTTGTTGCTATCCATTCTATTGCCTACTCAGGTTGGTCAGCTACTTTAGTGCTAAAAATTTATATGGTTCTTGCTCTTGGATTAAGAATGTAGCAAATTGTGGCTCACTCACCTATCTACTTCAGCCAAGGGATTGGCCAGGGCTCATGAGTCACATCTTGCAGACATTCCACCTCAGGAATTCTCCCAGCAACATATGAGCACATCCTGTCCACCAAACATGACATTAATTTCAGCCTCTTTAGTTTTACCTGCATAAGTCATCCTTGGAGTAGGTGCTGCACCTCTTTAATTTTGTGCCTGTGCCTTTGTATCACTTTAGTGGACACAACTCAAAGCTTTTTTATTTGGACCTTCATTGGCATATTTTTCCAGAAATTTCTCAAGTTTCTGGGAGCTATTAGCCTGTTCTGACTGCTGCAAAGTTGGCTTGAAGTTGACTTCCATGGCAGAGCCAGATCCCCCTGGAATGAAACCATTCACCACCAATGGAGCAAGGCAACAGCTTTTGACGGTTCCAAGTGGTATTGACGTAGGCTGTTTTTCTTTGTAAGGGTATAATATAATGTCTTTAAAAAATCAGATGGCTATTGAAGCTGTCTCAAAGATAATATCCAGTTTATAATTTCACAGGGGAAGATTTGCTTCTGAAGAGAATCTCATGTTTACTACATCAAATTTGCTCCTTCAGTCTGATTTTCTAATTGGAAACATGCATCTCCCTACCCGCAATCCACCACCAAATCAGTTTTCATATTATCAAAGCCTTAACCACATTGCTCTGACTTTCTGGAGTTATTTCAAAAAAAACATTCTTCAGTTCCCACTTCTTTATTCCATTGTTCATGCATTTGGCTTTCATGCCAAATATGCACTATTGATTTGGGTAATTAATCCAAGGTGTGATAAGTGTCACATCACAAATCTGAAGACCTATAGATTCACTGCCAGAATATAAACTGACTAAATTTAGTGACCCTACATGGTCCAGTAATTCCAGCTAACAAAACTCAGAATCACAAATAATTATTTTTATCTCTGGAAAGAATTTTAGTAGGGTCTACTTTGTTGTCTAGATTAACATATATTAAAAGCTCCACACATTTCTTTTGTTTTCTTGCTCTCTCCTACACAGGTCTAAGTGAAGAAGCACCCTGGAAGGTGGTATGAACATTACTTTTGAGTCAGAACCTTCAGGGTCCATCTTGACTCACTCACTACTTGTGTAATACTGAGCAAGACATTTCACCTTCCTGGAGCGAATCCAGCATGTCTACACTGCCTAAAGTCTAAATTAACTTGACTATTATTCCTTACTGTGTTTGTCATGATAATTTTTCCAGAAAACACTTGCCCAGGAAAATAAAAGTGACAAATAACTGTATGTTCTATCCAGGGACCTTCTAAAAGACCCACCAGATTCTTCAATAGAACACATAGTAGTTTTCACATCATTTTGCCTTACTGTGTTCTCTGATCTTGTACACTTGCATTCTGATCTTTACCCAATCCTAACCAAGGCTTCAGTCACTTCGAATTTTAATAAATATTTCAGTTTTGCCATCCTTCATCTGAGGTGCAATGAAGACTTCTTTGAGGTAGCACTCTGCCATACCATAGTAAGCAAAAAAGCTTGATTTTGTCTCATTAAAATTTGTTTTAGAGATATTCTGGTGTACCACCAAAGGGTCTCAGTGTTTTTAACTTACTGAAAGCTATTGTTGAACTACATCAGTTGTACTCAACTGTGGTTTCACACTAGAATAACTTGACATTTAAAACAAGTCCATACAACTTATTTCAGAATGCTTTGGATAAAGGGAACTCTGTGGGGGACATGATGTGTGCAGTCATCCCTACAAGAACTCAGAGCTTGATTTAAGTGCTAAGCTGTTGTTATTATTTTGAAGTTTATAATAATTTGTGATTAAGGAGCCCTATACTTTTTACATGAGGTCCTGCAACTTATATAGCTGGTCCTTGCTGTTAGGAGATACAGCATGAGCATTTTATACTTCTTCAAGTGGTTTTAATGTACAGAGAGAGATAAGAAACAGAGAGCTCGTACTTCCCTTGAACTATAAAACATAAAAATAATAACATTTGGTAAGTATTGAGTGATTATATAAAGTGCTTTGTACATACACTCTCATGAACCTAACAGACAAGACCTAAAAATTCTTAATATACAACCTCCCTCCAAAGTATTATATTCCTCTATTAAGTGGACTCATTAAGTGAATTCCTATTGACTGCATCTATATTTGTTTGCTATTGCCGCTAAAACAAATTGACCACAAACTTATGGCTTAACACAAACATTTATTAGCTAAAAGTTGTGGGTCAGAAATGATGGGTCTTATGGGGAAGTTTAACTTAGCTTTTTTTGTTGCTGTGACTAAAGGATTTGACCAGAACAACTATAGAGGAGGAAAAGTTTATTTGAGGACTTAGGGTTTCAGAGGTCTTAGTCCATGGAAAGCTGGCTCCATTTTTCATGGCTCAAGACGAGGCTGAACATCATGGCAGAGGGAAACATCTCACATCATGGTGATCAAGAAGCAGAGAAAGAGAGACTCCACTCTCCAGATACAAATATACACACCAAAAACACACTGTAATTACCACCTCCTCCAACCACATCCTACCATTTCAGTTGCCACTCAGTGAATCCCTGTTGGGATTAAATCACTGATTGGGTTAAGATGCTTACAACCCAACCATTTCTTCTCTGAACCTTCTTTCATTGTCTCACCTGTGAGCTTTTGGGGGACACCTCCCACCTAAACCATAACAGGTGCTAACATCACAGTGTCTGGAGGTTATTGTCTTCTGGAGGCTTGATGGCAGAATGCATCCTTGCCTCTTCTGGCTTCTAGAGGCTGCCAGAATTCTGTCTCCTCCCTTATCATTTTCAGTTTCATCATCAGATCATCATTGATATAGTTGCCTCTCATAAAAAATCTTTGATTACATTTAAGGCCTTCCCAGATAATCAAAGATAATATACCTATTTTGAGATCACTAATTTAATCCCATCTGAAAAGTCCCTTTGCCACTTAAGGTAACATAGTCACAGTTTCTAGAATGAGAATGTGACCCAATGGTGGTAGAGGAGGATATTATTCAGCCCACAATGGCATCCTTTAAGCCACACCCAGTTGTGGACATTGACAAGTCAACTGTGAAAGAGAGATGAACCTGTGATTTCTAGGAGTTGATGTTTTAGTATGAGAGAATGATAATAATAAACACATGGATATGTGATATAATTTCAGATTTTCATATGTGTAATTAAGAAAATAAAGTAGGAAAAGGTCAGGGCTCTGGAAGGAAGATACACTTTTAAATAGGATGGTCCAGGATGGCTTCTGTCAACAGCATTTGAGTAATGAGTCAGCCATAGAAAGTTCTAGAAAGTGTTTCTTGGAGAAGGGAGAGTGATCATGAAGTCTTTGAAGATAGAATAAGTTTGATATCTTCAAGCAAAAATAAGCAAGAGGAATAACAGTTGTGTGTGTGTGTGTGTGTGTGTGTAGAGAGAGAGAGAGAGAGAGAGAAGAGGAAAAGACTATTAAATAAGTAAAAATCACCTGTAGGAAAGGTGGATTTTATTCTCAGTATGATGAAAAGGCATTGGAGGGTAGAAAGCAGGGCGAAACATGATTTGACTTAAGTTCTAAAGTTTGTCCTTTGGTTATCACTTCAAGAGAGATAGGGTGATGGCTTGGGCCAGGATGGTTAAATACATGTATCATTTAATGGGGAGAATTGGCATATAATTTAATGCTACTGGACAAGTTGTGGACAGTGAAAGGTAAAGAGAAGAATTAGTAATGTTTTCTAGTTTTCATTATGAGCATCTGTGTGAGTGATCATGCAAGATGAAACTATTGGGTTAAACTACTCCTGTGGATGTAATGTTTGTGTTAGATTGCATTTCCATCAGATCTCTCTCTAATTTATGAGTTGTAAAATTGTTCAAAGACAATGAGAGACTAGAATCCAATAAGCTTGGAGTCTGTGATCTCAATAATCATAATTTTTCATTGAAGCTATTTTTTGTTCTTACATGTAAGATAGTTTCTCTGAAAGAACATTTATTAATGACCCACAAAACCCAGTTTCTTTAGGAGTTGCTGCCTTCCTACACATGCCAATCAAGGGATATGGAAAAAGGCAACACAAAGATTATGTGTCTCACTGGTTGAACTTGAATTCCAGGTACTGCTCATTTTATATGTATCCAAACATTTTGAGAACTTACATATCCTCTATGGGCAGGAATTATTTAACATTATTAAATGTTGATTTTCTGCCCCAGTAGGTATGGACTCCAGACTGCAAGAATCATAAAAACACATTTCATTTCTGTTTAGAAATATTGGTTAAAATAAATAAGCTGCCTGCATGACCATAATTTTTAAGTCTATCATTTTTATATTTCCTGTGCTTTTTGAACCTGACTATCCATTGAGAAATTGCTTCCTGCACATTGGAAATTATGCCATTTTCTTTCTGGAAAATGTTGATGTCTATCAATACTGAAATCTCATTAACAGACACTTTCCTGTTACTGAGAGCTGAAAAAGCAGAATAATTGGTATGATCCTTATCCACATGATTTCTGGAAAACCCTATTAAGATAAAAGGGCAGAGTTGTGAGTTGGCTTGATTCCTAAAGTTGTCTAACTATGGTCTCACTGAGGAGATGAATGTGGAGACTAGGAGAGGAGAAAATGTCAGAAGCTGGTGTGCTAAGGTCTTGGGAGAAAAAAAAAAACAGAGACAATGTATAGTTATATTTTCAAAAGGAACATGAGAAGTTGAAGGGGGAACCATTGCTTTAAATAATAATTTGAAAACTATTTGATACCAAGAATGTCAAGGTGGATATTTTTTCTAATTTTCGTTCTGTTGCAAATTCACCATATTCTTTTCAACCTTTCAGAAAACCTACATTTTTGTGTGTGATTTTTCTTTCTCTGAAACAAGGAGTACAATAGGAATGTTAAGCACATGTATATCTAATTTTCAGGAGTTATTCTACAATAGGTAAAGGAGAGCTTAACAAAGAAAAGAACTATAAGGTTTCATTATAAAATGGTCTCACTTCAACTGGAAAGGAAGACAGCCATGCAAAACCTGTGATTTGCCTTTTTGCTGGGGCTAGGGAGACAAAGAATAATACACTTGGAAAATTACTACTTTTATATTTCTATAGTGTCCCGAGTGATAGACTTCACATAAATGCCATATAGAAGTTGAAAAGCAGCTTTTTTCCCCTGATTATAATGAAGCTCTTGGCATGAGGTATATTTGTAATAACCTATAGAACTTGGGAACATTTTGATTTGTTTTTAATAATCAGGAGATTGTTAAAATAGTGATGGTCTCATTCAATTGATTGAGTCTTTTTAAAAAACTAATAACTGTTGAATGAGTCTATTTAAGGAAAAAAAATCCATTATTCAGGACAAAATCATGTTAGCATTGCCCTGGCAGGGTGGCAAAGGTTAATATCCCATCAGAGAAGTAGGCGTTTAGTGTCAGAAAATGTCTTGTATCCATCCACTTGAACAGAATGGAAAACTACTTCTGCAATTTCTAAAAGCCAAGTTACTTGGCTTAGAGGTTGTTAGTCACCTTACTATTCCCTGCTTAAGAAACTGTAAGGTCTGAGGTCTTCCTTCTTTATTCTCCTGTGGTACTGGGGCTTGAGTCTAGGGCCATACATATGCTAGGCAAATACTCTACCAATGAGCTACTTCCCCAGGTCTGCGAATATCATTTTGTGTATATTTTATAAGGGAAATCAAGAAGAATCAATCATTCAACACTTGGTACATCAGAAAATATTGTTTACTATTGTGAATATTCTCCTAGTTTCCTCCATGTCCTCACAGATAATATTTGCTTATATTAAAAATTTCTAGTTGCTAAAAACCCACATTTATGAGATTTTAACCTTCAAATTGAAAATTTTATTTTAATCTTGAGTATCAACATTACAGAATATACAAAAACATATCCATACAGCCATCCCAATAAATTTATGGGAGAGAAAACAAAACAACATGAGTCAACATTTAGGAGGGTTTTGGGGAATTAACTCAGACTTTCAATGTTTTCTACTATCTATAGATACTATAATATTTATGCATTTAACTTTTAGCCATGGTTTTAGCTTATCTTATATATAAGTTAAATTGCAATTTCATATAAATCAGATGGCATTTCCCATGTAGCACCACTAAATAAAGAGAAATTTATTTCTTATTTCCATCCCCCTTCATGCCATTTGGACCCAACATTTTTTTTTTGTCTTAGCTTAAGGTCTTTTGTTAGTGAGCTTATATATATTACAATGACATTATATTATGCAATATGATATGCAATATGCATATCATAATATGCACATATGTCAATATGATATTATATTGAATGGATGTTTTTGTAAGAAAAGGCAATGAGGCTATTATAGTCTATGAATTGTAATGTGTGAATTCATGAGTTCTATTAAGATTTTAAAAAACGGACAATTTTCACATAATTAATATATGTTGATCTTAACTCCCACACTGAACAATTCACCACTGTTTTAGTCAGCTTTTTGTTACTGTGACCAAATGCCTGACAGCAACAATTTAGAGGAGTAAAAGTTTATTTCAGCTCATGGTTTCAGAGTTTCATCCCATGTTTAGCTGACTCCTCCATAGCTCTAGGCCAAAAGTGAGGGAGACCTTAATGGTAGATGTGTATAACCGTAGAAAGCAGCTCAGGAGACAACAACAAAGAAGCAGAACTCTGCTCACTAGGGGCAAAACATATACTCTAAAGGCATGTTTCCAGTGTCTTAATTCTTCCAGCCACGCCCCACATTCCTCCTAGTTAATCTATATCTGTGGATTAATCCACTGATCTGGTTACACCTTTCATAATCTAATGATTTCACCCCTGAAAACTTTTGCATTATCTTATACATCAGCTTCTGGGGGACCTTGTATCTAAACTATAACAGCCATCAACAGTTGAAAATCAGAAAAAGAAATAATATTTCCGGTAAACAATTCCCTCAGTGATAGTAAATTGGAAGATAATTTTTTTTTCTTCTTATGCATTCTCCTTTGTGGTTGGGCACCTACCTTTGCTTACCATAATGGATATTTCAACAATGGAG
The DNA here is from genome assembly GCF_964194105.1 of Spermophilus citellus. NCBI lineage: Eukaryota > Metazoa > Chordata > Mammalia > Rodentia > Sciuridae > Spermophilus > Spermophilus citellus. The sequence goes on along the minus strand of NC_138185.1, from coordinate 33,540,344 downwards.
TTGAAGTACCAGTATATAAAAAAAGCATTTTATATATCTTTAAAAAAACTGAGTTAATATTATTTTTATGTCTATCAACAAGAAGAGGGGAAGGATAAAAATTTATCCAACCTGATCCTTTTCTCAAGTCCATTTGCTTTGGAAAAAAATAGCCTGGTTCCTGAACACATTTGACATAAAAATATTATTTTGAAAACTTTCATAAGAGTCATTCTTAACAATTTTCTGGTTTGCAAATATGCTAAAAGAAAATTTTCATTTGAAATGGCCTTTGAAATTTAGCCTTTGGTGATCAGGAATAGTTTACAAAAAAAAAAAAAAAAAGCTATTAATAGGCATCCATTACACTCAAAACCGGTCAGGTACTAGTTAAAAAAAACCTAGTGGAACCTCGTGCCTGACCCTGAAGGCACATCTGTTCTGGGATGTGCATCCAAGCACAGTGATTCCCTTTTACCATGGCCTTTCAGCAGAGATATCTTCACTGTCTTGTGGATTTTTCCCTATAATCAAGTGATTAACCTAAAGAAATTGTCTTTTTTTTTTTTTTTAATATGGAGGGCTTTTCCTCCAAGCAGAAGACAACAGTTTAAATAAAATTGTACCATTGAAGGTCATTTTGATTCTGAATCCTAATCTCCAAAATCAGAGAGTGTGACATTTCATTATTGCTCTTTCCCCTCTTGCTCACTGGTCCGAACTACACTTGTGTTTTTAGAATAGCTTCCTTAGCTTTACCTTCCTGTTCACTGCTTACAAACCCCATAATGTCTAGCATCTATAACCCTTCTGCTTTCATTATTCACCTTGCAAATATCTTTATGTCTATGCAAGAAATATCCTCATAAAGTTAGTCTTTTGTAAACTAAAAGGAGAGGTTTAGGTTTTATTGGTCATAGAGTGTGAACAATTCTGTTTTAATGAATATTATTATTAAATGAGTGGGGAAGGATGGGTTATCCAGCAAGTGATGATGAAACAACTGGTTATTTTCTTGGAAAACTAAATTAATTCCTACCTTAGGCCATATGTATATATGTGAGTATGTATGCATGTATATGTGTGCGTGTATATACATGTATAAAACATTGATATATATTATGTAACTTAAGAGCAACATATATATACATATATATGTACATATTGTCATGTGACTCAGTGACAATGATATAACTTGAGATCACACAATGTGATGCCTGGGGTTAACATCACCCAGGCTGATACTGTGGCAAGCATTAGGACAGAGCTGGCTACTCTGCCAAGGAAAACACATCTAGGAAAGATGTTGCATTGGTGATCTTGTGCTCCAACCCCAATTTGAGAGTCCCATACACTGACAAATCATTGCCAAGAACTCAAACCAGCTTGGCCCTGTCCACAAGGAACCAGAATATTTGGTCTCACTACGGTGCCTTGAAAGGGAGGAGCTGATACATTTCCTGAGTCAAACATTTGGTCCACTTAACTTACCAAAGCAAAATGGCAACTACCCCAGTGCACAAAGATCAGTTCCAGATGAAAATATGGGAGAATGCCTTTAAGACCTCTGGGAGATTTAAAAAATGAGACTAAAAAGCTCATCAGTAATGCTATGACATGTTTGACTATATAAAGCATTTACATTTCTGTATAAGAGAAGGCCTATATTTAAAGAGCCATCATTAGAGATACATGGACTTACTTAACTAAAATGTTTTTCACAAAACTCCTACAGATGTGAGATAAAATGTTATAAGCATACTTTACAGGGTGTAACTGGAATGACAAGAAAGTAAGGAGTATTTTCAAGAAGCCAAAAAATACAACAAATCTGTAAAAATAAAAGCAATAACAGGCTGATAAGTGACAAAAAGCAGAAAGTTCCCCATCTGCTGAGCCTCTTTTAAGTAGCATGCTATGGAGAATGCTGTACAAAGATGAGATGCTGAGGGCACCCCCAGGAAACAGAGTTCTGGAAGATCTTGCTTTAAGGGATGATCCATGAGAAATACTGTATGTGGGATAATAAAAACAAACAAACAAAAAAAAACCTGCTAATTCGTGAGCACTAGTTAGTAGTCAAATGATTGGTTGCTTATTTTCATGCTAATAAAGGTATTTCAACTCTTCCAATTCAACCACTCTGCTGAACATAATGGAAAGTTACTTTAAATATAACAAACACATTTCTAAAGGCATCAGTCCCTTTAAAGTAATAAGGACTAAACAGATCAAAATCTGTGAGAGCAAGAGCCCACAGAAGTAAATAGCATCTTGAAGCCACCTTTACCTCAGGAACATGTGCTGAACTCAATATGGCATTGGGGCTCTGTTTTTAATGGCCTCTTGGACCTTGGAGGAACTGCAGGCAAATCTTATTTATCACTTTATAAACCAATACTCAGAAGGTTGTTAACTCACAGTAGTGGAAGCACAAGTCAACCTTCTGCACCCCTCCTATCAGCCTTCATCCACCCCAGGTGACTGCTTGCCAAGTCATATTGTTGCAGAAAATAAAGAGGGAACCTTTCCCAGAAGTCTGTAAGTACTCATATACCCTTTAATCCTAGCTCAGAGCCAGGACCTCAAAGGGCAATGCTTTTAGAGTATAAACAAGAAAAAGAAAATTCAACTAGCTGAAGGTAAGTTACCTGTCTAGGACTGGGCTCTGATTGGAGAGAGGGAGATAAAGGAAAGTTAAAGAGAGAATTGATAAAAAGAGAATCAGGAGGAGGAGGAAGAAGAAAGGGAAAAAGTAAGACCAAAAAAAAAAAAAAGTCAAAGATGAGGACAAAGCTGGGTGTATGCCTGTAATCCCAGCAGCTCTGGAGGCTGAGGCAGGAGGATCGAGAGTTCAAAACCAGCCTCAGAAACAGCGAGATGCTAAGCAACTCAGTGAGACCCTGTCTCTAAATAAAATGCAAAATAGGGCTGGGAATGTGGCTCAGTGATTGAGTGCCCCTGAGTTCAGTCTCCAGTATCCTCCACACCACCAAAAATGATGAAGGAAAGAGGAAGAAAGGAAGGGAGGGAGTGAGGAAGGGGAAAAGGGAGGCCAAAATAAAGAGAAAGAAAACAGAAGTTCTAACCACAAGCTCACAATCATGCAGATTTGAGGCTGACACTGACATTATTAGTATGTAAAGGCAAGTCAAGAGCTTAGTAAAAGTGCAATTTACCTGGGCATAACCTCAAAGGACCTATGGCCAAAATATATAAAGAAAATCTACTAATAAATAACAACCAGAATTCTATTTTAAAAAATGGCCAAAGATTTCACTAAAGTGTGAAAATAAAAGGGCAATAAAAAGATGATCAAAATTGTAAATCATCAGGGAAATATACGTTAAACCACAACAAAATGGTCCCCCTATGGGTCAGAGGCACTCTCTCCAGCCATCCAGGGTACCCAGTGCCTGCTTGTCAGTGGTGCTGGGTAATTGTAAAACTTAGCCTTTTCCAGTGTGTAGGATGGTGGAAATGACTAAGATTCCACCAAACCTCTCTCATTTAAAACAAGAAGCTTTGTAAAAGGATAAAAGCTGGAAACAAGACATTCTTCAAACAACAGTCTAAACTGCCTGTGAAGTGACAATGAGTACCCTGAAAAAGATAGAGAGATCTCCTTGATTCCTCGGAGCTCATGCTTCAGTTTTTCTTTAAGAGTTTTGCTTTAAGAGTTTTAGCATCAGGTGAGAGTTCTGCAAGAGAGCCCTGTGGCTTGGAAACCATCCCACAGTTGTGGAGATGTTGGGACATTGTTCTGCCTAAGATTTTATTAGGATGCTAAGGAAGGTTTGAAGTAGAGATTCTACAGTCCAGTGCAGGAAAACAAGCAAACAAAAAACCCTGGTCTTTCTCTGACTGCTAGCGATGGTGAGCATTTTTTCATGTACTTGTTGATTGATTGTATGTCCTCCTCTGAGAAGTGTCTGTTCAGGTCCTTGGCCCATTTGTTGATTGGGTTATTTGTTATCTTATTGTCTAATTTTTTGAGTTCTCTGTATACTCTGGATATTAGGGCTCTATCTGAAGTGTGAGGAGTAAAGATTTGTTCCCAGGATGTAGGCTCCCTATTTACCTCTCTTATTGTTTCTTTTGCTGAGAAAAAACTTTTTAGTTTGAGTAAGTCCCATTTGTTGATTCTAGTTATTAACTCTTGTGCTATGGGTGTCCTATTGAGGAATTTGGAGCCCGACCCCACAGTATGTAGATCATATCCTACCCTAAGGTACCATCTCACTCCAGTAAGATTGGCAGCCATTACGAAGTCAAACAACAACAAGTGCTGGCGAGGATGTGGGGAAAAGGGTACACTTGTTCATTGTTGGTGGGACTGCAAATTGGTGCAGCCAATTTGGAAAGCAGTATGGAGATTTCTTGGAAAGCTGGGAATGGAACCACCATTTGACCCAGCTATTCCCCTTCTCGGTCTATTCCCTAAAGACCTAATAAGAGCAGGCTACAGGGACACTGCTACATGGATGTTCATAGCAGCACAATTCACGATAGCAAGATTGTGGAACCAACCTAGATGCCCTTCAATAGACGAATGGATAAAAAAAAAAAAGTGGCATTTATACACAATGGAGTATTACTGTGCATTAAAAAATGACAAAATCATAGAATTTGGAGGGAAATGGATGGCATTAGAGCAGATTATGCTAAGTGAAGCTAGCCAATCCTTAAAAAACAAATGCCAAATGACTTCTTTGCTATAAGGGGAGTAACCAAGGACAGGGTAGGGACGAAGAGCTTGAGAAGAAGATCAACATTAAACAGGGATGAGAGGTGGGAGGGAAAGGGAGAGAGAAGGGAAATTGCATGGAAATGGAAGGTGATCCTCAGGGTTATACAAAATTACATATAAGAGGAAATGAGGGGTAAGAGAAGAAAAATACAAGTGGAAGAAATGATTTACAGTAGAGGGGGTAGAGAGAGAAGAGGGGAGGGGAGGGGAGGGGAGGGGGGATAGTAGAGAATAGGATAGACAGCAGAATACATCAGACACTAGAATGGCAATATGTAAAACAATGGAAGTGTAACTGATGTGATACAGCAATCTGTATACGGGGTAAAAATGGGAGTTCATAACCCACTTGAATCAAACTGTGAAATATGATATATTAAGAACTATGTAATGTTTTGAATGACCAACAATAAAAAAAAAAAACCTGGTCTTTTGGCCACTGTGAAAGGGGGTGAACCTGAACTAAGAAGATGTCATTTGCATAATTTACTATCTGATTCTCAAATTAGGGAGTGGAGGAGGGAACAATTGTGACACATGCAGCCCTTAGCAGCCTGAACAAGACATGAGCTTTCTTTCCCCTGGGTCCTGCTTAAGCATCTCACTTCACCGAGCCTCCAGAGGTTTACAAGATTGCATTGTCTCTAAAAGGATGTGAGATATTTCCGGAACGTAATCATCACAAATTAACAAGATCTGTTTAAACACCAACTACTTCATTTTGTCCTTCCACTGAGAGATGAGTGAAGCAGTGTGAGGATTGCATTTCCATCTACTAAGATGTTATTCCAAATCAATTGATGAGATGCCCTCCTATAGAAGAAGAGTGGGGGGCTTGTTTGTTCTTTTTAAATTCAAGCCTCTTTCAATATACTTCTGGGTTCCCCATTTTTGCCCAAATTCTGGCTCTCAAACAGTATTACATGTCAGCATCATCTGATGATTCTTGCCACACCAATGGCCATAATTTCTCCTTCAGGCTAGTGACTGAGACTGCCTATTCCTATCAGCCTTCTGGGGAGGCCAATCAATGATGTCGGTACAGGATCACATTTTGAGAAATGCTGGCCCTTATTCTCTTCCTCAGTAGTACCAGGACATGACCTGCTGAAGTTTTACCATAGAACACCAAACTGCCTGTTCATCCCAATGATATTAGTTGCAAGATGCAACTTTCAATAACAGCAAATTAAGTCTTAATAATTGACAGTGATGGAATATGTAAATAAAAGATCATGTTTAGTTTGCAAATTTTGAATCTATACTCAATAGCAACTGAGATTCCTTGGATCAACGTTCATGATGGCTTTATTAATTGTCAAAATAAATTATTTAGAACTTGTTTATCTTATCAACAGGTTTTTTACATTCTTATTTTTGTTTTATATTATTAATATTATTATTAGGTACCAGGAATTGAACCTAGGGGCACGTAACCACTGGGCTACATCCCCAGCTCTTTTTTTTTTTTTCCAATTTTTAGTTTTGAGGCAGTGTTTCACTAAGTTGCTTAAGGCTTTGCCAAGTTTCCGAAGCTGGCCTTGAATTTGCAATTCTCCTGTCTCAGCCTCCTGAACTGCTGGGATTACAGGTGTGTGCCACGGTGCCTGGCCCCAGTAGCAATTTTAAATTAAAATTTTTTTTATTTCCTTTTTTGGTGCTGGGAATTGAGCCCTTTAATAGCAATTTTTGTATATCATTTTATTTGTCAGTAAGTAAGAATCTGTAAACTTTAGAATCAACATAGGTATAATTAATGTCAATCCTAACTAAATAATAAATAATTCAAACAAAACGTGTTTGATTAAATCAAAACTCATTTCCTTTTTAAAATTATGTTTTTCACAAATGCCAAATGTTTTCTCTGATATAAGGAGGCTGACTCATAGTGGGGGAGGGAGCATAGGAGGAACAGATGAGTTCTAGATAGGGCAGAGGGGTGGGAGGGAAAGGGAGGGGGCAGGGGATTAGCAAGGATGGTGGAATGTGATTGACATCATTATCCAAAGTACAGTATGAAGACATGAATTGGTGTCAACATACATGAATATGAAATATGAAAAATTGTGCTGTATATGTGTAATAAGAATTATAATGTATTCCACTGTCATTTATTTAAAAAAATCAATTTAAAAATTATGTTTTTCTTAAAGCTGAGAAAGGCCTAGATATGCTTATAGTTTGGGTGCTTATTTCATTCCCAGTTTGTCCAATGAACTGCTATCGAACCAGCATCTTTGGTTTCTAGTTGCTTTGTTAGTTATACAAGTGGATTTGGTCCACATCCTGCCTCTGCTCTGTTTGGTGATGCACAGAGCAGGAATTTTACATGATAGTTGACTGGACTCTGTCTGCTCTGTGGCCACAGGTAGGTCAAAACTGTATTACAGATTACATACCAAATCCTAGTAATTCTTTTCACCTTGGATGCTTTTCTCACTACAAAATACTTAGAAGACCCTCACCCAGTGTGAGACCCTATGATTCTACATCCTATCCTATTTACTCTATGGAATTTCATAAAGTACAAGTTAAGACAATTGTTCAAAAGATCCAGATATAAAAATCTGTATTACTTCAGAAAGGCATTGTTCTTGAGGGCATAGAAAATAAATTGAACTAATTGCAAATGTAACAAGAAAATACTCAGGAACCAATGGACTTGCAGAACAGCAATGATGTCATAAAAGCCCAAGAATCTATTTTTTCATTCTCTTGCATGTGAGGGATTTGTTTTAACATAATTGGTATTAAGCAAAACTCTTTTAGAAAAAAAAAATACTTACAAACTATATCGAGAAGAGCAGAGAGTATTTATTGCATATCTCATACATGCTAAGTGTTTCAATAATGATATGCCCTTCATTCATGACAGTCAACCCTCAAAATAGTTGTTAATATTTATCCTTGTCCTAGTTTGGGTTTCACCAAAAGAAGACTGTGAGACAAGCATTCAAATAAAAGGGTTTTGTTTGGGAGATGGAAAGAGCATTGATAAGGGGTAGGGCAGTGAGACTGGAAGGAAAGCACTCACAACCGCTGGGTTATCAAGCAACTCACTGTGGGTAACTGCAGCCTGTGTCATAGAATCAGAACAGAGGAATGATCCCACCAGAGGAGTGAGGGATTTGAGATGGTATTTATGCACCATCTCCCTTAAGTTCATGGTTGAAGGCTGTTCCATGAGATATTGATTTCATAACACTAAGCATTTCAGTCATGTGGATGGAAAAGCAGGCTCCAAATTTAGAAGAAAATTCTCATACAGTTGTAAGCAGTTGGAGTTCAGCTGTTGAAGAGATGGGAACAACTCAAAGTAGAGGCTCCTAGATTGAAACCCAGGCATGATGTTAAAGGCATTGCTTTCTTAATCACATCTTGCTGATCCAAACTTTCATTGGATATTCTGTGATTGGGTGAAATTTTAGGTTGAGATCACACTGTCCTTTGGAATGGCACTTCCCTATATCCCCTCCAAGGGATAATTTTTAAGAATTAGTTGTGAATGTGGCCATAATGTTCCGTGTTAAAGCCAAAGGTTTATAATCAGCTAAATTTCATATTTGGTAGAAGTGTATTTCATTTTCATATAATATGTACATGATCCAAATGTGGAAGGAAAATGAGTGGGCAGCCTGTTCTGGGAACAAAGCAAAGACCAAAGGCAGGTAACGAGGAAGAATCAGTCATAGGCACAACTCAACCAAAAGTGATTTCACATAAATACTAAGTCCTTATTTTTTTATTAATTTCTCTGCTTTTTCAATGTGATAGACACTTCATTGCCCCCTTCTGCCTCCCCAATCTCAACTTCTTGTCGCTTAGGTGTTCTTTGGTGGATAACCTTGCAAATTAAATTTCAAAGTCTAAGCATATAATGTTTGCTTACTTGATGTAAGCAACAGAGAACTAAAGATGAACTTTGACAAAAGTCTATTAATAATTGACAAATAATGGAATTGTCAGGGTGTAGAAGGCAATACTCAAAAAATAAACAACAAAAAGCCAGTAACAGCAAAGGTTGCAATAAGCTAGGAAAATGTGCTCCCGGCTAGTTTGTATCGATGACTATGAACAACATGCTAAATCAGTGCTTCAAAAGTCTATATATGACTATTATAGATCTGGGGCAAATGATCAGGAGACCTTGGCTGATAATATTACAGCATTCTCCAGGTAAGAATTTTTTAAATGTAAAATTGTGCTTTAATATTACACTAAGATATAGCATCAAAATGAGATCCAGGTTTGTGCTGGTGGTGTAGAATTATTTGTCTAGATATGCGTTTAATAGAGAGGGGAAATTTCTGGGGGGATGTGAAGAATCTTGAGTTCTTGGATTGTTTGAAAATATTCCAAAGCTGAGAATCTTGAACAATTGACTGTAAAAGCTACCCCTCTGTCTACACTTGGAAGTATGATGGTAGTTAATTTAACCACACATAACATTAGTCATAAATTTTGATGCCTTTTTAAAAATTTTATTTATTTATTTTTCTGTGAGAGTGACAGTGAGTGCTCATGTTCATGGGGTAGGAAATAACACTAACTGCAAGATAGCCATCTTATCTGGTTGAACCAGATAGGATTACTGCCTCAGATGTTTCCATCCTGCTGGTTTCCTGTGTTATCATTCATTTTGATTGCTGTTGTTTAAACTTCCACTTTAGATTTCAATTTGTCTACGTAACATTCATCTTTCAACTTCACTGTTTCATCTCTCCTGCAAAAAGCTTCATTTCTCTTCCCAAATTAGTTTTCCCTTGACTTTCATATTTCAAGATACAAGATGGTGAATGTCATGGTTTATGTTTTCTGTTTGTAATAAAAACAAGAAACAAGATATCTTTAAAGGAGTGTTTTTCTCTCAGCAGATACAGAAATGGTTTATTTTCTGGAGGAGGGGAGGGGAGGCTGCAATACACTGTTAGTTCCATCCATCTTCCATGACCATCTTTACTAAAGGCAATGAATAGTGTAGGTGCTCATTATGGTGATAAATTAAAGGAAAAGAGACAGAAAATATCCAGGGAGGGAGAGTCTGCTTCTTTTTGAGTTCTTGAATTTAGAGTGAAATCACTCAAAATCACTTTGCTATATGTAAATTAGGACAGATAAAATCATTCTAACCCAGCTGATCTCCACAGGTCATGATGCCCCAGGTTGGCCATGGAATAAAGGGTGGGACCTGTCCCAGACCTTGCAACCCTTGATTCAGGTTTTCCCCCATTTGAACTCAAAAATTCTGGGGAATTCTTGATAGGGATTGTTGCCTAAGAGTGGAGGGGCTTACATTTCTGCATAATCTAATCTTTTCTAATCATTTCTTCCTATGTTGGACCCCATCAAAATTTTCTGCTTCTGGAAGATGTCCCTTCTTGGACATCTTGTCATGTCAATTGCCCCCATGTCAATTCTGTTCGACAGGTGACATGGTTCTTCTGTGAGTGGTCTGAAAACAACACCTGAAACCAAATGGGCCATTACAACCAAGGGAATTTCAGGCCCTTGATAGACGCAGGGAGCTGGTGTCTCAGCATTGGTGCTGGTGACCACCCAGGCCATTTCTATACAGCTTTCCACACTCCTTGGCCCCTCCCCCAATGCTTGCCAATGAGTTAACTTCTGCTTATAGCAGTCTCTAGGGGCTAGGTTCTGTACTACCAGCTGAGGACAGAGCAGTGAGCCAGAGCAAATTCCATCCACAGGAGCTTAAATCCCATGAATGCATATTGACTTTGGGTTCCCATAATTCTGGAGGATTGAATTAATATTAAATGGACTCCAAACAGTTGGCTCAGAGAAGCCTTCAGAGAAAAGAGCCAAAGGGTGCTGCAACCCTCGAGAGAGAAGAGACCAGAAGACTTGGGCACTTCAAGTTATGAACTGGAAAACCATCCTGTGGCTTATTTTGAATCATGTGGCACTCCAGAGATTATTACCTTCCTATGTGTGCACTGAGAAATTTAGGGAAGGGTGGCAGGTAATGGGAAAGAGTTTGCAATGCCACCTTTTCCATGGATCTTGACAATTCATTTTTGTTCATCCTTAAAGAAAAAAAAAGACATTATCAACTTTGGAAGACAGCTGATACTCTTTTGTTATCGAGCACTTGAGATTGTATTGCAACACATACTCATGGTGACCTATTTCACATCTCAATTCCTCTTTTGCTGTGTGACTTGCTGGGTGACCCTTGATTCTTTGTCTTGTATTATCTAGCTGTCACATGTAACTAAAAGATTTTCTGCCAGGGTTTTGGTGGCTTTGGGTTGATAGCATGAAAGAAATCACCCTGAAATTTTTTTTGACTCTGATTCAAATAAAGGGTGCAACACCTAAACCTCAGATAACCCGTTGTAACCTAAGGTCAGGGTATTTCAAAGACATTTGTGAAATGGTCTCCTCCTACCACAAGGACAACAAAGAGTCATTTAAAGTAACAGTGTTTATCTCTCTGTACTCAGATCGGACAACTACATTTTGGAGTTTTGGGGACTGGGGCCACTCATGTGACACAGCTATCGCTTGGAGACATTTATGTTTAAGACTTGGGACTTTAGTATTACTGTAACCAAAAACAAACAACAAAAACAAACAATCAATCAACAAAAACAAAAAACAAAATGAAGAATAAATGGAACCACTCAGAAGAATGAAATTTCCTATTGCAAATATAAATATGATAAGAACAGAGTGAATGTCAGCTTGCTGCATTTTTTGTGACCTGACCTAATTAGGGCTAATTTGAGAAGGAATGGTATATATTTTTTTCTCATCTACATGCTCTCAAAGCAGTCTCCTAAAGCATGATCTGCACATATATTGTGGCTTTTTCTGAAATAATTATTGATAGAAAATCATTCTATAATTTGGGTACTCAGAGGCCCTCTGGTTTCAAAAATAGAAGCTCCTCTCTTTCACTCTAGGTCACCTAATGACACTGACAACTGTGTGCTTTTCTTCTGTTAATCACTGAAGAATAAAAGTGATGATGTTCTTGCTTTGATATTCCAGAAGCCATATAAACTCACCAGTAGCATTTTCAGTGTTCATCACAATATCTATTAACTAATAGCCACCAGAGGTGGTTAAGGCACTTTTTGCATTCTGTCTCAAAGTAAAATATTAAGGTAAGGGAATTGGAATGCAAGGTGACAGTGTTTGAAGGACTTAGGCAACAGTCATTCATTGTGCTTGGTAAGTGTGATCAATAAGCTCAAGGCTTTAAAGCTGGGATGTCTTCCAAGAGCAGTCACCTCTTGGAGAGTGTGTGCCTGTGTTGATTTTTTTTGATAAGTTAAATTTGAGGGCCTCCTTGGGCTAAAAGTCCTGTTAATGGCATCTTATTTTCCATCCTTTGAAAAAAGTCTTATTCTTCAGTTGGTTCAACCATTCGATGCATCTTTAAAGACTTTTCAAAGCTGAGGCCCCATGAGAGAGCATCATTTTTGCATGATCCTGGGACAGTCAGTTTCATTCGGGGTGGGCTGGGTAGGGCTTGGAAAGCTATGGGAACCATCTGGCAAACTCAGTGTCCTTGAACTTTGGAAAATGTCCAAACGTGGATGACTCTTAGAGGATGAACATTTTCCCGCTCCATTGGCTTTATCTGATTTTGCCCAGAATTGGATTTCGTTCATTGGCTGATGATTCACTGTAACATCCTCAGCACAGAAAATAGCATTTGTGGCGAAAGCAGCAACAGCAGCACAGTTATTAAGGTGACTGCGCCACCAGGTGGAGAAGTGTAAAGCTGCTGTCTGGAGAGAGCCTGGCTTTTCAAACAGGAATAAGACATTGAAAAAGTCCCCTTTCACACACACACACACACACACACACACACACACACACACACACACCCTTAGCCCATACCCTGCAGCTTTGTGTATCCTCTCCATAAAGGCTTTCATTGTTTCCCCAGCCCTGAGTCAATATTAGTGCCTTCCTAGCTGGCATGCCAATGGCTGCTATTAAATTTTTTTTCCTCTCATTCTAAGAACACACATGGTTGGTAATAAAAGCTCCCTTCAAGGCTTTTGCCTCTCTCCCTTCAACACGGAGATCAAAGAATCATGCTGTGAAGGTCAGTGGAGAAGAAAAGACTTCCAGCAGCAGAGCGTGCAGTGTGACATAAATAATGACAATTATGATGTTCAAAGGAATAGCATAGAAATCACACAGTGAAACTACTTTATGGTGCTTTTAAAGGACTGGATGTTTTACTTTATAATGGACGGGTTAGATTACAGACCCTTAGCTAGTTCACAAGCAATATTAAGGCAGAATTTCTCAATTGAAGTCGGCTTCAAATGAGGACTTTTTTCCTCAATTACTCCATTACTATATCACACTTCACCATATTTACTGAAAAAAACCTTCAATCTCTCTAGGAAAGGAAGTGTGAGTTAAGTGTTGGTTATAGATGTGTGTCTGTGCAAGCAATTCATTAGACCAATACTCATTAGTAATAAGACTGAATTTTCTTCAGCTTTAGTCGTTCATTAATGAGGAAAATAATGAACCCAAATGAGTTAGAGATGTACATTTTGCTTGGAGAAAAGAGAACTGTTGCGTCTGTAAGTTTTACTAGTGAATTTTTGTTTGTTTTGTTTTTGAAAATTTTTACTCCAACATGGAAGAATCACAGAAAAAAAAAATCATGTAAGATAATTTTCAGGAGTCAAAAACTGTTTAAGCCCAAAATTCTGGTTTCAGTTAACTAACATTTTCAAGGAAAATGTTCAACTCATCTAAAAAGGGTTATCCTTCCTCATTATCACACATCAATGAGTATAGCATTCAGCTCAACCATGTTGAAGAAAGCAAATTATAATTTAAAAAGCAATTGCAGCTACTATGCATTACAGAAAAAAGAAGAGAAAGTGATGTAATATATCTTCTTCAACTCTAATCTACCTTCTGGGCCTCTGTCCATCTTCAGAATGACCAGAGGGAAGTGAAATAAAAACTATGTTTTCTCAAAAACCTGTAGGTCAATGTTTATAGTGGCTTTATGTAGAATCACTTCAAACTGAAAACATTTCAAATGTCCCTTAGTTTGGGAATGGATACACAAACTGTGATACCCCTGCATGGTGGAGTGTTAGTCATTACTCAAAAGGCACCAACTATTGATAAATGCAACAACATGGACAGATTTCAAATTCATTATATTCAAAGGAAAAAGAATATTATTAAAGACTCTAGGATATTCTTGCAAAGCAAAATTTTTAAAACAAAAAACAAAACCAACCAACCAAACAATCAAACAAAAAAACAAAAAAAGCAACCCAACAACAAAAAACACATTTATGGTTGTCAGAGGATTGAGATGGGAAGTGTTTTACTGTAAAAGCAAGTGGGGCTTTGTCTCTTTGCCTCCCAGCTGCCATGAGCTGAGAAGCTTCTCTGTGCTATACTCCATGATGTTGTGTCTCACCTCAGGCCTACAGCAATGGGATAAGCTGACCATAGCCTGAACTTCTAAAACCATGAGCCCCAAATAAATCTCTCCTCCTCTAAATTATTTTCACAGGTTTACTGTGAGAATCAGAAGCAGAATGCAGAAGAAAATAAGTTTTAAAAATTTGTGGTTTGGACAAAAAAACACAAATAAAACTGGGGCCAAAGAAGATGTGGTTGCTGAAGAGATTATCACCAATAAAGTGAAGTTAAGTACTTTGCACAGAAAGAATAGGAAAGATGCTTTGAGAGGAATCAGCAAGATCACACTCATGGCTGGTTCAAGGGTGTAAAAATGAAAACTCCTTTGAGAAGACACCTTGGTGGAACTCTGCCAATGGGGGGAATCTGGAAATCTCTTTGCCCAGGAATGATTTCACTGCACTCAGCTGCCCCGGCTTTCAGAAGCTGGTGCGGCTCTGATCCAAGGAGTCCCATGTACTGTTGGAGCTGGCAGCAGCTGTTGATATCTCCTTGGTGCTGGTTCTGCAGGAATGCAGGATGCTGGAGTTAGGGGGTCAGGGAAGATTCCACTTAGATTTCAAAGGTCTGGGAGGCCAGGAAAAGTGTAGCAGGGTTGGAATCCTTGCAGGCATCTTTGAGAAGACAATGCATGAAGTCAGCAGAAAGAAGTCAAAGCTGCAATAAAGACCCCTGGGATTCAGAGATGCCAATTAAATAGAACACCTACCAAGGGAAGCTGCTGACTGCAGACAGCTTGCCTAAGAGAGGCCAATTGGATGACAACCAACAAGGCCACAGGGATGGAATTACACAAGTCTTTTGGTTATCACATCTCACTACCAAGTGTCTGTACACATGCAGGACTTGTTTGCCTGGCTGGATTTTAGACCCATTCCTTCATTACATGCATCTATTCCTTCCTTTTGTAATGAGAATGTTTACTCGTGGCACTATATATTGGATATATATAACTTGCTTTTGCTTTTTACAGTGACTCACACTTACAGTAAAGAATTTGTCTTAAATCTAACATGAGACTCTGGACTTGGACTTTTAGGCAACACTGAAACCGTTAATACTTTGGGAACTCTTGAAGATGGACTAAATGTACTTTGCATATTCAGGAAAGGTGGCAGGCATGGGAAAATTTAGGAGTAACTGAGCTATTAAGGCTCCTCATTTTCTTAGCACTTATGCCACTATATATGTTTTTCACA
Organism: Spermophilus citellus; assembly: GCF_964194105.1. Taxonomy (NCBI): domain Eukaryota; kingdom Metazoa; phylum Chordata; class Mammalia; order Rodentia; family Sciuridae; genus Spermophilus; species Spermophilus citellus. Next base: position 33,524,969 of record NC_138185.1, on the reverse strand, counting down.
ATCTACAAACATGTACAAAAGTGTTGGTAAATTCTACCATATGCTCTTTATACTTTAATTAAAAACTGCTAGTAAGAAATAATAAATAAATAAATAAGTAAATAGCTTGGGAAATTCATTGTCATCTTTTTTTGTATGTTTGAATTTTGATTGATACATACATAAAAATAAAGTTTTACATGCTAAGGGGTGCCATGTATTGTTCAATACATGTACACACTGCATCATATTCCTTATCATCTTATTATTAACTTTCTGCCCTAGCAATTAAAATTGCTTCTTGTCTTTTAGCTTTGTGATATCATCTGCTTGATGCAAAAAAAAATCTAATATTTTTTTTCTTTCAGAATAAAATGCCATATCAAATCATTGGTTATATTTTGAAATTCTAAAGCTATTTATCTTTTTTAATCGTAGATGGAAGCTATATCCAAGGATGCTCCAGAATGTTGCTGAAATCGATTTGTCAACTTCTGTTTTAGGACAGTGGGTCAGCATGCCAATATGTGCTGGGGCTACTGCCATGCAGCGCATGGCTCATGTGGATGGGGAACTTGCAACTGTGAGAGGTAGGAAGAATGTCCTTAGCACAGGGACAGAAGAAGAAAAATGATTAGCAAATCTTCTCTGATGCATCAAGCAAACACTTCCCTGAACTCAGAAAAAATAAGCTTGTTGGTTCTATCATAAAAATGCTATATATCCTGCTCTTCCATTTTCTAGTTGTATATCTTTGGGCAACATACTGCTCTACACCTTGGGTTCCTCAGCTATAAGATGAGGATAAAATTCATACCTGCCTCATTGGGTTACTGAGAATATAAGTTCACACATATTAAGTTCCTGGCATAGATTAGTGGCTCAATAAATGTTAGTTATGGGTGTTAATATCAACATCTCAGAAAATGAAGGTCTGAGAAATGGCTCTTCCAAGGCCACAGCTATGTAGGGGCAGAAGTGGGATTCAACTAGGTAGCTACCCTATTTCAAAGATCTTCTACTTTCTCCAAGCCAAAGTGATTTCACACTGAAAAGAACAGAAGCAATCAGATTGCTTGTGTTTTCTCCTATGATTTTGGATTAAGATTCTTTTTTATGGATGCATTATTTTTCCATTAGAGCGTTTTCAACTGCCTTAAGAGACAGCAAAGAGAAAATCAAATATGATGTAAAGAAATCTCCTATTGTGCCTAATTTTTGAACTTCCTAGTTCCTTAGCAATGATTAGCATTTAAAAGGCTATGCATATATCACTGTAATTTCTGCTTTAAAAACTCCTATAAAAGTTGGTAATAAATTTTACTTGACATCTTTTGATGCTCAGTAGAACTGGAAATGAAGGCCAAATGAGCATGAACCAAATACTATTTTAGTTCTAAAAATTAAAGATCTTGTGGATTAATTTTCCTCTTTGAAATGTTTGCCACAAAATTCTACCAGGGATGTCAGAATGGATTCTTCTGGGTTTTTGGCAGACTTAGGCAACTGGGGCTGGCACTTATTTTTGTTTCTTTCTTTCCTTCCTTCCTCCCTCCCTCCCTCTTCCTTCCTTCCTTCCTTCCTTCCTTCCTTCCTTCCTTCCTTCCTTCCTTCCTTCCTTCCTTCCTTCCTTCTTTCTTTTTAATCCTAGACCACATGCAGGTAAGTGGCCTTGGGATTCCTGGCATTGATTTATGAGAATCCTGAAAATTAGGCAAGGAGAAGGAAAAACTGGTTACTAAATACGAAATGGGTATATGTCTATTTAAAGTTGGGCTAAGATGCCATAGGAATCAACCAGTAAAGAAAAGCAAACAAACATACAGAACTAAAACATTATTGCTCTAAAATTTTTATAAAAATTTAAAGAAAAAGGCAAACTGGAAAAAAGTGATAAAATGTGACAGCAATGGGTTAATGTCCCTTCTGTATAAAAAAACCCATATATTTGAGAAAGAAAATAACATATCACCCAAAAGGTACAAAAATATATAAGTGGAAATAAATATGTAAGTAGGAAATTAACAAATGGAAACATTAAAACCACCAATAAACGGATGGAAAATATTTAATTACACTGATAGGCAAAGGAATGTAAATCATAACAATATTTCTCATTTTCTAAATATCAAATTGTTATTTTCAGATCATACAGTATGCTGAGGTTAGAGGTAAACTGTGCATTTTAGAAAGCTGATGAGGAACAATGTATGGTGGAATAATCTTTCTAAAAATGTTTAGGCATTAAAAGTATTTTGGCATAGTAAAAAGCACTAAAAATGTGAATTCCATGTGATGCTACACATTATTTTCTAGGAATTCCAAGAAAGTAGTACTTTGAGGAAAAACACTTCTGCAAGGACTTTGCCATCTGTTATTTTTCTTATTCTTAATTTATTTTTTTTAATTTTTATTTTTTTGCAGTGCTGGGGTTCTAACTCAGGGCTTCATACATGCTTGGCAAGAGTGTAATCTCTAGCACATCTATTATATATTTAATAGGCAAAAAGTTGGAAAAATGTCTCAATCATTGGAGATAAGTTGCAAAAAGTAGGATGCATTGAAAATGGAATGAAATTTTTAAAAATGATATCATAGAGTATAATGACATAGAAAATTGCTATTATTTAATATTTTAAAAAGTATATATTTAAAGATGAGGATGCCTACCAGAGTTTACAAAGGTTTATGCGTGAGTGATGAGATTATTCCTGATTTTTTATTCTTCTGACTCTTGGTCCATAGTTATAAACTGCTCTTTGGATGATTTTTTTAAGAAGAATTCAATACAAGTTAGATTTAAAATAGGGGAGAAAAAAGGAAAACCATAAAGAGAATGGAAATGAAGGGAATGAAGTATAGAAATTAATAAGCAGTGGGTAAGACATCCCAGAGCTAACAAGTTGCTTTTATACATACACCTTTACTTGATGTTTGACAGGTGTCAGTGTCTCATTTTGGCCAAATGGCTATAATTACAGAGAAAGCAGGTTTCTTAGTTAGTAAGGTCACTTTTAATGGTGCCAAAGTTAGTGTTCCTTATTCTTGGTGAATATAGGGTGTCAGTAAAGAAGAAAAGAAAGCTATTTAGAAACTATGAATGACTTCAGAGCCTAGTCAGTATTTAAAAAAAAATATATATATATATGTAAGTTTTATATATAACTAATATATATATATATAAATGGACCTTGATCTATTTATTTATTTATTTATTTATATGTGCTGCTGAGTATCAGACTCATTGACTCACAGATGCTAGGCAAGCGCTCTACCACAGAGCTGCAACCACAACCCCTAGGTAGAACTATTTTATCTAACATTATTTTCCTGAGCACTAAACTGTGAGAGGATATTAAATGCTCATTAGAGTCTAATCCCTTTAGAGTTATTTAGCAGACACTTATAAATCACTATGAAGGCCACTACAATTATTAAAGGATTGAATTTTCAAAACAGCCTGGAGAATCAAGCCATATTGTTAAATCCATTTTACGCATGAGAAACCAAGTTACACACCAGATGAGTAACTTGCTCGGGATTACATGGATAATAAGGGTTAGAGGTAAGATTCAGATCCAGCTATTCTGTCTCCAGAATTGGAGTCCCTCCTGGCCTTGAATGTCTGGAAAAATCTTCTGAAGTGTCAAGAGAAGAAATCCATTTATTTGCCAATCACAATTCTGTGGAAGTAATTAATTTATAACTTTAGATGCATGCAAAGTAGTTCTTCCAGGATAACAAAATATATAAGAGACATTTGAAAAAAGTGGAAAAGACAGAATGAAGAGAATATAGTGACATTGAGGTCATAGAGGATTTGGTGATGTCAATGAATGGTTACACTGCTCTCAAGAGTAACCAGATTTGTAAGATCAACCTCCCTTGAGGTTTATTCCAGACTTCTTGAGTTTCAGAAAGATTATATTCCAGACTTGTGAGAGAAACCTCCCTGGAGAACTTCAGAATTTTTAAGGCTTTCATCAATGGGTTATTGGTCTGTTTAACATTCAGATTAACCCCCCAAACCAGTGGTTATTGGCTTGTAGTCAAGTGGATTTCTGGGTCACAGTGTTTTCGTTGTGGAATGATGGGTTATTTGGAAGGGAGGGATGTGTCCCTGGAGTAGATTCTGTTGGTGCCCCAGATATATTCCAACATTGTTCCTCCTTTTTTTCTGAACCTGCAACTTTTTGCCTGACATTTTCTCTGGCCGCAGGAGCCCATGGATGGCTAAGTTGGGAGTAAATGGATGAATGTGTGATGTATGGATAAATAGCTGGTGGATAAATAGCTCAATTCTCTTTGTGCATTTACTAATACTGTCACCCAATGGAACTGAGCTCTAATTGTCCACCAAAGATTCCTGCCCATCAGCCTTGTCTTCCTGGTTGGCTACCTTCCTATATCTGTCTCTCACTCCCTCCATCGTCCAGTGATCACCTTGGGATCATCCCTACCTAGAACAACTTGCACTCAATCATCCTGTCATCGTTGGCTTCCAGAGGAATAAATACCAGGATGATAGTTAACTGAGGGCTATATGCAGCCATGGGAAAATTTTAAGTAATAGTATAAGAACATTCATACTTGGTAAAGATTACTTTCTTTTCTGAAACTCAGAAAACCATCATGCAATTATGAAGCTTCTATTTGATTTACTCCATCATCCCTCAAAAGAAAATGGAATCGTTTCTAGTAATCACAATCCTTGGGCACATTGTGAAATCTATGGATGTTATTATGAAGAGATTTTTCTGTAACTCTCCTAGTTAACTGGCCCCTGAATTTTCCAGATTTCAGGGATGTAGCCCCTTGCAAGGAAGAGAAGTAGGTGCCAAGTTGAGAGGACAGAGGTTAGTTAGCAATCTGTCTCTTGAGAAAATGTCCCCATCACTGTAGTCAGTGAGAGTGAAGGCCATTTGAATCTATAGGGAATGATCTGGCTTAAGTAATTAGTATGTGCCTCCAGAAAGTTCTGAATGTTGCCAGGGCAATGTAGTCTTCAATTCCCAATGAGTTCTTCAGACGTTTTCACAGAGTCTGACTTTAAAGAAACTTTGGCCTTTTCTCTCACCTCATAGTATGATTGCTGTTTTATACTTCAGAATTACCAGCAGAGCTAAACTTTTTAAAAAATATAAAATGGCAATTAATATAAGGTGGCCAGAAAAAAATACAGGGACAAGTTACATGAGAATTTTAGATAAAGAACAAATCACTTTTTAAACCTAATATTTACTAAATGTGGCAAACCTATACAAATAAGAACTTTCAGGGATTCTTGTGAGGATTCTTGAAGTAAGTGCTTACAGAAATGGGGCATATTTTTTTATTTATCCTTCTTCCAAATCCAAAGCCCTCCAAATATTTCTCTTTCACATGTAAAAACCCACTTTCAGAAAGTCCTCTCCATTTTAACCTTGGTGGGAATGAAAATTCCTTTTTCTCAGCTAAAAATATTTTTGTCTTAAGCTTTATAAAGGGGGCCTCAAAAAAGGCCTTTAAGGGTTAAGCTTGTAAAGTTAATGTCTGAAGAGGGAAGGAATTAAGAAAACAACCGCACAAGTGGTGGAGAAAGTAGTAAACCTGAGATCACAAGTTCCATCCAATCCTTGCTGAGATTGTATTTGTATCCCAAAGAGGGCAGCCACATCTTAGGGCTCACTGACTCTTCCCCCCAAGGAGTGAGGATGAGGGGTTGCCAAATCTTCAAATATTTTAAGAGAAGCCAGAAATCTTGATTTTATGTACAATCTCCTGGTTTTTATATGTTGGCAAATAAATCAAAATGCTCTAAAACACTATTTGAGGAAACAATATGTGGGCCAAAGCAAATACTTCTGTGGGCTACAACTGTCCCCTGGGCTGCTGAGCTGGGACGTCTGATTTATGTGAAAATCTGCCACTAACTGGTTTTGCTTCTTGTGGCAGGTCATTTTCACTCTGTAGGATTAGGTTTCTTCACTGATAAAATGAGGGGCTTAAGCCAAGAAAGTGGTGCTAGGGTGGTTTCCAGGATCTTAGAGACCTTAGTTGTGTCACCAAACATACAGGTACTTGTGTTTCATGTTGGATCTTAGGAGAAAAATTTTTTTTTTTTAAATTGCTGCTAAGATGAAAAGAAAACAAAGCAAACAACTAAACAGCAGCAGCAACAACAACAACAAACTCTTCAATAAGAAAACTCCAAAAATAAAACCTGAAAATTCCTAACAGAAATGCGGGATTTTTTTTTACAATTTTTTTAGTATATAAATAAATGGTTTTATCCCATTTAAACGTTCATTGAATACTCTGTACAAAGGACAGAGCTGCCCTTCCTTATTTTCCTGAAATCCTACCTCTTTCTACCACATTTTATGCCAAATGTGGAGAGTTTAAATGGGGAGTATTTGTATGTGCTTGATTTCTTTCTCATACTGTACACCTGAGATAGAGCAGAGGAAGTAGATACCTATTTATCTTTGGATTTTGCTGAAAACACAAAAACACATTTAATAAATATTGCAAATTCTGAAAGTAATACTTCAGAATCTTATGAAAAATGATCAAAGTCAACATTTGGTGAGCAATTAATGTGTGCCTGGCAATTTGAGTTTGTAATCTCATTTGTTTCTTATTACCACGTTAAAAATATGAGAGTCCAAAGCTGTAAGAGCATTATTTTTTTGTATTTTTATTATTAATTAATTTATTTTAATGACAGAAGAATGCATTTTGATTCATTGTGCACAATTTCAGAACAACTTTGTATTTCTCTGGTTGTACATGATGTAGCGCCACACCATATGTGCAGTTATACCTGTACCTAGAGTAATGATGTCCATCTTGTTCCACCATCTTTCCTACCCCATGCCCCCTCCCCCACTCCTCCCTCCCCTTTGCCCAATAAAAGTTCATTATTATTTTTTTTAGAAAGTCTTTTTATTAGTGCATGATAGTTATACATAACATTGGGGTCTACTTTGACATAATCATACAAGCATGGAGCACAATTTGTTCCACTTTAGTCCCTAGTGCTACCTCTTTCTCTCCCCTCCTCCTTCTCCCTGTTTCCCATCCTCTTCCTATTGTTTATTTATAACTTTCTATATTTATTTTATATATCTATAATTTTTAAAATTGGCACTTTAAATAAAGGCAAAATTTACTGCAGTGTATTCATATATGTACACAGTACAGTTTGTTCAATTTCACTCCTCAGTCCCTCCCTTTTTATTCTTCTATTTCTCCCCCTCTATATCTTCCCTCTACTCCACTGATGGCCCTTCTATATTTGTAGGATTCTTCCCTTTATTTTCCTCATTTTCTCTATCTTCCTGAGAATCTTTCCTCGATTATTCTTCAATCCCTGTGGATATGGAAACTGAGGCTTGGGGAGGTTAATTACCTTTCTCAAGGTTATCATTCTCTTAGGAGCTGTGTCTATAATATCCTAGTCAGTTACTGATATTTCAGATGTCATGAACTGTAGCCTAAGGCAAACCCTATGCTGTAATCATGGAATATTAATTGAAAACATATTATGTTTTTATAATTTTATCCTTTTGACTTTGAGAAAATGAAGCAAGCCATAGAAAGTGAAAATTATCAGAAAATATGAGCTTTCCATAAAATTTGGGAGCATATATAAAGGTCTTAAAATATCAAAAAATTAAAAATAAAATTCCTGGATCTCTGTTGAAGAAAGAAAATCACTAGAAAACATTGACTGGAATTTCTTACATGCTGTGCTATGCATGAAAGATGTTGCTACAGATTATTTAATTAGCATTTTAATAATTGTCAATTATTGTAACATTATAATATTACCATGAATCTGATAAATGGCGCTATCAATAATGGCACATCCACTTGAGGCTCTGGTAGATTATTTAAAAAATTTTTAATTATAAAGTTTTGTTCACTATTTTCTTTAGGGAAGGGCACAGAATCCATTCTAAAAGTATTTAACATATTTAAGAAAACAGCAATATTAAATGTAAGTGCCATCAGTATATACAATAGGTAGTATCATTTCAGTCTTGCGAGATAAATAGAGCATCTCTGATTTATCAGAGAACCAATTAATACAATGCTTTCTCTGTCACTTGATGCTTTATGAACATAAATAAGGGAATCGTCTGGGTTTGCAAATAATGGCTGTAAATAAAATTTTACTTCACTTTCCATGGTTATATAAACTCCTCCTTTCCCCAGCTTTTAAACATGGGTAACAAAAAAGAAATTTTAAGAAGATTAAATATTCACTCATCCTTGGGCTTCTGACTTGTTATATAGACAAATGCCACATGAGGGAGCACTGGGACCTCATATAGAGGAAAATTAAAATCCACCTAATGCGTTCCAGGAATGCTCAGCATATTAGCAAATTCGTATTAAGCTGTCAAAAAAAAAAAAAAGTTTAAAAAGAAATTCCTGCCCCTGAATGTAATTAGAGGCTACTACATAGGATTTGATGGACCATAAAACCATTAAATCTAAACACTTTCTTTTTGAGCCCCAAAGCCAGGACATTCCAAAGTGAAGTTTGAGGACTCAGCTATGCACTGACCACCTATAAGGTGCAGGTGGAACAGATTGCAGTGTAATACAAAGAGCCATACAGACCCCAGAGAACTGAGTTAGGGCGTAGGTGAGAGCTTTAGCTGTTGAATTTTTGGATTTTCCGAGATTAAGTGATCAAACTTAACATTGAGTGAAAGAACATCTACAGAAAAATTGTCATTTCCTTTGCTCCAAACACAGACCAATTATTTTTGAAAGTTTTATTGATTTATGTGTTTATGTGTTGTACTATGTGACTGAGTAGATATACATTTCAGCATAACTACTAGGAAAATATCCCCATGATTCTCAATTTTATTTAATCCAGGCAAAACACCGGACTTGCTTTAAAGGAAACTTTTAGTCTTTCTGAAGTAAAGTGGCTTTTATGCACTTGGTGTAATGCTCAGACATCCCTATTATTTACATCCCTATTATTTCTCCTCAGGATAGACCTTTAAGTTCCTTGTCAGTGGCTTCTAGTAGTAGAGGGAAGGAAATCCTTGAGCAGGCACTAGAACCATTCAATGGCGGAGAGGGAACTTGAACCCGTTCTGTTTCACTCTGTAAAGTCTGACATCATGGTTTATTTTGTGCATTTTTATTAAGAAGAAACAAAACTAGGGAGGAACAAAAGGGAAGAGATTCCCTAAAGTTTTGCCCAAATTATATTAACTAAACATTTGGAAGCAAATATTTCCTGGTGTCATTGTAGTAAAAACAAACAAATTAAAATCCTAGTTCACCCTTATTTCGATCAGTTTTAGCTCAATTTCATGTTTTGAACTGCTTTTCTAAGAATGGAAAAGTAGTGCATGTGATACGCATTATATGTACATGTGCATTCACACACACAAAACACATGTGTACATATACACACATATTAAAAGATTATTGGCCTCCTTTGTATATGTACGTGCCTATGATGCTATATTATATATAGATGGTCCTTGACTAAAAAGTGGGGTTATAACTTGATAAATACCTTGAAAATGGGAAATATCATTAAGTTGAAAATGCATTTAATATACATAACCTAATGATCACTGTGGCTTAGCTTCGTAGTACACTGCAGAGCATTTGTCATTTGCCTGAATGATGCCATATCTGACAGGGAGCTGTAGCTCAGTATTGCAAGAGAAACATGAAATATGAGATATGGGTAGTCTGGGAAAAGATCAAAATTCAAACTTTAAAATGTTTCCACTGAATACATATTGCTTTTGTACTATCATAGAGTTGAAAACCAGAGATTGCATTATTGTAAGTTGAGAAAGGTCTGTATCTAGACAGTGAGTAATTCATTTCTAAACATTTTCATAAAAATTACATTTTTGTTTTCACAAAAGTGCATTCAGTTCACTTTGCAATCAGACAAATTTTTAATGATGTTTAAAACATATTAAAACCTACCAGTATTAAAGTCTAATATCAAATGCCATACTATCAAGAACTTTTTACCAAAATTTAGCCTCTAGAGCATCTTTTTTGAGAGCATGGGATTGCTTCTCCTCTGAATTAGTATGCCTGCGTGCATTAAAATGAGACAGTGAGAAGTCAGAGGCTCACATGTGTGTCCCAACACTGAGATTGTTAAACTGTGAGAGGTTGATTGAAGTTGTCAGGTGCAAACTTGATACTGCTCAAAGTCATCATAGAAAGGCATCTCACTGTGGTGTGGTCTCCGTGTGATCTGCCAGTTATGCCAGGACCTGACAGCTCAATCAAATGACAGAATAATAACCTGAAAGTCATTGCAGTAGAGCTAATGTTTTAGTCTATTATAGAGTTCTGTCCCAGATATAAAGCAAAGGCAAGGCAGGGAGGTCTAAGATGTTACTGAAACTATTTGTTCCTTGCAAATATTTCTGCATAGTAAAAAAGAAATCTAGAGATAGAGTGGCAGTGTGGTCACTCAGGTTTATTCTGTTCCTGATTCAGACAATGAAGCATCATGGAAGTATTAGAATAATTAAGTCTTAGTTTCCTGGCCTTTCTTGAAAGTGTTTAAATGGGTTAAGTTCCCTAAATAGTATATTAAGATTTGTTTGACTACGTCAAAGAATTTGGATCATAATTGTAGTGGAAGTTTTATTCTTTGTGTAGAGCAGAGGCTTCAGAACTTTATTTTCTGGGTAATATCAATCGTAATTTTCGATATTTATGCAACAATGTTAATTGTGTCTTCAGCAAACCTGTGTAACCTTAGTGCACTTATGATGAAAGGCGGACACACACAGTGGACTATATGGCCCACACTTATGCAAACACTTCAATATGTCAGACCTTGAGTTTAGAACCACACAACGGCTTGATACTTTGTCATTGCATATTTTCCCCATTACACAATGACTTCCTGTGCAGATGACAAAATTCGTTTTCTCAACAAAATTATTTTCAGTGCAGCTGTTTTGGTGACTAAGTTTTGCAGAAGCCTTTTAATCAAATGTACCTTCAAAAAATCTGAGGCCCTTTGAACAAATTACCCCTTTCTCTCCTCCACCCCTCCCCTTCTTCCTTTTTCTTTAAAAACTTAATTCGGGAAAATCAATTCTTTTTTTCCCATTAAATGGAGGTATTTTCAAGGAAACCATTTGTACCCAAAGTAACACATTATTTAATTGTTCTACTCCAGTCTGGGTACATGGTTTATTCCACATGAATTAATTTTCCAAATAATGGACCTTTACTCCCCTTGATAATGTTTTCTCTGGTGTCGTGAGGGTGATGGTGGCTGTGGATTGGCATCCTTCTCAGATGCACTATAATTTCCTTCCATGTCAAGCCTTTGTGATGTGCTTTAGTTTTAACTGATGACTGAGCAACCTGTTGGTAAGATTGTTGGACCTGATATTAAACATTTGGAAGCTATTTTATAATTGGTAAATTGTGTCTTCTTAGCTTTGAGTAACTTCTTTCTTTTCTTTCTCATCTTCTGCCATTTCATTTTTATTTGGTTATTTATTTTCCCTTCTAATCTGAAATCTAGGAAGCAGTCCAAAGCACATATAAGCAGGCTTATAAAATACAAGTGATGATGGTTAAGTGTGCTGAGGGGTTGTCACTCTAATGCTGTTTAATTCCTTGACATTAAAATAAGTAAGAGATGAATACGTGAGAAACCATGGCAAGAGAATTTGTGTCCCTATTTGGAAGGTTACTAACAGGTAATGACTGAGTAATCAGCAGGGCATGACTGGATGTTGGCATGTGTGTCATTGCCCACCTTACCACCCTGGTTAGTTTTTCTTTCCTGTTTTCCATAAGGAAAATCTTGAGTGGCCCTTCAAAGATGGGAGGACCCACCACACATATCATTAGATGAGTACTCATGAAAGAAAATATCTACCTCATTGTTTTCAAATTATGAAATTCTATGAGTCAATAGAATAAACGTCACTTGGGATCTATTAGGAAATGCACAATCTCAGGTCCCACTACAGATCAAATGGGTCAGAATCTGAATTTTGTCAGCATTTCCATGTGATCGCCATGCACATCAAAGCTGGAGAAGAAAGCAGAGAAGTCTGGTATGAAAGTTACTGGTGGTTCCCAGTTAGAGGCATAGTTGAAATTCTCAAACATGAAGCATATTAGGTGGAGTACAAATACATTCCCTTTTGAAGACCATCTAAGGTCTGACTTGACTCTCTGAAGTGAGTGGGAGGTAAGAAACAGACTGGATAAATAAGAGGGTCACTCAGTAAATTTTCAATTAAAGACCTGGCATGGGCGGGCTTAGTATCCAGGTCCCCAAAATTGAAGTACACAATATGTTTCTCATTTTCACTTCTTCACATCCAGATTACCTTGATCAGAAATGAAAGTTTTTGTTAAGGCTTGATATTTAAAGGGAACTTCCAGTCATTAGAAGCATAACTTTGATCCTTAGCTTTAAGGAAGGTGCTCCCAGTGCAGGCTGCTTTGCAAAGCTTTTGACCTGTTCTAGTCCAGGATATCACTGTCCCTTGGTGTTCAGGATTGTGTCAACCCTAGAGGTAATGGCATTCGTATCTGGTACAAGTCGATGTCAACCTCAGTAGTTGAATATGGGTTCCATAGTGTATGGAATTCAGCTAGCCCTCTATAGAATGGTGGTCTAGGGAGAAAGAACCACACCCTACACCAGGCTATTGCAGGTCCTTGTAGCATTTTGTTTTTCTAGTGCTGGGACTTGATATTAATCTGAGCATGTATTGTTTCTGGGTCTGAGGACATCATCCATTCTATAAAACTGAAAGCATTAATTCTTTCCATCAGCCCAGAGTCCATTTTTTTTTGGGGGGGGGGACACAGATAGGGGTGATAGTAAGCTGTGCTATTTTTAAAATAGAAGAATAACTGGTGAATTATAATTAAACACGGTAGGGAGATTCATTATGCCATCTTTGTATATGCACACAATATAATTATAATTAAACACAGTAGGGAGATTCATTATGCCATCTTTGTATATGCACACAATATAATATAATCTCACTTACCAGTACCTTCTGTTTTCCTCTCCACCTCCCCTCCCTTGGTTCTCTTGTTCTGCTCTATGGTCTTCCTTCTATTATTAGTATTATTTTAATTGGTGCCTTATAATTATATAGAAAATAGGATTCTTTTTTGTGCATGGACATAGAAAAATTTTAGATTTTATTAACTAGTACTTCCCCATGGCTCCTCCCTCTTGATCCCATTTCGCCACTCAATTGCTTATTTATTTATTATTTATTTTACTTGGCATTGAACCCAGAAGCACTCTACCACTACCATATCTCCAGTTCTTTTCTTTACTTTTTTTTTTTTTTTGAGAAAGGATCCCCTAAGTTGCTGAGGCTAATCTCGAATTTGCAATCCTGCCTCAGTCTCCTGAGTAGCTGGGAATACAGGTGTGGGCTATTGAATCCAGTTCTCTCTTCTATTTTCATTGGATAACTTGCTTGATTCCATTTTTCTTTCTAACTCCCACATATGAGAGAAAACTTTTGACTCTTGACTTTCTGATTCTAATTTCACTTAGGTGTTTTTCAGTTCCATCCATTTACCAAAAAATGACATAAATATATTCCTCTTTATGACTGAAACTCCATTGTGAATATGTACATTATCTTTATCTGTTAATCCATTAATAGATAACTAGGCTGATTCCATAAATTGGCTATTGTGATTTGGGCTACTGTAAACATTGGTTTACATTTGCAGTTAAATCATAAGTGGAATAAAGGAAAAAAAAATACATACAAAGGATTTCTTCATTCTTCCAGGTATTATTGGCTAATGTAAAACTCTACAATTCTTTTCATGGAAATCTATAAACAGTTGTGGATGGAGGTGGGGAGAGACGGGATTTGCTGCAATTCCTGAATTTTTTGCTGTTATCTTGTCACTGACCCTCCAGAAATATATGCCTTGAGAATTCAGAAATTATTTCTTTAGATATTGGTTCCTATACAAGGCCCTATAGGGAATTCCTTGGCATGGAAATGATTTTTCTCTTTTTAAGAAGCTTTCCCTTAAAAGGAGTGAGCATTTGACACTATTTGGGAAGGAAAGAAAGAGAAGAATGGGTTTCCTGCACATCAAAAACATGGCAGGAAAACTTCCATACTATTTTCCAAAATGTGTGTAGTAGTGTACATTCCTGCCAAGTGTACACCAGAGTTCCTTTTTCCCATTCTAGACAACGTTTACTATTATTTGTCTTTTTTTTTTTTTTTGGTACTGGGGATTGAGCCCAGGGGCACTTTACCATTGAGCTATATCCCCAGACCTTTGTAAAATTTATATTTCGAGACAGGCTATCTCTCAGTTGCAGAGTTTATGCAGAAAATGTTCAAACATCTGTGTCATTGGACTAACCAGCAATGCTATAAACTGGGCAGGGCAGCTGGGCATACAGATGTTTTGCAGGTGGAATGTGCCTCAGGGATTCAAGGTTGGCACTGAAACCAAGGCCTTTAGACTTTCAATCAACCAAATATCTCATTGTGAGATATCAATATTATCTCCCAGTTCATATATGTAGCTTTATCTTTGATGCCTGAGTGCCGATAACCTCACCAATGTCTCTTTAAGTGATAATATGTGACTCCTATGCATTTTTCGATTTGCTTCCCCTAAATATAGATGAGAAAGAAATGCCAACATATAACCAGAGTCTGAATAAATTTAGAGAACCTCAAAAGTGTAGCTGTTTATTCTCAAAGATATGTCTTAAGGGTGTAAAAGAGAGGGTTAAAAATAAGAAATTTATTTGGGGTAAAATTGGGGGTTCATAACCCACTTCAATCTAATGTATGAAATATGATATGTCAAGAGCTTTGTAATGTTGTGAACAACCAATAAAAAAATAAATAAAATGAGAAAAAAAATAAGAAATTTCTTATAAGAAATTTCTTATTAAAAATAAGAAATTTTGGATTTTCATATGAAATTGATGTTTAGTTCATGGTGAAGGCTCCTGGATATGTTATCTCTAGGATGTGCTATTAGAAAAGCCCAGATTTTTAGGCTTAGAATAACATTAGGGACTGTTTAGTCAGCCTTTTTACTGTTGTAACCAAAAGGCATGGTAGAACAACTCAGAGGAAGAAATGTTTAGTTTGGTTTATGGTTTCAGAGGTTCAGTCCACAGTTAGCTGGGTCCAAGGTGAGGCAGAACATCATGGCGGAAGGGCAGAGGAAACAGCGCAGGATATGGCAACCAGGAAGTGGAGATAGTTCTGTGTACCAGGGACAAGATATAAACCCCCAAAGCACAACCCCAGTGACCTACTTCCTCTAATCACACCCTATCTGCCTAGAGTTACTACTCAATTAGTCAATATTAGTGGATTAATTCCCTTATTATTATATGTCTCATAATCTAATCATTCCACCCATACAAATTTTTGCTTTGTCTCACCCATGAGCTTTTGAGGAATACCTCATATCTAAACCCTAATAGAGAACTTCATCATCAGTATGAGCCAGGACTTGCCTTTATAGTAATAACCCCTTGTCCATAAACTCCATTTGTCAGGTGTTGTGAAAATCTTAGTACAGTTTGATAAAAAGCCAGAAATTTGGAATGGAAATAAAAATTGATGCCAGTCAGTCCTTTGTAGCATGAAATCTGACTGTTCTTACCATTTAGAGCAGGAGGAGAGAAATTCAGAGATGCACACGTAGAGTAAAAGGACCAAACACAGGAGTCCTCTCAAACCCTAGACCAGGATATCTCTAATGAGTCTCAGCATGTTAAATTATTCATACAATTTGAAAGATTATAATTTTTATCCACCCAAATAAATGTGAGCGAGAAGGATTTAATCTTCATCTCTCAGTAAGTTGATATTTGAAATCCTTAACAACAAGTTTAGCAACTGACCATTTAGGAATGGTGTTTGGATAATGGTCTCCAGTCTTCCAGTAGGTTTGTACACTTCCAGGCCTTTCAGGCATTGATGTTTAAGCTGTTGGGTGATAGAATGGTCTGATGTTTCCTTGGGGAGGGAAGGAATGGATGACATGTTGAAGCACATTGAAGGAAACCAAGATTGGTGATATTCACTTCAAAGTCATGGTTACTTACCAATTGGGATGGAATTAATTTGATATTTTAGCAAGGCTCTTTGCCATACTGGTATGTATCAACTTAATCTTAGATCTGTCCTTAGTTGAAAGAGCAAATTTTTAAAAAATTTTCTCTAAATTTTTATTTATTGTAGTTTAGCATACATTTTATTCATTTTTATTTGCTCTTTTTAGATATGCATGGGAGTATAGAGTGTATTTTGACATATTATGCATACAAGGAGTATGATTATTCTAATTAGTGTACCATTCTTGTGGTTGTACATAATGTGGAATTTCACTGGTGGTATACTCATATGTGAACGTAGGAAAGTTATGTCCAAATGATCCTACTGTCCTTCTACTCGCCTCATTCCTCCCTTCCCTTCATTTCTCTTTGTCTAATCCAATGGACTTCTATTCTTCCCCTTCCACCCTCTTATGTAGATTAATGTTCACATATCACAGAGAATATTTGACCTTTGATTTTTTGGGACTGGCTTGAATAAACAAAATTTTAATTGTTATTTTGTAAAATCTTGTAAAATCTTGTTCTTGTAAAATATCAGGTTCTTGTAGCTCATTTTAATATTAAATTTTGTTAAATACAATGGATGCAATTCATCAAAAATTTCCCTTTATCACAGAAAATAATCACAAGCAAATGGGAAACACCATGATCAGCAGTATTTGGTATAAGAGGCATGGGACCTTATAGAATTTTTCCTTCTGTTTTCTCCTGGGAGTAATAACAGCCTCAACAGATAATACGTCAGCATAGCCTCTGATAGTCCCCCTGCATCTTGGAGACTCTTTTTGAATAAATGCATTAAATCACCAATATTTATCAAGTGCCTAAAAACTTGAAACAATAGTAACTTGGAATTTGAGGGATCCAGATTCCAAATTTCAGCCTCTTAAGTTTGAATCATGAAAAACAAATAAGGATCAGCAATAGCTCCATAAGCTGCTTGTATCAGAACAGGTAAACTCTGGAAATAAATGGCGTGGAGAGACTGTCCTTTCTTTTCCCAGAATATCCACATTCAAGCCACTTGGGTACCATGCTTGTGAAGACTGACACCTTGCACAAATTAGATGGTTTGAGTGCCTTAGGAATTAGCTGTGCATTTGTGTGTGTGTGTGTGTGTGTGTGTGTGTGTGTGTGTGGCATGTTGACAATCTAGGTTTAATGTCTGCAGCTATTTCTTATGAAATCAAGCAAATCTTTTTGCAGACTTCGATGTTATTGTTGGCAGAGCCACTGCTAAGCCTACATGATGCTTTAGTGTTATTTATAAAAAGATGCCCTTTATCTGAGTGGTCCTCTTTGCTGGATCTCCTTTGTGCCACCTCACTGCACCTCTGGCATATGGCAGATCTTCTCATTGAATTCCAAGATTCTGTGCCTCCTCAGAGATGTGAGTATGCTAGCATCTCTCAGGCACATGGCAAACCTACTCTCTTGGAGATCATGACTATGAAATACAGAAGAAGTAAATTTATCCATGCTTGATACCAGAGAGTCTTTTGGACATCTGAGAGTTCTAGAAAGATCCTTTCCCTGGAGGAATGATCAGATGTACTCGGTTTTTTATGCTACTTTGCTGTCCAACAAACACTGTGTGACCTTAGTTAGGTCACATCTTCTCCAGGACATCCTTTCTTTGTGGTAAGTTGATGGTTAAGAAGATTCTGACCCAAGCAATCAATGTCCCCTGGCATTTTTTCCATATTTCCAAATCTTAATGAAAATCAGACAATGGTCCAGATGTTCATATGTGTTATTGCTTAGAAAAATATGGGGTTTTTCTTGGACAACAATTTGCAAGTCATAAGACCCTATGATAGAATTTCTCGGAGGAACTCTTGGGGCAACATATTAATGACCCATAAACTTAATGATCTCCAGCTTACATCTTCTGAATGTGCCCAAATGACCTGAGAACAAGGATGAAATCACCTTCAAAGTCATGGGAAAAGTAGCATTTTTCAAAAACCAAATCCATTTTATTACTATTTGAACTTGGACTTTTACTATCAACTGGTGATGCTACTACTTAAATGTCAGAGTATGATTCAGCACTGGCAGCATCAGTATTGTAACAAGTTTTCCTTGTTAGAAAGGAAAACTTGGGGCCCCATCTTGGACCTGTGTAATTATACACCAAAGGTGGGACACAGAAATCTATTTTCATAAGCCTTCTAGGGACTTGGTTATTGCTATTAGCTAAAGTTTGAGAAGCACAGAAGCTTTATTTATTTATTTATTGTTTTTTTTTAATTTTTTTTTTTAATTTTTTTTGGTATTTTGGCAGTGGTTGGAATCAAACCCAGAGCCTTAGGCATGATAGAAAAACACGTTACCACTGAGCTGCATCCACAGCACTTTTGATTTTTTATTTTGAGATGGGGTCTTCCTAAATTATCTAGATTGGCCTCAAACTTGCAATCCTCCTGCTTTACCCTTCTGAGTAGCTGGGATTACATACAGGTGTGCACCACCATGCTCTATAGTACAGAAACATTTTAACCTGCAAGTGCAACTTTTTAAGTAGCATCTCACCAATTTATCATCATTATCTTATGAGTGTCACTTTGTAACTACATTTACTCCCAGTTGGTAGGACAAGGCACTAAGAGCAGCCAAACACCTGGAGTCATATAGTCAGTTTTAGATATTTATAATGTATCTTCTCTCCTCCTCTATATAGTATTCAAACATTCTATCAATTTTTCCTCCACTAAGTTGACTCCAATTTTAATACTTTTGGAGGAAAACCCAAGATCCATATTTGTTAAAGTCTTCTAAGACAAATGTTTGTTTACTAATTTTTCATTTTGTTTCTTGTTTCTTGCTATCTTGCTCAAGAAATGTTGAGTCTACTTGAGATTTCAAACATATATACCTTTTTAAAATTGTAAAACAAAATATGTGGTAGAATACATCATTAAAAATGAAATTTTAAAAACTAAGGAACAAAAGATAAGAAAAATAAAGGAAGAAAAATTAAACTCACTGACAATTATCTTTCTCACGGTAAACATGTATTTTATTTAGTTTCCTATACCAATAATTATAATTTGAAAAAATATGGAATTATACATGTTTTGTAGAATGTTTTTCCTTAAAATATCTATATCTCAAACAACTTTGTATGACTGTGAACATTTTATAAAAATAATTGTAATAGGGTTATCCAGAGAAACAGAACCAATAGACTTTCTCTCTCTCTCTCTTGCTCTCTCTCTCTCTCTCTCTCTCTCTCTCTTTCTCCACACACACACACACACACACACACATATAAATATGTATCTATATCAATATCTATCTCTACCTATGTTTCTTTATCTCTTCACAGGAGATAGAGATTTACATTAAGGAGTTGGCCCACATGATTATGGAGTCTGATAAATCTCAAATCTGCAGGTTAGACAGCACAGAGGAGAACTAGGGAAAAGTCAAGATTGCTGCTCAAGTCTAAAGTTAAAATCTAAATCTGCTGGCAGATTTCCTTTTTCTTTGGGAAGTAGTCTTTTGTTAAGACTTTCAACTGATTAGACAAGGCCCATCCACATTACAGTGGATAATCTGCAAATCTAATCTATCAATACCCTCACAGCAATACACAGATGTGTTTGATCAAATATCTGGGTAACACAGCCTATCCAAGTTAATACATAAAATTAGCCAGCACAATAACATTACTTTAATGTTTGTGGTGCATATTTAATTTTGTGTGGGAATTACTGGTAAACCAATCCTCCAAGACTAGACATTCAGGTTGTTCTCAATATTCCCATATGTATATGGCAAATCTTTGATGTTACATAGGAGCCACATACACAACGTGAAAAGGATACATTTCCAATATTTTAAAGATGTGGCTTCCTATTGCCAAGTTGCTCTGGCGGAGGTCTTTGCCCACTGATCTACAACTTAAAGACTTGGGAGAGGGAGATATAGCTGACCTGCTTTGATAGTCTCCTTTCTTTCTCAGCCTGTCAGACCATGGGAACTGGCATGATGCTGAGTTCCTGGGCTACCTCCTCAATTGAAGAAGTGGCCAAGGCTGGTCCTGAGGCCCTTCGCTGGCTGCAGCTGTACATCTACAAGGACCGTGAGGTCACCAGGCAGCTGGTGAAGCGAGCAGAGCAGATGGGCTACAAGGCCATATTCGTGACCGTGGACACCCCTTACCTGGGAAACCGCTTTGATGATGTGCGGAACAGGTTCAAGCTGCCTCCTCAACTCAGGTAAGGATGACGATGTGGTCCCTGGGCTGATTTGCTCGTCCTCTTTGCTTGCCATGAGCTGACAACAGAGGCTTTGCCCAGTTTTCAGAAGGTGCTCTGGGGAATTAGATCTCCAAAAAGTCTGAAGTGTGGTGTGTTATTCGGTTTTTCACCACTGTGACCAAAACACCTGACAAGAACAACTCAGCGGAGGGAAAGTTTATTTGGGGCCCACAGTTTCAGAGGTCTCAGTCCATAGATGGCAGACTCCATGGCTCTGGGCCCCAAGGTGAGGCAGTGCATCATGGGAGGAAAGCTGCTCAACTCTTCAAGGCCAGGAAGCAGAGCAGGTGGGAGAGGCCACAGGGAAGATGTGCCCCATTAGTGCCCCAAACCTGGCCTGCCTACAGTTACCATCCACTTAGCCCATTCAAACTAGGATGGACTTATAGGGTACAGTGCTTACAGTGCAATCATTTCACCTCGGATATTCCTACATTAACAGGAGGTTTGGGACTACACCTCATATTTAAAGAATAACACATGGAAAAAGGGATCTATCTTGTCTAGGCATGATAGGCACTGGGTTCCAGTAGCTGTCATTGCTAAATGTCCACTTACTCTCTAGCAAATAACATCTTCTTTGTGGGTGTCACATATTAGAGCTATAAAACGGGGCCATGAGTTGCCAAATACTTATAAAATTAAAATATATTTATGTGCCAGAGCACATTGGAGCTTTGATATGTACTAAATACCATACAGATGAAAGATAA
The DNA here is from genome assembly GCF_964194105.1 of Spermophilus citellus. NCBI lineage: Eukaryota > Metazoa > Chordata > Mammalia > Rodentia > Sciuridae > Spermophilus > Spermophilus citellus. The sequence goes on along the minus strand of NC_138185.1, from coordinate 33,503,886 downwards.
TGAATTTAACATAGACAACAATTTGTTACCATGATCTTGGTTCCCTATTTCTTGTGTGTTGAAATCAAATAGCCGTTTTTAGATATTATTTTTAATTGGATTAGGAGCAGCTAGGGCTAAAAAAAAAACTTGAAAAGAATTGAAGTGAAAGAAACCACATCTTCGATCCTTCATCTTCTACCCCTTTCAGCAATATTCTGCTTTCATGTGGCTCATCCATGGATCAAGATTCATTCATTCACTCAGTCAGTCATCTTAGCAAAAACTATGTATCCAATAATGTTAAATTGAACTGGGATGATTTTTATTAGTTCATTCAGCCTTTATATTAACTTTGAGTATTGTCCCATTTCTTGCTGTATTTTAGGGTTAGAAATGAGTTGGAGCTGGGAACTCAGTGGAACTTACTGAGAGTCCAACTTATCCTAAGTCTAGACCTCTATTCCCTATTGCTTTTTCCTTCCTATAGTTCCCAGAAAAATCATCCCTTGGATTTTTGGTTTTAATACCAACGTGTGACTGATGTGTGATCATCCTTAGGGCTGTAAGTATCCAAACAGAGATCCAACTTAGAGTTACAGGAGGAGTTTTTGGTGGTGGAATTCCACAGCAGCCAGCAGAGTGTGAGATGATGAGGGATGGATTTGGGAGACTTAACCTCATTCCATAGCAGCCATTCCTCACTGTGTATATTTTCATTGTGTTTAGAGCAACTGGGTTTGGGAGGTCAAAAAAGGATAAAATACTGGAGACAAAAGAATTCAGACATGCACACTCTGTCTACCCTTCTAAGAGTCCCACACTAAACAGATCAAAAATCAAATCAGAATTCTATGTAAGGACAAAAGGATTGTTGGAAACCTATAATTTGATACATAATATAATCAGATTAGGATGTATCTCTACTACCATGTAAATTGTAAGTCTCTATATAGTCTTGTATATGTGACACATAATTGTCATTTACCTGTGTTTGGTATGTACATATGCAAGTATAAACTATTGTCCATAAAATCTTGTGGTTGAGCCAGGTGTAAATTAACAGTATGATGTTTTTGCTCAGATTCTTCCAGGCAGGTTAAGATATTATTTCTGTGTATGGTACCTGTAGTGGACCAATCCAGAGAGAGAATGCACTGTCCTTTTTCAGGCTTGCCAATAAAGCTGCTTCACATATTACCCAAACAACCTGTCTTTAAAGAGAACAAAAACAAAACCTCTGACATAATCCTACACCTTGCCAAACTCGTCAGAAAGCAGATGACCTCAAACTTCCCTAACATGCAACCTGTAATTACATTATTTCTCTATTTTGACTACCTAATTTATTTGAGACTTTCTAAAATAATTAGTTTCCCACTATCTTGGCTTCTTTTGAGAAACATTCCTCATTATTTCCCTTTGGTCATTTGAAAAGGAATTTGCTATTACTTTTCTTCCTTCCTGCAAGAGCACTCCTGCTAACAATAATAATAATAATAGAGCAGGGTTTGTTTTTATTGTTCTGTTTGTTCTTTGAAACTTAAATACTTTCTTTTTCTTTTTTCTTTTTTTTTTTTTTTTTTTGCATAGCAAAGTGCATTTTGCAGAGGTATCTAATTAGGTGGGTGAGATGACATGGTTACTAATTCTGGCTGGTTCCTCTTACTCCTTCCAAACTGGGGCCACTCAGTGAGGAGCGGGGAGGGGGATTTACTTTCTCCCTTTTCCATTGCTCCTGGGCTTCTGCCCAGATGACGTGAAGGACCATGAAACAAAGATTCTTTTCAGCTGTCTGTGTGCACAGGAGTGGCTGTGGATCCCCAGCTTGTCACATCTCTGGTCTGAAGATGAGCAAATAATAAGCCACACATCCAGTTTATGGGGAACATGGGAACATGGGAACCATCTTGCAGCTGAGTGTACCCCCTTCCCTAGGGTGCACACTGACTTTGCTTGTCAGGATGGGCTTCAGGGCAGGTTCGTGCCATCCGGTCAGCTTCCCAGTGGCTCTCATTCAGCTTTTGAAGTCACAGTATATTAATGGGAGGTCCTGGCTTCCGCTTTAAGCCTATTACACCCCAGAAGCTCATCTGTTATAGCTTGATATGAAATTGGTTTCACAACTGACCTGACAAACAGAAGGTGAAGCCTGGCTTTTCAGAAGTGAGGTTTGGCAGGCGAAGGAGGCAGGAAATCCAGAGGAGAATGAGTCTGTAAAGCAGTGGCTCCTTCCATCCCTTGCTACTTCCTCTGCCTGGATGGGGGAGGCTCCTGACTGTTGGCATCTGGGAGCAGCCAGAGTTCAGGGGGTAGGAAATCTCTGCTTGGTCTATATGCAAAACATATGTAAGTCTGCACATTATAAATGGCATGGAGGTGCCTGAAACTGAGAAGAGTACGGAAAATTTCCCTCTGCTCTGGATGAAGCAAGGAATGAAGCTGAAGAATCATGCTGATTCTTGAGGCTTTAAGACAATGGTCTGTCTTTTCATTTCTTTGAACCCTAGTGGAAATGGTTAATTTACATTGGGTTAGGATTTGGCTCTTTCAGTGCAGTTTCAAGAGAAGAGAGATCACTTGATTAAGACTGAGGTACATCATGGAGGAAAACGTCCTCGCTAATTGGTGAGGTACGCCAAAGCTGTCCATACCTAATGGCTGGAACCTCTTACTTCACATGCAGATCTGATTAAGGACCTTGAGATAGGGGGTGATCCTATCTTAGCCTAGAAGACTTGATGTTTAAGGAAACATGAGGCATGAGTGTCAGAGCCAGGGAGGGAGATGAGATAACAGGAGCAAAGGCTGGATTGATGTGGCCAGCAGGCAGGGGAAGCAGGAAGTTCCCACAGCTGAGAAAGGCAAGGGAATGGATTCTCCTTAGCTCCAGAAGGAATGATGCTAAAGGAAACCTTGAGTTCCATCCAGTGAGACCCATTTTGCATTTCTGACCTTCAGAACCTCAATGTAATAAATCTGTGTGGCATCTTATGCTTCCACAGAAGTGGTTGTTTGTTACAGCTACAATAAATATTATGTAGCACTACCTATTTCCTTCTCAAAGTAGCTTCTCAACAAGTCAGCCCTGGTCACCATTAACTAAAACTTCAATGGGAAATTCTGCCAGTTCGTATCCCTTTATTCTGTCCCATTTTTATTTTTATTTCTTTTCTTATTTGCTAGTACTTACATTCCAATATGCTCTATAATTTAATATAGTCTTGACAATGGATAGGGAATTTGCACTGTCTTATTTACTGGTGACAGTAAATAAGTAATTGCTCAATAATAATTGTTGAGTCAATAAATAAAAATGTAGTAGAACATAAGATTTTCTCCATATAACATTACTATGAAGAAGTTGATCATGGATTTGAACTTGAAATTTATAGCTATAGCCTGTCTTTTAACTACCAGGCATACTGAGAAACAAATGACCAGGGCTATCATCTGAACATAAGTACTTTTGTAATCAAAGAATTCAAGGCTGGTGGTCTGTGAACCAATCCTATGTGGATTTTGAATGTTTCCCTCAATCTCTCTTTTAATTTTTACTGTGTTGATATTGCAAGCTTTATTTTATTTTAATTTCCCAATATAGAGATGTGGCTTTACCTTTAGTGTTACATTAAAAATATATATATATATATATATATATTATACATTATTCAATAATAATAGCATTGCTAGTAGTTATCTAATAATATTTAACCTTATTTAGTAATTGTCACTATTACCATATACTAACTTACTAAAAGCTAAAGCCATTTCTATAATAGGTTAAATTATATTAAGAGCCTCTAGGCATAACAAATATTTTACAAAAAATGTACTTGCCTTTGTGCCATTAAACAGACTGTTTTTTAAAAACTAAGCCCTAAGCAATTGTGTTATTATTTTGATATTGCTCTTTTCCTTTTTTACGAAATGGAATACTTTGGTTATCAGAAGCGCCATAAGTGATATATATGTGTGGGGTGTGTGTGTGTGTGTGTGTGTGTGTGTGTGTGTGTGTGTATGTCATAATCTGAATAAAAATAGCATTCATAGCGGTTTCTCTTGGAGCCATTGGTAAAACACTCCATTGTGGGTCTCTGTCAAGATATCTGAAAACTTTTTCTTGGCTTCTGGCTTTGAACAATTTTGAGAGCAACAACAAGGCTTCATTGTGCACTGAGATTTCTGTAAGGCAACATTCATTCAAGTGTTGATCTGCATTCACCGTCCAAGAATAACAACAGTTATTTATATAATTTTATCCATGTTTCTGTTTTTTCCTATCCATTTCACCCTTTCACCCCACCCCTGCTGAAGCACTGTGGCTTGTTTGGGATGGGGGTGGCGTGCCATTTAGACTCCATGCACATAGAAAGTTTTTTTCTCCTGTTATTGCTCTGGGATAGAGAGACTGCACTTTTTCTTATTAACAACATTACTTGAAAGTTTGAACTTTAATATAATTTATAAGTAGTGGAATAGGTCTCACCATAAGTGTATGGTCATTGACCAGAAAGGTAAATTCAATTCAAGTTAGTGTGACCACAGAAGACCAAAGGCTGTGATAAAATGTACAATCCTATGTGGTTTGATTTTTTAAGAAGCCCAGTTAATGTCCCTATCAGAGCCCAACAGCTAGATAAGTGTTCTTATGACTCTCAAGGAGCTAGAATTTTCTATTACTTTTAGTGGTCACCTGAGTCCATAAAACTATAGGGCTATTCAATTCTTATTGAGAAAATGTTGCCAATGGCTTGAATCAAGGATTATGGAATTGAATGTTCATGTCCTTATGATAATATATGCCACTTGAGCTACACAACCTGTTATTTGAGCTGAAATATACTGAAATGTAAAAAGTATCAAAAAGAGTTTTGTATTAAAGGATTATTTAAAAAATAATTTAAAAACAATGTTCCCAGATAGTTCTAGTTTTATATAAAGGCATTTATAGCCATGGCTCCAAGGTCTTTTCTATGTTCAGTGCCAGAGGGGAGCAGAGAGCTAGAACTAAGCCAGAGGTCAATATATAGTTCTATTTATACCTGAAAAGGAGACTGACTAACAGGGTTAGTTACACTATGCAGAAGATCAAGGTGAACCCAGTCATTGTCATTATTTACAAGCAGCCTTTCAGGGACTGAAGATTGCTACTGGATTTGGGGCTGTGGGTAGATAAGTCACATGGATAGTGCTATTGTGTCCAGGTGACCATGTATTTACCTAGTGGTCAGACCCGTAGGCAGAAAGATCTTTTCCTTTAGTTTGGGGAACTGTCAAAGTCTAATTAGAATATGAGGATATTAGGTCCAATGAAATGACTTCAGGTTTAGGATGAGCCAGCAGCAGAGACTTAGAGGTGAATTAGAAACTCGGGACTACCCTAGGTCAATGCAATTAGACACGGGAAGTTAGCAACTCAGTGGTGTACCTGATTGGGTTCCTTGAGCAGCAGACTGTGAGCCAGTGGTTTGAATGCAGGTAGTTCATTTGTAATATGAAGAAATATTGTTAGAGAGCCAGGACAGTGGGGCAAGGAGGGGTAGGCAGCATACAGAGAACTTTTTATCAAGGCAGTTACAGAGGGCAACTGAGGCTTAATCTTGCTGGAAAACTCTGGGAGTGTATGTAGATTGCATCTCAGAGTTAGTCTCTGGAGTGGTGTAGGAGCTGGGTTATTTACACTTCCAGTCTTCTGTATGGCTAGTAACTTAAGCTCCTAAAAGCAAGAAAAAGCCACAGGTTAAGGTGTTGATAATTGGACAGCTCATGATTTTGAATCAGCAGGCACAGAGCTTCAGAAGGAACAAATAATGAAGGATGGATGGAAAGCCAGTTCTGACAACTTATCTACCAGAAAAGACCTCTTGTACCCAGGACCCACCACCACTACTACCCTAGCAATATGGCAGGTAAAATTGACCACAGGGGAACAGACAGGAAATATTAACACATGTTACTGCAGTTCCAGCCTTCTTTAGTCTGGACCCTATGGCATTGTCAGGTTGCCTGAGGCCAGTTGTAATAGCCAGGATGCAACTTTTAGAAGCAAAGAGAACCTAATCAAGAGTTCAGTGGAGAGACCTGGGTTGCAGCCCAAATGCTGTCATTAGCTATCTTTATTCTTGGGGCAACTCACTCTACATTTCTGTTTTCATTTGTGTGTGTGTGTGTGTGTGTGTGTGTGTGTGTGTGTAAAATGGGAGACAAAGAGTCAATTTTACTTTCTAAAAGTTTTTTTTTAAAGAAATGTGAACATATAGAGAACATATAGATATATAAAAACCCTTTGTAAGTTATAAAGCATCATGCAAATGTTTTTCATTATGATTAATTTGCATTGCTGGCTGAAAATAACATCAGGTCTATTGTTTAGATCCATAAACTGGCCTAAACAGGAAATGTTTGAACATGGCCACATATTTTTCTTTGAAATTGCTTATAAATATACAAATGTTTAACAACACACACACACACACATACACACACACACACACACACACACATACACTCTTTAGTTAATCAATGAAGACCACTGAATTGTCACATTTAGCCTAGAGTCCTACAGCAAAACATGGAAAATATAACTGCAAGCAACCTTCAGTGAGTGATTGAGGAATGAATAGCTAATTGATTTGAAAAGAGTCACTTTTCTTTTTTTCATTGACTCAATCATCATAAATATTTTTGTGACTTTGAGAATTTCTTATTTTATGTAACTATTTCAGGTTGAAGAATTTTGAAACCAATGATTTAGCATTTTCTCCTACGGAAAATTTTGGAGATGACAGTGGACTTGCTGCATACGTGGCGAAAGCTATAGACCCATCCATCAGTTGGAAAGATATTGAGTGGCTGAGGGGACTGACGTCACTGCCTATTGTTGCAAAGGGCATCTTAAGAGGTTTGTTTATTTCTCAGTTGGAATCCATGCTAACTTTAGTGGATATGGCCATGCCTTTTTTTTTTTTAAGGGAAAACAATCAGAAAGAACTATCAAAAGACACATTCCAATTCTCAATTCTCTCTTCTGATGTTAGTGAGTAAATATCTACTCATTCTTAGGTAATATTCAGAAACAAAGCTGGTAAGTAAGAAGTTACCTTTTTCAAAGTGTTTGTGATGTCATTGACTTGTTCTGGAGCCATTACTTAGTCATGGAACTTGGCAAAATCTTGATAGAACATCAGGAATACATGGCTTTACCTAAAAGATACAATAGTTGCTCTTAGACCAAAGATGCCCCAAATGAAGGAAGCAGAACAGCCAGACCTGTTGTTTTAAGAGTCTTTTCTCTTTTTCCTGTGCTACCTCCAAGTACCAATGGCCAGGGCTAATATTTGACTGTGGCGAAATTCCCATTATCTCTCTGTGAAGAATGGTGGATAATTCTCAATTATCAACCCATGGATAGTAAGGAAGTTGATTCTTACTCCAGAATCCACATGTATACAAGTCCTACAAGGATTTATAATCACTATAATGACTTTGGAGTGCCAATGTTTTGGAGTGTTCTCTCAAAAAAAAATGTTTTCTTTGAAAACATTTTGCTTCCCCCCACCTCCAGCATGGTTATATAGATAGCTAAAAAAAAAAAAACTTGAAAAAAAAGAGAAATGTTTGAGTAAGTGGTTTGGGGATGAGAGAGTGTATTAACTTATCTCAGAGTCTAACAAATCAAACTTTGTTCATGAGGTTTACTTGAATGTGTGTCACGTGGTCTCTACTTATAAATCTCTAAGCATGCTGCCTACTTTGTGTCATCTATGCACTAAAAAAAATTAAATGAAAGAATGGGCTCAGTGCAGCTTTTGGAGATATGTTTAAACGGGGGTCTAGCTTAATCTTTGCTTTTGAAAAATCCATTGTCACACTGTTTACTATTGATCATTATCTGAATTCAAAATTTCTATGGATTTTATACCATAGTGATTAAATTCTGATTTACATACACCTTTAAACAATAGTTTCACTTCTTATATTTGCAACCATCTTGTCCCCCTACTTTCTGTAGCCACAAAACCTTAGGTACTAAAGATCATTAACAGGGATGTTCTGTGTCATTTATTCATTGATTCTTGCTTCTTTTCATTCATTCATTCATTCCATGCACATTTATTGTACTTATTTTGTGCTAAAAGTTTTTATGGTTATAATTTAAGATGCTTGGCCTAAAGAAGAGCCTGTTGTTATAGGAGACAAACATATAAAAAAGCATTTGGGGTTGTTTAAAATGTTGAAGTATAAACCATTAAAGATATACTAGGCAGTGTAAGGCAGTGGCTTTAAAATGGTTGGACCATTAGAAGAGCAGATTAGAAAAGGTTTCATTTCAGAATGAAGATACTTGAATTTCACTCTGATAATGGGTCAACAGATTGTATTACAGACTGAAATAGTAGTGGAATAAAGCACTTATGGGTAACAACTTATATAAAATGTAAGGCATTTTAGGGAATGTAGACTTTAAGGTGGTTGAGAATCACTGAAGCATCTGAATCAGGGAAGCCACCTCATCAGATCAGCACCTTAGAAAAATCATGTTTTGTAAAATTGACCTAATGGATGGAGGTGGCCAGGAAGAACATTCAGGAAGTGTGATTGTCCAGGTAAGAAATGATTGTCAGGGAAGGGAATGAGAAGATAAAATTGAATTAGAAGATTAATATGGTTAATCTCAGACATGGCCTGGGAGATCTGGCTTGAAATCACTAAAGAAAAACAAACTTTTAGTCTAGTTTCCAAATGGTCTCAGTTAAATAAGAAATAATTATAAAAAATGAGGTCATTTTATTGAACCCAGTTTTCAATTCTGGATTCCCAATTTATGTAATTTTCTATTTTTTGCCCAATAGGTTATTATGCAAATCCATTACATTGCATTCACTGTCATGGGTTACATTGAAAAATACTTTTGCTTCTAGAATTTTAGTCTGTAATCATTTTTCCCAAGACTACTACCACCACCACCACCATCATCACCTCTCTTTTTTCTTGTGTATATGGATTATCTGGCTTATTTTTACATGTTTTCACAATGTTTTGCACATATCAGGTAGCCCAAATATTTACTGGATAAAATACTTGGTAAAAACTCTAAGCCTATATAATTAGAACTCAAAAAGCAAGATAAAGAAATAGAGCATTTGACATTTGAAAAGAAGTTAGTTATTTATAAATGTAAGTTTATATTGTCCAGTTTTCCCTGTAACTATTTGTTTCATTTATTTAGCAAACAACAATCATCTCTATAACAGCAACTACATCAAATAATGCTCATGCACAATCTGGAGATGAGGAGGGGAATGTGGATGAGTTCTGGGAAATCCAGACTCACGTCACAAGCCTTCTTCCAGAATCACATGGATTGACTGAGAGTCATCCCTTTCCTTTCATTTTCCTTTTACCAGAAGTATGCAGATTATGTTCACTGGAACATAAACTCATGAGCATCTGGAAAGATCTAGGTGAAACATCCCATCCTTACCACCATTTTAAGAATTACATTTTAGTGGATGCACATTGGAATGCAAGATGTAATCCCTTGCTGTGGTTAAACTTGGTCCTTGAGAACATCAACACAAGCTCCAAACGTGTACTTCAGACAGGATTTGGTCTTTGCCAGAATTCACACTAATAAACAAATGACTCATGAGCAAAGGCATAATCCTTTTTAGTTTTTTTTTTTTAAATGAGGTTATCTCACTTCCATTGTGGCTTTTTTTTTTTTTTGCATCTACGGAAGTGTTGTTTAATTAATTCTTTTTATGGTTGGTTTGCTCATTTAAGACACTTTAAATAATATTTTACTCAGGCTGTCTCAATTGTGTTCAAAATTGTTGCCCAGTTATCTAGAGTTCAGAAGACTTTAGTGTAAATCTTGAGACCTATATTTCACTTTGATATTTTAGATTAAATATGAAAATAGTATATTAATAAGATAGAAAACAGTATGAATACTCATCAATTATTTTGCTTCTTAAGTGATCAGTGTAATTTAATGGAAAATTAACACATAAGGAATGCAAACCAGTAAACTATGATGGTTAATGAAAATATCAAAGATTCGTGAATATTTTGCTAAGTCAGAATATTTTGACCTTCTCATGAAGGCACAATTGCTTTCCTGTCCAGGTTATAAATAAAAAAAATTAAGTGCAAAAGACAGATTTATAAGCAGCTAATTAAAAGAGCTTATATCCACTCACGAATTATTCTTACTGTCTTCGCTTCTCTATAAGCTCCTGCTTCTATCCCCTGAGAAAATCTTTCTGTTGTTGTTTGGCCTTATAGTCCTACACTGTCTGGAGAACATGGAAACCCATTTGAAATAATGGAAAACACCAATCTATTTCTTAAATAACACTTACTCCAAATGCAGGGTACTTTATAATCATCCTCCAGACTAGCATGAAACTTTATTGCTATAAACAGAACACAAATAAATTTCCCAAAGCAACCAGCAAATGAATCTTCCTCTGCCTAACTCATCTTCTTAGTTTATATTCCCTGCACTACCAGATGACTATATTAGTAATATTTCATAATCATCTGAGTACTCAACATGTGTCAGACACTTTCCAAACACTCAATTTATTTATTCCACAAACCAGTCTGATGGGAGAATAACCTACACTACAGTCATTTGATTTTTGACAAAGGGTTCCAAAACCATACACTGGAGACAAAACAGCCTGTTTTACAAGCAGTGCTGGGAAAATTGGACATTCATATATAGAAAACATGAAACTAGATTCATATATCTAATCCTGTACAGATACCTCAAAATGGATCAAAGACAGAAGTATAAGACCAGAAATTTTGCAACTGTTAGAAGAAGAAATAGGGGAAACAATTCAACATATACATATACTTCAGCAAAAACCACTGACTAGGACTCTTATAACTTAGAGATAAGAGAAAGAATCAATAAATGGGATGGCATCAAATTAAGAAGCTCTGCAAAGCAGAGTAAAGAATTAACAGTGACTCCAGAATGGGAGAAAATCTTCACCAGTTACTCTTCTAATAATGTCTGGAATGCATGAAGAAGTAAAAAACAAAAATGAAAACAAACAAATACCCCTCCCCACACACAACATTGAAAAAAGCATATACCCAATCAACAAATGGGCAACTGAATCAAGCAGACATTAAAAAATATGAAGGATCAACAATTATATGAAAAAAACCTCAATATTTTTAGCCGTGAGGGAAATGCAAACCAAAACTGCACTGAAATTATATCTCACTCAAGTTAGAATGACGAACATGGAGAATGTAAATAGTAATAAATGTTGATGAAGATGTGGGGAAAAAAGGAACTCTTTTGGTATGAATGTAAATCAGTGCAGTCTCTCTGAAAATCAATATGGAAGTTCCTTAAAAAGCTAAAACCAGAACTGCCGTGTGGCCAGCTATACTACTCCTTCATATTTATCCAAGAGATACAGGCATATCCATGTTTATTGCAGCACAATGCACAATAACCAAGTTATGGAAGAAGCCTGGGTGTATGTTAAGAGATGAATGGGTAAAGAAAATATAGCATTCAAACAAAATGGACTTTTATTCAGCCATAAACAAGAATGAAATTATGCATTTTCAGGAAAATAGAAACCATATTTTTGAGCAAAATAAGTCAGACTTAGGAAATTATTGTATGTTTTCTCTTACGTGGAAGCAAGAGGGGGGAAAACAACTAGAAGAAAAAAGGGATTCAATGAAAGTAGAAGAACAATCATTAGAGGAAAGGGATCTTGGGAAGGGTGGATGGGATTGTCGGAAAGGTACTGGGAGTAAAATCAATGGAATTATGTTTTTATATTTGGGAAAAAATGTCACAATGAAACCCAGCATTCTACTTACTTAATATACATCAATAAAAAATTTCAGGTAGTCCTATGACTTAGTCTAAGAAGTCAATCACTTCTTCATTCTGTATAGGATCTATTTATTAATAATATTCTATGGTGGCAGAAATCAAATACAAGTAGGAAGAATACATCCATGCTCAATTATGGGGTTCACATAGTATCATAATTCACATATTTCAATATGTGATTTTTTTAAATATTTGACTTTTCTATTTGGTATCATGCATACAAGTACATAACCACACCAAACCACATTATTTTAGAACATAATTTTACATTGCTTGTTAATGTTATTTATGACTATATCTAAACTTAAAAAAATACCCTACTGTATATCTTTATTAGGATAGGTAAGCTTATATAAACATCAGCTGTCCAATATAATAATCACCAGTCACACGTGACTGCCTAAATTAAGTAAAATTAAATAAATGTAAAATTCAGTTCCTTAGTCACAGTGCCACATTTCAATTACTGCATGTGGCAGGTGGTCACTGTATGGAAGTGAACAGATAAAGAATATTTTCATTTTCACCCAGAATTCAATTAGACAGCAGTGCATTAAGACCTCACCATTAGAGAACCATTTTGAAAGTACACTTTAATTGATATGCATTGGACTAAATACACAGGGACTCTCTTATCAAACACAAGACTTCATTCTTACTGACATATATAAATCAATGACAGCAAGGCTAAACAGATGAAGAGCACAAATAGCCAAAAACTTTCAAGGAATTTATGAAAAAAAAAACCAACAATAAGGGAGAATTTTGATTGAAGAAAAATAGAAAATTATAGCTCAAGGTGGGCTCTCTGGGAACACAGAGGAGACAAGGAAAATTATGTCATGGATTACAAGACTTTCAATCCCAATAGAATAGGAGCAGTCATAGAGGATGAAGATAGGTAATGGGTCCCCAAAATTACAAATACAGAAATGAGCAAGAAGGTAGAGGGCTCTAGGCAGTTGCCTTTAAGGGGCCATAAGATGAATGACATAGATTAGACAGAACAATGGAAAATTTTGAAGAACTTGAGGATATACTAAATTCTCAGGATAAATGGATAGAAAAACTGGATTGTTGCAGCCTCTAAACCCAAACCTGTTAAATCCTAGGCTGTTTTTTTTTCCCCCAGGCGATGATGCCAGGAAGGCAGTTAAGCATGGTCTGGATGGGATCTTGGTGTCCAATCACGGCGCTCGACAACTTGATGGAGTGCCAGCCACCGTGAGTTTCCTCAAGTGCTGAGATTTCTCTTTGGCTCCCACTTCCATCTCAGTTTTGATTCTCTCTATGTCTGCTTATTCTATGTGCAAATTTTTGTCATCACACAAGGTGAACTATGTGTGGATATGCGACATCACAGATTTTCAGTGGCACAGAATAATTGAAATCAACTAATAGGAGTATTTTAAATCAATCTAGTACATTTTAAAGCTATCCAGGAGATTTCAGTGTGCATCTGTGGTTATTAAATACTTTACACACCATGCTAGACAAATTAGAGTTTATAACCTAGATATAAAAATGAGCTAAACTGGCTGGGTACAGTGGCGCATGCCTGTAATCCCAGAAGCTTGGGAGGCTGAGGCAGGAGGATTTCGAGTTCAAAGCCAGCCCCAGTAAAAGCAAGGTGCTAAACAACTCAGTGAGACCCTGTCTCAAAATAACATATAAAATAGGGCTGGGGATGTGGCTCAGTGGAAGACTGCCCCTGAGTTCAATCCCTGGTACTGCCCCCCCCCAAAAAAAAAAAACCAAACAAAATAAAACAAAAAACTAAACTGGCTTGCAAATTGTGGCAATAAGTTAGATCTATAACAAAGAGCGGTTAGGCTCAAGGAAACCCAAAGCCAAGGATACCAGCAATCTATTTAATGCAGATTTTGGGATCAAGGATTGGGGAATGAGAACTGGATCAAAAATTGTGGAGACAGTTTTAGTCAGCTTTTTTACCAGAGTGACCAAAAGACCTAACAAGAACAATTAGAAGAAAAATTTACTTTGGGGCTCAAGGTTCCAGAGATCTCAGTCCATAGACAGCCAACTCCATTTCTCTGGGCCTGAGATAAGGCAAAAACATCATGGCCAGAGAATGTGGGTGGGGAAAGCAGTTCAGGACATGACAACAGGAAGCAGAGAGAGATCTCTTGCATACCAGGGACAAAATATAAACCCCAAAGGCACATCCCAATGACTTACCTCTTCCAGCCACACCTCACCTACCTAGGTTACCACCTAGTTAGATACACTCAACTGAGTTAATGTCCTGATCTAGGTTAAGGCACTCATAACCCAATCATTTCACCTCCAAATTTTCTTGGATTGTCTAACGCATAAGTTTTTGGGAGACATCTCATATCTAAACCATGAGACAGATACACACATAGCTTTGGATAGATTTCATGGATCAATGATCCAGAATTGAGATCAGAAGCTCTGGATAAGGTGTTAAAAAGTCATTTCCTTATAATGCTTGTGTGGAGTTGTGGAGTTGGCTAAGATTTGTATAGATGAGCAATGATGTTGCAAGTATCTTTCAGCTCTGCCCTGTCCTTGAGTGAGACTCCATCTTTAGAACTATAAGGTTTCATGTAGAATGGGAAAGAGTGGGATATGCTTGGGGAATATGAGGTAGTTCATTCTGTTTGCAGTGTCTGGTGGAAATGTGGGAGTCCTGAGAAATATACCTACCTGAATAGACAAAGGAGGAGTTTCTTAAATACTATGAGTCATTGGATATACAGCAAAAGAGACTTGGTTTAACAGCAGTGAGTCTTATAAATTGGATTTTGGCATGAATAGCAATCAGGTGATCTTCATAACTATCATATCCAAGGAAAGAGAAAAGGAGAAACTGAGCGGCTGAGGGGATTTCTACTCTGAATCCTGGTTTTCTTATCATTTGAAGTTAGACATCAGATGAAATTCTTTTGTTGTGTTTGAACTGTAATGCATTATCATTTGATTTATCACAGGCAAAAGAAACTAGTATCATATAACAAAATTAAAAAAATATATATATTTATTAAATAATGTTGATGGTCTTTCTAGATCACATTATTTTTTTCTAAACTGAATCAGCATATACATTGCTCTCTCTCTTTTATTAGAACAATTTAATCATAGTTCTGATATAGATGGCTGTGATTGGGATGACTAGTGGACTATATTTAAACAACTGGAAGGCAGAGTAGAGAGTAGAAGAAATAATTTACCCAAGTAGTCATAGGTTATCATTTCATTGAACAGGCAGGTCAATTTAGCTACATCGATAGATGAGTTGAGTGTGACATAGGGGAGAGTAAATTGGGTGGGGAATATTGGGTGTGCTTGTGGCACTGTTCATTCTATAGTACGATTGATTTAAATCAACCAAGTCTATACACTGCAGGATTATACCAAGATTTAGAATACTAAGACTGTAAGTTTCCCACCTTTTCCAGCTCAGCTTTACTCTTAGAGACACATCTTTTTAGGTGATATTAAATATTGCCTGCAAGTAAATAGAGGTAGAAAGTGAAGCCTTCCTGTGAGCAGGGTGGAGAAGTTGGTCAGTGCTCAAGACTTTTTCTCAGATTTATGCCTCACTTGTGTATGAAGACATAGACTCAGTGTGCGGCCCAAATTAAGTTTGTTTTCTAAAAATAAAATATAAATCTACTGAAATCAAATCTAACTAGATATTAAGGGGAAAAATATCTAAATGGTGTGGTTTATTTCCCTCTGGCTGAGGGGATATGGAAACTTATCTAAAAGGGCTTTTTGAGTTGTGGTCTCTGAGACTGTTTTAAAAAAAAACAATAACACTCCCTTTGCATGCTGTGTGTATGACAGGAGATACTTGAGTTTTTGCCTCCTAAATTAGAGGAAATTTAAGGCCCGTGATGATGAGAGAAATGTGAGAGAGAAGACTTCATTTATGGCAAATTGGGGTTTTCCCTCAGTGTGTGGATTTTGAGGTTGAGTGACAAAGAGCCTTGAAGGAGGCTGGGGTGTTGAACTTTTCAACAAATGAACAGAAGGGCTCAATGTCCAGAGGAATTGGTTACATCATAAGTCAGAACAACAGAGGTCGCATGATGTCATGGGAGGAATACTGCAATGGGAGTCTTGGGTTTAATTAAATCTTTGTCTTGCCTCTCCTTTGGGATGAGAGATGGGGAAACAGGATAATTTTATGTCTGAGCCTCTTCTTATTCTACATTTCTAATAATCTTGGGGTTCCTTAGTATGAAGAAGTAGTTATCATTAGGAGCCCTCGGCCAGAAATTTAACTTCAGTTCATCTTAACACGTTGCTTCTGATAACTGCTTCCAGGTCTTTGCTATATCCAAAAGGATTAAAAAAAAAAAGAGAAAGAGGGAGAGTGGAATGAATCTGACATAACTTCCCTATGTACACATATGAATATATCATAGCAAATCTCATCATTGTTTATATCCACAAGAAATTAATTAAAAATAACTATGGGTAAATGGCAAAAAGATCAATAGAGAGAAGGAAGCAGCAGGTGGGGAGAGAGAAGGGGAAGGAGGTGTACTAGGGTTTGAGTTAGAATAAGATATATTCCATGCTTGAATAATTATGTTAAAATGAGTACTACTATAATGCATAACTAAAAAGAATCAATAAAAAAGTAAAAACTTTAAAAAAACCACACACAAGAAACCCAGTTTACTTCAAGGACCTTATCATTACAGTAATAATGTGGCCCAGGTTGACCTTGAAGCCATTTGAGCATAGTATGATAGAAACAGATTGATTACTAAAATCTCAAATGTGGGTCTAAAGACAGATTCTCTGGTATGTTTGAATCTTAAGAGTATTTTTTTTTTCAATCTGCATTTTGTGTGTGTGTGTGTGTGTGTGTGTGTGTGTGTTTGTGCAGCGGGGGGAGGAGGTACCAGGGATTTAACTCAGGTGCACTCAACCACTGAGCCACATCCACAGACCTCTTTTGTATTTTATTTAAAGACAGGGTCTCACTGAATTGCTTAGCACCTCGGCTTTTGCTGAGGCTGGCTTTGAACTCTAGATTCTCCTGCCTCAGCCTCTCAACCTGCTGGGATTATAGGTGTGTGCCACTGCGCACTGGCTGCATATTGTTTTGGTGCTAAGTGGACCCAAAGTACCTCAAACTTACAAACATGACATTCTTTTCCACTGAAAATTCTCAATTGCAAAACATTTTCATAAAATTTAGTTATTGGGCATATTTTGTGAGATTTGAGATTCATGTTTTTCTTTTGAAATGGGGTCTATGGGGCTGGGATTATAGCACAGTGCTACAGCACTTGTCTATTTTAGAAGCAAAAAAGTAAATAAATAAAAGGAAAATACAAAAAGGCCCATGTAATTTCATCCTTGAGTAACACTTGACATCATCAGTTGGCTTCTGCTGTGTAACAAACCATTCTGAAATTTACTGGCTAAAAAACAATAGCCATTTATTCATTACACAATTTTGTGGGTTGGCAATTTGGACTGAGATCTTCTGGGGAGTGGAGTTGTGTTTCTGGCTGGGCTTACTCATCTGTGCCTGTGGTCAGCTGCCCAGTCTACTAGGGCAGGCTGGTGTAGGATGAGCTCAGTAGGGGTGGCTGTGGTTGCCTCATGTCTTCCTACACTCTCGTGGGCTTATTCTCAGGAGGTGGCTGATTTCCTAAAGACCTAGGTTTAGAACTAATTAGGTCTTTTAAAATCTAGGTTTAGAACTGAATGTCAACTTTTCTAATCTTCTATTGGTGAAAGCAAGCCAGATCAGATCTCCCTGCTCCTATTCCCTTGCACCATAATCCTTCAAGAAATGAAGACAGGGAGGGAAATCATGGCTACCATTTTTTTTGCATTTTGCAAACAATAAGCTGAACCTTGTGGCCCAGTTTTTTTTTTTCCTAAGTGTGCTTAGTAGGAACCTCAGATTTGCCAGTAAATGTGATAGCTAGGGTCAGGTACAGAATCAGGGGAAGATTTATGGGCAATGACTTGTACTTGGTCTTCTTTGCTTTTAACTAAAGAAGATCTGGTTTTATCTGATTTTGTTTATGTTCAGCTGTTTTGCTAAAATGTTAGAAGTCAAAAGAATAACAATGTAGGCTATAGGGATGTGAACTGAAAAGAAGAAAATTTAAACAGGGTCTTAAAATAATGGTTTTATCTACTATATTTATTTATTCAACCTGTCATGATTGGAATTATTTTGTGTAATTTATATCTCATAAAACTGTAGCTACTGAAAGGAAAAAGGGAGAATGGAGATGCTCAGCAATGGGCAGAACATTCTTGTCCAAAGACACAGGAACACAAACGTAGGCTCTGTTTTATAACCCAGGATTCACATTTTAAGTATCTTTATTAGTTTACTTTGAGGCCATGCTAGGCATTGGAAATAACCTAAACAGACTTGATTTGTGTGACTTTGAAAATGTGTATTGAACCTAAGATAGCTAATATTTTTCTTTGGTTCTGGTTTCAAATGGGGAAATATGCTTAATTATGGCTTGCATCATGGCCTGGAAATTGTAGCATTTATATGTTGATGTAACTTGCTTGAATGTAAAAGGAGGACTATGTATAGGTAAGGGCACATATGTAAATGGATCCAAAGCATGTTTGGCAAGGCTGAAAAACCAAAGGAAAAGAGGAAAATCACATTACCTGCCAAACATTTAAGGGCCATATGCCAAGAGTTGCCTCCGCTTCCTCTAACTCTGTAGCCATGTTTGGATTTCACCCTTTTACATAAAAATCTACTTGAGTTTAGCCTCAAAATTTTAGAGGAGAAGGATAAAAGCCTTTTAGTGATTTCAGCACAATTATTTCTGGAAAAAAATGCACTTGAGTGTATGGTAGTTTCTACAGCATGCATTTTAAGTAGAGTCTGGGCTTCATTTTAGAAGTCAACATTTGAGGATGGATGTGGATAGTTTTACAGATTTTCATCTACAGGAACTATTTCAATTTTCAAGTGCAAAGATCCTCATCAAATTAGCCAGTTGTATCAGTTAGATACTGCCACTTAATGCTATAAAATAAAAGACCTCTAACTCAGTGATTTACATGGACAGTCATTTATTCCCTTGAAGCTTTGTGTTAACAGGGATCTATAGATCTAGGCCTGGTAGCTGGCTGTGCTCCAAGTTTCAGGTCCAGCTTGGCTTGGCTGGGATAGCTCTGCTTCCTGAATAAGACATCCTGGGGTCCAAGCTAAGTGGGGAATATTACGGGGGCGGGGGAGAGTGTGTTCTTCTTGGGACAAATAACCAAGGTACAAGAGTGAGTAGAAAAGCCTGAAGTTGCTTAAGCCCGTGCCCAGAAATGGCCCTTTGCCATCTCTGCTTACATATATTTGGCCAGAGTAGGTGGCATGGCCAAGGCCAAAGTCAGGGAGTGGGCAAGTGTATTCTGTTTCTTTTAGTGAGAGAAAGTGAAGTTGGAAAGTAAGTGAATTCTGAGAGGTATGAAGCATAAGGGAGAATAGTGCAACCCAGCAGATCTCTGAGGATCTTGTATTCTCTAGTGTTAACCTGAGCCAGTCATCTATTGTCAATCAAGACGGGGATTTTCCCTTTTGAGAATTGAACAACAGCAGGGGAGATAGAGAGGGAAGATGGGAGGGGAGGGGAGGGGAGGGGGGATAGTAGGGGTTAGGAAAGGTAGCAGAATACAACAGACACTAATATGGCATTATGTAAAAATGTGAATATGTAACAGATGTGATTCTGCAATCTATATTTGGGGTGAAAATGGGAGTTCAAAACACAATTTGAGTCTAATGTATGAAAGATGATATATCATGAGCTATGTAATGCTTTAAATAATCAATAAAAAAAAAAGACGGGGATTTTCAAATCTCAGGTGATTTTATCTCTTTAAAAACAAGGAAAACATTTTCTCAGAAAATTCTCTAATATATGTTTCTGTATGCATGTTAGACAAGGGAATCAAGACTAAATTTTTCATTTCTGGCCAATTTGCATTTTTATACACCAGAGCTTGCAGTATCATCTGAGTGTGAATTTCAGCTGATTTGTAATAATGTGTAAACAAGATACTTTATTTTATTTATAATTTTTGTTTTCTTTCTCTTTTTTCCTTTTTTTTCTTTTTTGGTATTGAGGATTGAATGAACCCAGGAGCAGTTTACCACTGAGCCACATCTCCAGCCCGTTTTATTTTTTATTTGAGACAGAGTCTCACTAAGTTCCTGAGGGCCTTGCTAAATTGCTGAGGCTGGCCTTGAACTTGCAACCTTCTTGTCTCAGTCTCCCAAATTGCTGGATTACAGGAGCATGCCACTCTACATGTCAATTTACATTTTTTAAAAAGAAAAGCTATAAAAGATCAAATTGCTTCAAAATTATAATTTTTTTTATCATAGCCCTAGAATTTGAATATCAGTAAAACAAGCCAATATTTGACTTTGAAAGAAGAATAAGCTACTAAATTTCAAATTTGCTTTTTATTTTTGGTCATTGTTTTGTTTCAGTTACTAACATTTGTACTTCTTTCTTTCAAGGGGAAATAATTTTAATGTTCACCCAGGCCTACTCCGCTTCTTTCACTCTTAAGACTTGGTTGGATGGGCTAGTGGTCCTTGAAAGTGGAATTGAATAAAAATTCAACATTGATAGCATGACACTATTGATCTTATCTCTTCACAGATTGACGTTCTGCCAGAAATTGTGGAGGCCGTGGAGGGAAAGGTGGAAGTCTTCCTGGATGGGGGTGTAAGGAAAGGCACTGATGTTCTGAAAGCTCTGGCCCTGGGTGCCAAGGCTGTGTTTGTGGGGAGACCCATCATTTGGGGCTTAGCCGTCCAGGTAATTAGACAAATAAATAAATATATAAAGCAAGTATAAAGCAAGGTGAATCAATAGTGATATAGTTGGACTTTTAAAGAAAAGTAAGCTGTTCAATTTCAAATTTGCTTTTTTTTTTCCAGTTACTGAAACCAGTCCAACTGATTTACCCAATAGTTCTGTGTCTTTTACTTCTTTAGGGGGAGAAAGGTGTCCAAGATGTCCTTGAGATACTCAAGGAAGAATTTCGGTTGGCCATGGCTCTGAGTGGTAAGGCTCTTATTCACATCTACATCTTTATTTTCTTCTGTGGACTTTAAGTCAGGCTCCTTGATGGAGAGAAGTGGTTTTGAGCAGGAAGAAAATGGAATCATTTGGTGCACTTTAAATTTGAAGATGACTTTCTATTTTCAGTTTTGGTTCAGAGCACTCTGAACTGAGGGATTCTACAGTGAGCAGTTACATTCTATCCTTGATAGTTTTATTAGGGATATTTTGGTGGGTATGAGTACCTTAAGGGTGAGTGCTATGTTATGCTCTTTCTCATCTCATAACATATCAATATATAAATCTCACTGACCTGTCAACACTTCCACTTGGCTATCTAAGTGGCATGTCAAATTCCACTTGTTCAAAACTAAGTTGCTAACTTTCTCCATTAGATCAGTTCCACCTGTAGTTTCTCTTGTCTCAGTCTTATACGATGTGTGTTAGTCAGCTTTCTGTTGCTGTGACAAAAAAACCTGAGATAATCAACTTGCAAGGAGGAAAGACTCATGTTAGCTCATGATTTGAGAGGTGTCAGTCCATGGTTGCTGGATCCTATACCTTTGGGTCTGGAGTGAGGCTGAACATATGGTGGAAGCACCTTGGAAGGAAAACTTTTCTCCTCATGGCAGCTGGGAAGCAGAGAAAGAGAAAGAGAGAAAGGAAGGAGCAGGGGTCTTGATATCCCCTTTGAAGTATGCCCTCAAGGATCTAACCCTTTCACTACCTCCTCAATAGTCCCATAGGCTCCAGACCAAGCCTGTAACACACCGAGGGAATACCCCAGGACATTTATGATCCAGATGATAGCACTTGGGTCATTCCTGAGTCTTCTCTTTGTTCTCATTCCCTCACATCCACAAGGGCTCTATCTTCAGAATATAATGAGGATCTGCCCTCACTCATCACCTCCACTGCCAGGGCCATCATCATCTCTCTTCCCGTGGGTATTGCTGGTCTGCCTCTCCATCTGACCTCCCTTCTGAGGTTCTCTATTGACCATCGTAGCTGAATGATCAGTTTGAATTCAAATCATTTAATTCAGATCACACTAATATTCTGATCAGACCTGTCCAAGAGCTCTTGGTTTACTCAGAGCCAAGTACTGAAGTCCTTACCACGGTTCACAAGGCCGAATGCGGTTTGACCTCTGTTGCTTTTGTGATCACAGCTTCCTCCACTGTCACCCTTGGTTATTCCTCCCGGGCCACACTTGCCTCCTTGATGTCCCTTATCTCTGTTGGACACATCTTGGCCTAGGAATTTTGCATTGGCTGCTTCCTCCTAATGGATGATTCCTCACAGATATCTCTATGAAGAACGTCCTTGGGTTCTCAACACTTTCACATAGAAATTGTACTTTTTTTTTTTTTTCCACAAAGGCCCACC
This sequence comes from Spermophilus citellus, assembly GCF_964194105.1. NCBI lineage: Eukaryota > Metazoa > Chordata > Mammalia > Rodentia > Sciuridae > Spermophilus > Spermophilus citellus. Next base: position 33,481,566 of record NC_138185.1, on the reverse strand, counting down.
TTGGCTGCTCTATTTAAAATAACAATCCATTTCCCATCCCTTTGACTTCCAATTTTCTTTCCCAGTGTTCTTATGCCATTGTTTTTCTTTAGCATCCATTACCTTCTATATATAATATTTCATATGATTCACTTTTTAATTTACATGTCCTCTCAGATATAAGAAATGTTAAGCAGGGACCTTTGTCTGCTGTCCTCACTGTAGTTTTTCAATGCCGACTGCAGTACTTGACATTGAAATAACAACAAATAAATATTTGTTGAAAGAATAGATGAATGTTATTATTAGAGACTATTTCAAATTTGGCACAGAATGAACCTTTAGCTGCAAAGAATGACCTTGAATAAATCATCCACTACCCCAGTTTCAAAGCTAAAGAGAGATTCTTTTTTTTTTGTGTGACCCAAAGGATCCAGATTGTTCAAAAGAGAGAACTCCTGAAATTAAACTGTTTACTCACTACTGTCTTGAGCCTTTTAGACAGAGCATCCCCAAGAAGAATGCCATCCTGTGAATCCTCACTTTGCATTTTAATTTGGTACAGACATATATCCTAAAAGAGAGCTTTCAGCCACTAGCTCTCTATTAAATGTGGCAGAAAGAATACACTCTTTGTGTTAATAAAAATATGTGCCAGTCATTTTGTGTTAAGGACTGTTTAGGTAATAAAAATGGTCTCATGCCACATAAGATTTGGCAAGCCTACCTTGAATCATAAACCTTACATTTGTCAAGTTTTACATTCCTTGGGAAAACGATTACCTGCCTGATTATTATTGCATTCATTCCATATTAAATGTATGCATTATTTTTTTCAGGGTGCCAGAATGTGAAAGTCATTGACAAGACATTGGTGAGGAAAAATCCTTTGGCTGTTTCCAAGATCTGACAGTGCACAATATTTTCCCATCTGTATTATTTTTTTCAGCATGTATTACTTGACAAAGAGACACTGTGCAGAGGGTGACCACAGTCTGTAATTCCCTACTTCAATACAAAGGGTGTCGTTCTTCTCTAACAAAATAGCAATCCCTTTTAGTTCATTGCTTTTGACTTTTCAATGGGTGTCATAGGAACTTTTTAAAAGAAATGGACTTGCATCCTGGAAATATATTAACTGTTCAAAAGAAAACATTGAAAATGTGTTTAGACAACGTCATCCTATGGCAGGTAAAAGTGCTGGAAAACAAAAGATATCCTTTGGTAAAACTGGAGGTAGCTAACTCAGAGGTAAAAAGATAATGTTCTCACTCTTTATTAACCTGCATTGTATTTGGAAATTCTAGTGCTCAGGTTTGACATACTGGAGATGTTTGGAGAAACATGAGATTTGGAATCACAATGCAAACTAAATAGTACTGGGAATTGGAATGGATGGTGGTAATTTGTGATTTTTGTAGATACTGTTACTTTCCAACACCCTGAGCTATGCTGCTGCCTCAAAGGTAGATTTCTATTCCCATTGTTATTATCTGAGTAGATCTGAATGTTTTATGCTGTATGTAGCTTTCTTAATCAGAAATAAATAATTCTGAAAATAACGTATCTGGTTCAATGTTAACAATATGAAATTCAACCAGTTAATCTCTGACCCATAATTATCTCCCTGTTCCTCTGATGCATACCCATTAATTCTTCTATTTCTCCTATATCCGTTGCTTTAGTCACTTGCTTTTTTGCTCATTGATAGTCACATTTGGGAATCACTACATAATTTATAGGGTGATTACAAGTAAAGATGTGGATTCCTTGCTCAGAAAGAAGAAAAAAAAAATAAAAACGTTTCATTTTATCTATGGTTTTCTTTTAGTTGATCATAATGTCTTATTTGCTAGTTAATGTCAAATGTCCTTGGACAATTGGTCATGGAGAATTGGAGACTGCCCAACAGGGCAACTGTAGACCCTCCCAGGTATCTGAGGTACTCCCCTGCACCTTGTTTTGACCCTTTATTGCCTGTGCCCAGGTTCTGGCTACAGGTGCAGGACAACTTTTACTGAGCAGGATAGCTGAGCCAGGAACCAAGAACCTATTTCCTGGGATGTGGTTGGATGGCAGAAGAATAGATGATGTGTGATGGTAAGCTCCAATCCTTAGTGCATTGTCCCATTGAACTTCATTCTAAAATACCACAGAGTATCAAACCCCAACCAAGCTTGTGGACTCCTTGTGAGTGTGGTGTTTTGGTGAGTGCCTGGTGGCATGCCCATGAAACCCTGGTCATATAATTTTTTGATTTATTTTCAAACCATGCATTTGACAAATGGGTGGTAAGTTTAGTAGTAAAAGTAATTTTGAACTTGATTTCTTATTATCTACCATAAGAAATCGAGCAAAACCTTTCAGAGACTTACTACCGAAAATACGATCACTATATTGCTTTATTATTATGTTTTGTTGTTCTCAGATCTCCTTCCCTCCCTGACCTACTCTCTCTAAATGAGAGGGCATTCTGAAAAGCCAACATAAGCACAAACATAAATTCTCTTTCTGAAATCATATTTAAATTTGATAAAAATAATCAATCTGATAAAAGGGGATAGTTACTCCTCCTTATTCTTTTCTCTAAATGTAAAGAGAATGCTATTGTCCTATTACTGATTATTTTCCAATATTGTTCCATGTTGTTTCCATATTATATAATTGCTTCTCAAGATGATATTAATCAGTGAATAGGTATATAGTAAGCACCTCCTTGACTCTTTGAACTGATTCAGAAATGCCTTTGTCACAGAGTGTTCATTTTGGCTACATTGTAGTAGGTGGTTGGGGGATATCTTCTTGAAATGTTGATAACTTCCCAGAAAACAAAGATCCATCAATGGTGTTTTAGGTAAGTTACAGTGGGAATGGGGTTTACTGGTCTTAATTTGTGTATTTTTATGAGTTCTAGAGCCAAATATAGATTTCCATTTATATCTTCACAGCATATGAATGCCTAATGTCTTGGTAATTTTCCCATAGTCAGAAAGATATAGTTGTTTTTTCATTTTTTTTAAGAGAGGAACTTGGATCCAGTTGTACTAATACTAACACCAAAGGTGTCTGGTGATTGAAACAGGAATAAGGTGTGCTGATTGCTCATTTCATTCCAGGGGTTTCATTACTTAAACATGACAGAAGTTTTTTGCACAAGCCAGTGATTTTTCTACTCTTTATTTTCTTCTTTAATTTAAATTAAAAATTTAAAATGTATACATCTAACATATTAGCAGAGTACCATGTTATGTTTTTGAAACATGAATAATACAATGTTTAAATCACATTTAACTATCTCCTCAGTGAGTTTCTTGGACTATGTTGGGGGGAATGGCAATAGGGCATGGATGGTTTAATTAGGACATCTACTTTTCTACCACGTCATTTAGTGTACATAGTAAGCTAGGACAGTTTTTTTTTCTTCCTCAAACTTCAGAGTGTAGCAGACTAGCTAGAGAATTGTTAAAACAGATTGTTGGGTCTCCACCTCCCACAGATTCAGATTCAACCAGATATAAGAGCCAGTAGTTGGGGGTGGGCTAGATGCAAGTCATGCCCCACTTCTAATACCAGCTGCTCTTTGACACTATATTCTTTTAGCTGATTTTTATTTATTATTAGGGTATAAAATGCATAGTGAGTTATGTAAAATGCTCAAGAAAAAGTGTATAGGTTGATAAATTTTATATATGCATTCACAGTACTCGTCCCAGATCAAGATATAGAACACTTTCATTATCCCAAACCCCTTCCATAAGAAGTGAACTTGTTTAGACTGGCCTTGAACTTCACATATGTGGAACCAGGAAGCATGTGCTTTGATATTTGGTTTCTTTTGCTCGACATATGTGAAATCCATTCATATTATGGAGTATATCAGTAGTTATCTCTGTTTACTGGTCTGTAGTAATTCATTACTGGACTAGACCGCAATTAATCTACTTCTTCTATGGTTAGATGTTTGGATTATTTCCAGTTTTCCTGCTGAAAGCAAATTCTAACTGATTACTCTGAAAATAAAAACAACAACAACAACAACAATGTTATTTTATGACGTTTCCAGGAAAGTCAGCTACTTAGATTTTTATGCAAAGAGTCTAAACGGTAGTAAATGCATTTTAAACACTGAGCAGGTCGCATTCAGTGTGGATGTGGCCCACATCTGGTTCATGAGCCACAAAGTTCTCACCCCCTTGTAACATTTTGTCCCTTCAGATGTCTGTTTCTATCATGACTGAAATCACCCTTATTCCCTTCTAAAGAATCAGGCCTGACCCTGTAGCCATGATGTGAGCCTGCGGACAGAAACTTCCATAATCTTCTTTGTTTAAGCTTGCTTATATTCTGCTACTTGGAAGAATGTGGGTGTGAAGTAAACTTCCTTCTCTCCACCAGGCTTGGGGGCTTAGGTTCTCAGGCCTGTAGGAATGAAGAAAATGGAATTGATGCTTCTTAGCGTGCAGTTTGCAAATGGCATCTGGGTCATTGCTGTGTTATTCATTTGCTTGTTTATCTTGCCAAAACACTGGTGTTTGTAAAACAGCTTTAAAGGGCTGTGGTGGATTAGGATAGCATGAAAGGAAGTTGTGGCTTGTTCACCAACAGGGAGAAAAGAGTTTTCTCTTCATTGTAAAAGTCATAATTTATTTACTGTCTGATGGACTGAGTTGCATGACAGTTGCTTAGCAACAAAGTAAAGTTTGTCTGTTTTGAAAGTCTGAAGATTTCTTATAAAGACAGAGGATGCTTTCTGCACTTATATTTGCTTAAATGTGCCCTGGTCATATGTCAATTATAGGAAGACATCAGAGTAAGAGCTCACTTTAAGCAAAATAAATGTAAACCTGAATGACAGAAGGCCATTATTGTATGTTTATGTCATGAGAAATCTTATCTATTTTAAACGATGCAACTTCCTGTCCTCACCCAAAGCTAACTTGAGCAATAAAGATCTCCCTTCTTCCCTCAAGTAATTGCTCATAGTTGGTGGTAGGTGGGGGAATAAAAAGACACTTAAAAAATTCAGTTATCTGGTTGTTTCTCCACTGATATTTTTCCAAACTTAGACAATGAACATAGGTTTAACTGAAAACTTTGTAGGATCTTCTAACAATCAAGAATTGTGGCTCCCTGAATGTTGTTAGAACAAGAGTTGGGATTTTCATGTCTGATTTTGTTTGTGGATTTAGCTTCAGTGGGAAAAGAGCCTGGCATAATTTGCTATCTATCTTCTTCCATTGGATTATTTATCTTTAAAGTTATCTGGTTTTCCCTTGGAATATGACTACTATTTGACCTAGTTATACCCCTCCTCAGCATATACCCAAAGGTCTTAAAGTCAGCATGCAATAGTGACAATAGACATACCGATGTTCACAGCAACTCAATTCACACTAGCTAAGCTATGGAACCAACGTAGGTGCCCTTCAATAGATGAATGGTTAAAGAAAATGTGGTACATGTACAATGGAATATTACTCAGCCTTAAAGAATACTGAAATTATGGCATTTGTTGGTAAATGGATGGAGCTGGAGAATATCATGCTAAGTGAAATAAGCCAATCCTGAAGAACCAAAGTCTTAATGTTTTCTTTGATATGCAAATGCTGACTCATAATAGGCAGGGTTGTGGGGGTGGGGGGTGGGGGGTGGGGATTGGACACTGGATTGGACATGGGTAATGAGGGAAAGGGAGAGGGATGGGGATGGGAAAGTGTAGAGTGAATCAAACAACTTTCCTATGTGTATTTATGAATACATGACTTATGCAACTCCACATCACATACAATAATGAGAAGTTATACACCCTGTATATATGATATGTCAAAATACATTCTACTGTCTGTTGTAACTAAAAAGAACAAATAAAAAAATTCTAAAACAAAAAAGTTATCTGGTTCCCCATTATAGTCAACCCCTGAGTTTGTTTAGAACTTCTTTATTACTTTCACCGAACAAAGGTCTAAGGCTAACATGCCTGAAAGCACTGAATTAGCATCCCGAGGGCCCAAGAAACTAGCCCTGTGGGCCACTATAGGGCCTTCATATCTCAGCTTGAGATGAGGGCAGTAGTATCCACCTACTTCATTGGTTCAACATGAAAATAGTAGGAAAAAATAGGTGATAATATATCACAAATTGCAAATTGACAAAGGAAAGTTTTATTATCAACAAGATAGTATAATAAGTTACAATATGCATTTTATTTTATAGTATTTATTAAGAACAAAATAACTGTTTTGTAAAAAGGGTTAAAAATTTTAAGAAATTAATCAGAGTGAAAATAAAAATCTCCAGATTTTATCACACAGAGAGCACTTATGTCAGTTCAGAGATTGCTGTGTGTTTAGTAATTAACAACTAGATGGGCAGACATGACTTTGTTAAAAAAGTGTTACATTTAAGTAAAACATTCAATTTATTTTTACTTGAATTTAGTATGACGGAAGGCGAAATTGAAAAATTTCTTAAAATTAAGGAATGGACTTCTTTTATGAAAAGATTGTAATTTAAAAGAGCTTGTTCAATGTATTTTAAAACTTATAGAAAGTTAAGTGGTTGGAGTCATTTTTGATTTATACACGTTTCAATTTTGAACAGTATCAGTTCACTTGTAAAGAAAATAAAGACAGTAGTCCCTTACACCTATTATCCTTTCTTTTTTCTTTCCCTCCTCTCTCCATATATATAACATATTTGTTAATATATTATTGCTTTTATATTGTTATGGTACAAAGTTCCTCTTCTGTGTTGATAGTTTTCAAATAGTTTTCATTTCAATGGGTTCAGCAGTTACTATCCTTTTAAGATCTTCTCTATTATTTGTTCTTCTTAACTTGATTCATGTCTTCATTCCCTGGATTTTACTGGCCAACTGTAACTTAAAGAGCAGCTGTATTCCCTGAGTTTGTGAATATGTAAAATCTGTTGGATGCTTTTATCCTTGATTGACACTTTGGATGAGTATTATATTTGGGGGTCACACTTTCTTTGGCACAAGTTTTGGATTGTCTTCTGGCATTAAATTTGATCTGGAGACATTGAAACTGGCCAACCTTTTCCTCCTTGATGTTGACTCAATCTCCTCCTCCCCCAACACCATCTGATTTCTAAAAATGTATTTCCTTATCTTTTAACTTCAATAAGTTCAGCTAAGATGAGGCTGACTGTCATACAATTCACAATTATTTTTAAAACAAAACTATGGCTAATACCTTCTGTTTTACTTTAAATTTAAATATACAAAGATAGTGGGGGCAGTGGTGCATACCTGGAATCCAAGTGACTTGGAAAGCTGAGGTAGGAGGATTGTAAGTTTGAGGCCAGCCTCAACAACTTAGCAAGGCCCTGTGTTAAAAAAAAAAAAAAAAGAGGCTTGGGATGTAGCTCAGTGATAAAATGTCCCTGGCTTCAGTCCCCAGTATAAATAAATAAATACAAAATAAAAAATTAAAATAAAATATATGTTTGGATAAAAATGAAATATTAATTTAAAAATGTACAAAAACAACAAGCTTATGTCTCATATCACTTATTGACATACATTTTTACAAAGTCTTCTATTTTTCTTTTTCTGTGTTTTTTTTTTTTTTGTTGTTGAGTGGGGGTACCAGGGATTAAACTCAGGGGCACTGGACCACTGAGCCACATGCCCAGCCCTATTTTGTATTTTATTTAGAGACAGGTCACACTGAATTGCTTAGCGCCTCACTCCTTGAACTCTAGATCTTCTTTTCTCACCCTCCAGAGCCACTGGAATTACAGGCATGATGAAGTCCTCTATTTTTCTACATTACTTTCATCATCAATGTTATGGAAACATTAATAACAATGGTTATTATAAATTGTTGGACATTTATTCCATGACAACAAACCCATATAGAGATTTCAGTTATCTAAACCAGTGCTGTCCCATGAATGTTCTGTAATAATGGAAATGTTTTAGATCTATGCTGTTTTGTATAGTAACCTATGGCCACTGGGCCTTGAAATGTGCCAAGTATTGAAATCTTGATTTAATTATTTTTAATTGATTTAAATTTATGTACTCATATGTAACTTGTGGGTGTGTTTTGAATAGCACAGAACCAGATGTTGAGAATAACCTTAATCACTAAAAAATTTAATTGAACAGACTCAAGACTAATATAAATTGGTCAACTCTGTTACATGGTTCCCCTGGGAAAATTACTTAAAGTGTTTTCAGTCTAAACTTTCTGATTTAAAATGTTATAGTAGCTCTTTCCTGTATGGTAGGCATATATGTTGCAATAATAAATATAATATCATTTGTAAGTTATTTGTATAGTAGGAACATACATTGCAATAATAAATGTGAAAATATTTTTAAACTATTTGTAAGGAAAGTGCTCTATGGATCTAAAAGAGCTTTAGGTTTTTTATTTGTGTGTTTTTCCTCTTTATCTTTTCAGATATGATTTATTAGGAATAAACCAAGAATTTTATTTAATGTTTTTAGTCTCTACCCAGCTGAGATCTTGAGTGGACATACCATCTTGAAAAAATAATCTTGAATGTTAAATTTCATCATTTAGGTAGAGCAGTAAAATCACTAAAGAGTTGCATGTAATAATAAGCTGTGACAAAACCTTTGAGAAAGGATGTATGTGTAAGTCATTATAAAATAATAGTAGTAAGTATAAATGGCACATGTAATGGCTTACCTTTTGGAAAACTGAAAAGGATGAATAAAGGTTGTAATGAAGTGAAATACGACCAATAGAGAGGACAAAACCCTATATCCACAATAGCAATCTGGCACCAGTAAAGATTCTTTCTCTAAGGAATTTTGGCATCTCGTTGACTTCAGAGTGCAAGTTTCATTGCCATATAAAGTTATTTGTATAGCAGGAACATAAGTGGCACTGATATTTCTTTATTTGTTAATACTGTGTTATCTAGTTTTAATGTTAGCAAATCTTTCAGATTGTTCTCTGAATTTTTTTTTTTTAAAAATAGTTGGCAATAACTTTCCCTTGGTCAAAATTATGGTTTTATTTCAGATTTCTGTGTTTTATTGTAATCACACAGTCCTAGTCAGTTTTCCATTGCTGTTACAAAAAACAAAACAAAACAAAACAAACCCTGAGATAATGAACTTATAAGGAGGAAAAATTTATTTTGGATCACAAAAATTTATTTTGGTCCATGGACATTGGGCCCATTGTGTTGGGTCTTGATGAGGCAGACATCATGGTGGAGGTGTGCAGTGGAGGAGGTTGTTCACCTCACAGTGGCAGGGAAGCAAAGAGGGAAAAGGACTAAGGTCCGAATATCTCCTTCAAGGTCACAACCTCAATGACCTGACTTCCTCCAATTAAGCTGTAAAGGCTTCACCACCTCTCAGTAGTGCTGCAGGCTGGGATCATGCCTTTAGCATATGGGTCTTTGTGGAACATTTAAAGAAAATCCAAAACATAACATATATTATCTAGTTTAAATGTGACGTGATCACATTGCAGATCTTTTTGGGGATAGTGGAGAATGGGATAGATAGCAGAATACATCAGTCACTAGAAAGGCAATTTGTAAATCAATGGAAATGTAACTGATGTGACACAGCAATCTGTATACGGGGTAAAAATGGGAGTTCATAACCCACTTGAATCAATCTGTGAAATATGGTATATTAAGAACTATGTAATGTTTTGAACAACCAACAATAAAATAAAAAAAAAATTAAAAGGAAAAAAAAGAATTTTGGAATAATAATAATCTCATATAATATATGTCAAGGTTAGAATGATCCTGTTTTAAGAAGTAATTTTAATGCCTTCAAAAACTAGGAAGAAACCTTTTATAGAAACTCTTCAATTAATTAACTAAAGTTAAAATTCACTATTTTCAACATTCCCACATACGTAGACACACATACACACACACACAATAAACAGCAGTCAATAAAGCAACATAATATTTGAAGACTCAAGCATTAGTAAACAGTTAATCTATCAAAACAAAAAGAAAAAAACTTAATTTATGCAGCTATTAAATATTCATGCTTAGGCCAGAGCTGCAACTACTAAAGCCAGAATTCATAACTTTGAAAAGGCAATCACTGGATCAGCTGGTGGTTTTGTCCACACAACTGCATAAACAATTTGCCTACTTTCCATTAAATACACCAGATGCTTTGTTGTCATGTAAACACAATCTAAATGAAATCCACATATTTTTCCCCCAAACTTCATTTTAGATAAATGGTTCTTGGCTGATCTTATTCTAGGTCTGCTAACAATTTAACCAGGATTATTTGATTGGTTTTCAACTCTTTTGCCATCTCTCGTCGTCCATCCTTTATTGGGCAAGCAAATGCTGGAGAAAATGATGTAAAGGCAAGCAAATAAACATAGAAAGAAAGGTCTCTGGGAAGCCAGACATTCCTCAGGGTTGTCAGTCCTTTCTCAGGAAGGGAGTGGTTAGAAGGGCACGGGAGGTTAATGTCCAAACTGCTTCCTGATTTGAAATGCCCCTCTCTCTAGAGCTCAAGAATGAGAATCTCTTCCCCTCGACAAAATGGCCTGTCTGTGGACACTTCTACTTCCAAGGTTCTTACAGGCTCCAGGTAAGTAACAGGTAACAACATACCATTTTCCCATGGACTAAGAAATGTTATATAAGGAATTAGTCTCTATCAGTTTTCATAAATAACACACCTTCCTGCTCATGAAGGTCACATGGTGTTCCAGCGCTTTTTGTGTTGTCTGATGGATGGGAAATGAGAGAAAAGACAATGGCAGCAACAATCACCACAAAGAGGGGCTCACAATGTGAGGGAATCAGATGCTTCATGTCCATTTCACTGTGGTTTATGTTTTCCTGACCCAGCTCACTTTTTGATGCTCAGTCAGAAATAAAGCATCATAACTCAGGCATTCTCAATCATCTACCCAATATAAGAATCAGTATGATTCGTTTATAGTTTTGCTTCTTTCAGTCTAAAAGTTGGGAACAAACTGAGAAATATCAGACCCTATTGAAAATACTTATGCACAGACCCTTTTGGCATTATTGAAGCAGTTCAGGAAAAGGAGTCACTCGGCCTGTCATTGGCCATCGCATGATGACATATCAGTTACTAAAGCAAGATACAATTAAAAGCAGTTTTGAATAGTTTCATGTGTGAAGAGTGAGCGGAAGGGTAGGCAGATGTAATTGTTTGGACATGGTCTTTAATTTTTTTTGGATATGATCTTTAATTGTCTACAGACAGGCTAGATGCTATTTCGTATCTATCTGAGCATCAGCAACCTGCCGTGGTGATGCATACTGAAGTTTGAGCTGCCATCACGTTTTCTGTTACGATGCACTGCTTTCTGCACTGCTGTTTGATGCCTATTTATCCTAGAGAGGGTGGGCTCTATGGTCACTAAGTGACTTACTAATCCTTTCACACACTGACAGGAAAATAGTGTCCAGGCCCATAGAAAGAGTACCCCGCCCCCCAACTTTGTGCTGTTTACTCATGTGACACTGACTTCAGTCCTATTCACACTGAATGCATTCAGGGGCAAGAAATCCACAGGGTAAAGATGCCTGGAAATCAAGTCATGCTTCTAGAACGTGCCACGGTCTTTGGGTTGACATGTGATGATCATTACTTTCTTGTCTGCTGTTAAGTAGATGCATGGGTAAACTTACTCAGTGTGGTCCTAAGAGCAAAACAAAGACATATAATGTGAAAAAAAATGGGGAAACAATGCCTTATACCAGGTTGTCATAAGCATGACCAATTTTTCTGTCTTGTTTTGTTTTTTTTGTTGTTGTTGTTGTTTATAATTTTTCATGCAACACCTTGCATGAAAAATTATAGTTTTTCAATAAATCTTAAATTAATCAACATTTATCAGGGATATTGCAGAGACTTTTTTGAACAAACTCTGAAATTTTGTGCTTAGGAACAAATAAAGCAAGTACTGAAAATTATGCAACTGAGAAAATTTAAAATGTTAATATTAACAGAGAATTCTAAAAATACTGATTTTATGCATTAGTATTATATGACCATAAATTGCTATTATGAAATTGTTTAATTTTCAAAACAGAAATAAAAACGGGAGTATTAGAAAATCAAACAGCATAATTTTCCTGCAAGCAGATTTGATTATTTAAATTTTCCTTTTATTCTATTTTTCAGCAAATATCAAATTGAGATTGATGAATAAATTCAAATTTCAAAAAGTCAGAATATTAAAAGTTGCTTGAAATATGTAAGATCATGTGGTTAGATGTTATTCTTATGCATTCTATGAACCAGTCCTATAATCCACTCTTTAAAAAAAGAATTCTTTTTTCAAATAAGTTGGGTGAAGGTGTGTGCTGCATTTCAATCATGCAACAGCTAGCTCCTAAAAAGTGGTGAATAATTAATATTGATTTGGAACTTCTGAGAAAGTTGATTTTTACTTAAGCATCAGAAATGATTTGTAAGATTTTATAACTCATGATACTGGGTTGGAAAGAATAGAATACTTTTTGAACTGAGTCAAGGAAAAGTACAAGTTAGCACCTTACTTCATCACGGGAAATACTGACAACCAAGCTATGGGAAGAGCAGGGGGCTGATGGAGTCTTGAGAAGCTTGGTTTGAAAGCAACAAGGACTTTTTCTGATGTTTTCCACTCTTGTTCCTGCAAAATGTTGGCCTTCTGATTTTTTACTGCAAACTGGCATCCTCCTTTTAGGGAGGATGTAGGGAACAGAGCTGCCTGTCGCCCCCTGCCCCCCAGCTTCATATCTTCCAGTTCTGTTCCCACGCACATTCCATGCTCTTTTCACAGCTTGGTTGTTCAATACTTGTGTGACTTATTATGATGCTACCTCCTCCTTTTCCTTGACATAGTTCGAATTGTGTTTTGTTCTTTCCAACTGAGCATCATGAATTACAAAATCTCAGTTGGACATTGATAATGATGCTTAAGTAAAAATTAATTTTCTCAGAAGTTCTAAAAAAGAAAAAAAATCACTCTGTGGTTTTAGCTCCCATTCAATATGATCTGAGAACAGAACTAGAGTTGGGTCATATATGCGTCCCTTGACCAGTCTTTTGTGATCAAGAAGAAAGAGTAGTAAATGAATATAGGTGTAATTGTCCTAAGAGAAGAGGGAAGAGAAAGGTTACTGCTGTTCCCAGTGTAAGAAAGTTTAATTGGGGGGCTGGGGTTGTGGCTCAGTGGTAGTGGTAGAGTGCTCACCTAACTCATGCAGGGTCCTGGGTTTCATCCTCAGCACCACATACAATAAATAAAATAAAAGTATTGTGTCCAACTATAAAAAAAAGAAAGCTTAATTGGGAATAAAACAATAGGTGTCCCTTGCAAAAGCAACAAAATTTTTAGTATAAGTATTTCCTAGTCAGTAAGTTGGAAATATACTAAAAAAATTACTTATTTATCGGAAATTCAAATTTAATGTGGTGCCTTGTATTTATATGTATGTGTACTAAACCCTGCTATCTGTGTGAAACTGTGTTAGCTTTTTGTCACAGTGACACACAATATTTGGTAATAACAACTTAGAGGAGGAAAAGTTTAGTTTGAGCTCATGGTTCCCCAGGTCCATGGTTTGGTGACTCTACGGCACAGGCTCAAGGTAAGGCAGAGCATCCTGGGATTAAGGGTGTGGCAGAAGAAATTTGCTCAGCTCATGGTGGCCAGGAAGCAGAGAGAGAGATTGAGTCCTCAGAGACTAAATATAAACCCCAAATTCACATCCCCTGTTACCTACATCTTCCAGCCACACCCAACCTTGGTATAGTTACCACTCAGTAGAATGGTCCTTTCAAAGTCTTAATCCACCCATTAGGTTCCAACTCTTATAATATAATCATTTTCACTCTGAATATTAACACAGGAGCTTTGAGGGAACACCTCACATCTAAACCATAGCAGCCACCTTCCAAATGAACTAATATTTTCTGATTATATTGTCATAAAAAGAAAGTTAGAAAACATATAGTCAGGCCTCAGAATCTGTGAGTTCTGTTGATTCAACCAACCATAGATTAAAATAATACTTGGAAAAAAACCTATATCTTCGAAGAATATATACAGATTTTTTTGTCATTGTTTCATACACAATATGGTACAACAACTGTTTATACAGTATTTACATTGTATTAGGTATTATAGAAATCTAGGGATAGATAATTGAAAGTATATTGGAAGATATGCCTAGGTTATATGCCTAGGCCTTTTTTTTTTTTTTTTTTTTTTTTTTTTTTTGCAGAGCAAAGGCAGCAGTTGTGAGCCTAGGCCATTTGTATGAGAGATTTAAGCATAGGGGGCAGGATCCTTGAATCAACTCCCTGTGGATACTGAGGGACAACTGCTTTAGTTCTTTGATCTTAATCTTACAATACCTTATGGGTACAGCATCATGTGACAACTAGGAAATGAGTTGCTTGCCAGGAAATTGCCTGGAGTCTCACTGTGAGTAGATTTTCACTTTGTTTGTTCAACACCCCCATCAGTGATCCAGAACCATAGTGTCAGTTGAAGACCACAGAATGTTTGATGAAAATTTAACATGTTATTCCAAAGCTAATGTGTTCAGTTTTGCACATTTAACTTCTAGGTTGCTTTATTCTTGAAGTGCCTACATTAATTATGTAGACTTAAAGTTGAGTCTTCTACTATGCTTTATAAGACTCTCTGCTAAGTTATCTTATGTCTTACATTAAAAATATAATTATTTAACAAATAATATTTATTAAAACAGGTATTTATTCTGAATACTTTGTGTATGTGCCCCCCCCCAAATATAGTGAAAGCTGTGTGAGAAATGTTAAAAATCCAGTCCCTTCATTCATTGGGCAGGTTAGTAAAGAACTAATCTAGAAAGATGATTGACTTAAGAGCAATAAATTAATAATAGTAGAGTTAGAGATAATTGATAAATTTCAGTAGATATAAAGCAGTATTTAGTTGCAAAAATTATAAAAAATTTTTAATGCAAAGCCCTAACATAATTTTCCTAACCAGTTTAAATAGCACAAGTAGGCTTTAAGTAATTAGTACTAATTTTACTTTGAAGTAATTAGTACTTCAAAAAATTATTGATAAAATAGTATAATTTTGTTTTCTTACAATGCTAAAGAAATGATATGAAGCAGGAGAAGATCAACAAACAGTGAAAAGAATTCACCACAGAGGAGTTGGAAATCAACTGATACCATGGCACCCTGAGATCCCAAACCAATGTGTGAGAATTGCTGTTCTAACCAGATGCTCTTTTATAATGTTTATGAACATCAGCCTAAGGGGAATTTTCTGAGGCCCCCTTTGTAACTTGTTAATCATCTTGATTCTGCTATCAGGAGCTGAGCACACTTAAGTATAGAGTTCCAACTCTGGATACCCAGAATGCACTGAGAAGTTTCTCAGAAGCAATGGAAATAACTTATCTAATCACCCATTATTTTACTTTTCTTGACATAGTGTGGGTCCTGCATTAAAGAGAGAGCATGGAGTTGTTTATGTGATATGCTTTAAAAAAATTATCAAGGAGAATCATAAGGAAGTTGATATTTCCTAGGTAACCTTAGGAGAATGCACGGTCATTCAGGCATATCAATGAGGACTGGGTATAGCAGTTGTTAGCCTCCAAATACGGCATTAAATTGCCTTAGAGAAAAGCAACTTATTGCCAGTGATGTTCCATAAGAGTCCCAGATTTATACTTGTTCTCCCATAATAATTAACATCACATTTATGCTCAAAATCTCCTGATTTAGACTATAAATTACATGGGCCACGTTGATGGAATAGTGTGAGTCTACTTGTAATATGCCTCAAAAGATCTTCAGTCTTCTTGAATTGTTTAATATTCTAGCTTCATACTTGAATAAATGAGGTATTTGTGAGGAAAATTCAGTATTTATAGAGAAGCCAGAAAGATGTAAGAAATGCTAGGACATAGGAAGTGGTCTTTCATATGTAAGTAATCCTTTAAAAACAAAGAAAAATAAGCAAATACACACACACAAAAAACCATCCTGGTTGTGCCTAAGATTGAAACATAGAATCATTTGTATACAAGATTGTATAGGGTATTGTTGAATCAACTTACTTTTTATTCCTGGCAAAATAAGAGTAAGAAGTATCTAAGTGGAATACTTTATGACATTGAGATCTGATATCTGATGTGATTTAGAAAAACAAAAAACCAAAACAAAACAAAACAAAAACCAAGTTTCAAAGAGAAGGTCAATAAGTAATTCTGCTCTCTGCTACTTACATGTCGAAATGCTCATTATTGGGCAAGGAAAAGGGAGAGAGGAAATGTGTTCTTGCCTACACTAACTCAGCTGGTCTCTCAAATGTCTCTGAGTATGTGTGACAATCCATCATTCCTGTCTACTGTTGAGTTTTTTCTTACAGAAGTTTGTTACCTTTGATTCCCTCCAATTAGCTCTTCAACAGGCCCTGTTCTGGTAAGGGCTGGAGCCTGGGAGAATACAGTTGAGCACTTACCTCTGGCTTTCATTCTGGCTCTGGCAAAGCTTAACTCCAGGATGGAGACAGACACAGGAATCCAGCCATGAGTATCTGTTCCAGTCAGTTTCTTGCCAGGCCTGGATCTGGTCCTTATTTGAACACCTGAGACCTTCTCTCCATCTCTATGGTTTGGTGGTTTTAGACAATTATTTCCACTGTCAGATATGGGAAAGATGGCTAAACCCAGTAAAAATACAGAACAGTGATTATAAGAGATCTTGATTTGCAATTGTGATTTAAAATTCGTAAATACAGAACACTTCCAAGAAAAGTCTTCCAAGTATGGTACTTGTAGTAAGACATTTTATAAATGATCCTCAAGTTCTTGATCTACCCAATTTATTTACAGCATAGACAAGGAAAGACCAAACATCAAGTTTTGAATAAAACACACTAATGAGCAGAATCAAAAGGAAAATATTGTGTACATTTATTCTACCTCTATGAAAACACATTTTATTTATATTTATGAGCCATTGGGGATTGGATGGATGAATTAGCTGTGGGCTATTTATTGCCACACAGTCCCCTGATTCCATTCACATCTAACCTTTTACTAAGTTTTATTTGAGTGAGACCCTGAGAAATAAAAAGTTTCCAGATTCTAAAGCCCTGATTTGTAGGAAATCTGGATTACAGAAAGACCAGCTCCTTCCTATCCTTATGGGATTGGCCCAGGTTTTTTTCTCTCACTTTCCATCTGTCTTTCTTTCATGTCTGAACACTGAGAACTTGTTTGAAGTTACCTATTTTAAAGTGTTTTGCAACATCTCTAACACCTGTCCAGATAATTAACAAAGCAGAAGAAAAAGATCAAAGGTATGGTTATTTTTCCTCTGTTCTTCACACAATACACGCTCCAGTTATCTGTGTAGTGTTTGATATAAAAAAGAAATCTTGCAACAGTCATATGCATTGATATATATCACCAATATTTTCGGCTGCTAATACATTTGCCTGTTACGTCAAGCATTTGAAAGTTTAAAGCTTGGCAAAAGAATGTTTTTCTTTTTCTTCTTCTATAATCCCAGGGTAAACATTAAGCAGACAGCATTACTGCTTTGAGCATTAAAGGGGGGAATAAAAAAAAAGGACTGAATTTGAAAAGCCTACTGGTACACTCTGGGGATTTCAGAAAGTGTCGTTTGGCTGGAAGTTGAGTGGAGAGGCTGCCACTCTGTAGAAGGCATAGGAGAGAAGCCGCATGGCCTCATTCATAACTTCACAGCTACTGCAAATATCAGCTGATGAATATTTATGTTATCCCTGGCTTAGACCCGAAAGACAAACAAGGAAAAAAAAAAAAAAGAAAGTTAGGAAAAGGTCGTCTGAACTCTGTGGGATTTTTTACCAACACTTTCCTTGCGCGAGCAATAGTCCTGAATGAAGTCATTCTGTGCCGGGGCCCTGCACAGGAAAACAGTCTGTTCATTAGCACCCCGCACTTTGTTTGAACCTTGTACATTCGTGGGGTCCTGAAAGGGAAACCCTTTTCCTTAAAACAAACACACAGGGTATACAGCTACCTTATTACTATTTTTTTTTTTTTGGTAAATTATGGCAAATTGCTCCTCACTGTATAGTAATTTAGTGGTTCAAAGAAAGAGCAAGTGAGTGAAGGATCTTTTAAAATATTTTTTTTTTAAAGGGACGATTCCAGTCCAGGTTAATATTTTATTGAGTTACAGTTTCAGAAAATATTTTAAGTATATGTAAACATTATATAAATCTACTATGATCACAGCAAAACAAAATATTTTCTTAAAAATGTACTGGAGATTTATTCTTATTTCAGGAAAAATATTCCTTGATCCACACTATTGACACTAATCATGTCTTGATCATGGGTTTATTATTTAAATTCCATACTCCTCCTTTTACTGTTTCCTTGCCCATAAGTGAAACCTTCATGGTCTTCTTCCATCCCTATCATATTTATCACCTCCAGACTATAGAGACAAGGAAGGGAAACTCACTAAGATGAGCAACTTTTCTACCCAATAGTTTTTCTATTATCAATTTGGATTCAGTAGAGGAACTAAAAGTTTAGTGATAATGAAATATGTGACTGCCTTGTAGATTTTAGTGCTATTTTCTAACACTCATGGAGATGAAGATGTCTTTAGTGCAGATCCTCAAAAGATCTTTATGCAGATGACAATGGGGGGGGGGGTCCATGTAATTTATGAAGGAAGTCCTTTCAGGAAACAGAAGTGAGAGTCCCAACCTGACACACAATGGGAAATAATAAGCAAGGGAAATCCCATCCTCAGCTGGATTCCTCAAGAAACCACAGGCACAGTTTCTTCTTAGAGTTTGTCCCAACTTAAGGGAGCTGGCTTTGATGTTCCTTCATAGTCCACTATTGGCTAAAGGCTGTTTACTAATGATGTTGGGGGTAAACTAGGTGATCAACCACCCTGGTTTGTCAGGGACTGTCCTGTGTTTAGCACTAAAAATCTTTTATCTTGGAAAATCCTTCAATATCAAGCAAACCATGCTCGCTGATCACCCTTAAAGACTAGAAACCTCCGGACACTTCTGATGTTTTGGACAGCAAAGTAGTTTCAATAACTCCAGTTCATCCTACTAAAGGGAATCACAGGTATAAAAAGCCCATTAAAGTGGGAGGATGGGCTGTAGCCAGGCCTAGGAATCCAAGGGCCTCTGAATGGAATGCAGCCATGTTCCTTGTAACAGGCACTTCCTGTGACCAGTTTTCTAAGAAGCCCTGTAGTGCAAGTGGGGACTTGTAGATGTGAAGTCGAAGACAGGAATCTCAAGGGATGTGAATGTTTCATCCTCCACAGGAAGTTCCTAGTCACAGGGGGACTTAGGAATCGTGACATACAGGTTCAAGACTAGTCAATTCTTCAAAACCGTTTTGTGAAGAGGACATTGGCACCTAAATGAACTTGATCACCAAACCCAAAGTGAAACATTAACAAGAGGGATCTTGAACACAGTAGCGATGGCTTCCACATGGGTAGGGTAAGAAGAATTTGCCCTTTATCAGTGAGTTTCCTTCAACCTAACCAGGATTCTGTGATCTCTAATGTAGAAGGTGCATTACAACCATCACGAAGATGATGCTGAGCCTTCTCTGGCACTATTCACGAATGGCAGAACCTGTTAAGGTTTTGATTTAATTTTCAAGAGCTATTGGTAAGGACCCAAAGCAAACATTGAATAATCTGAAAAAATTCACCCTTTTCTTGTCTTTTTTCCACACCCCTTGGCTAATAAACATAGATGGCAAGAATTAATCTTGCATTTCTCTGTTGGCTTATAAAAATAAAAGAGAGGAAGAGAGATACTGACTGATTTCTAGCTTGGGCAGGAACATGTGGTAAATGGAGTGAGTGTATTTCACTTTGCATGTCAGCAGTGATAATTGCTTCATGTGGCATTGTGGGTATTTTGGATGTTGTGCTCTGTTTTTTAAGACTCTAATGAAGGAGACTTACTCCAAGGACTTAGAAGAGTACTTCCTACAACCTGAAGCAACATAATGTTCACAAGAAAGAGTATCTCAGAGCAACCCATGCATTACTGCATAGGAGAAATAAGGCCCCAATGTGTCTAGCTTTTTAGGATCAGGCAGAATATTATAGGGACATGCAAAGAAGACATCCCCCCCCCACTATTGCTTAGTTCATTGAGGAAACAATCAAAATAATGGCTTTTTTTAAAAAAAATTCTTAAACCCTTTTATGTCAGCCAGGTTGCCTTTTTGATCATGACTTTAAACTGTCAGACTGCTCCTTCAAAAAAAAAATTTAGTGTATTAGTTAAGTCAGTATCACAGTTAAATATCAAAATTATATTTAGATGATGAGGGTTAAAGGAGACCTGAAATAAAAAAGAGGAGAAAAATAAAAACAATGGTGAAAATAATTTCAAAGAAAAAATGGAGACACTATTTCTGAATTATTTATTACAAATATGGTGGAAGGGCAAAGACTGATGGTTGAAGATAGACAAATTCACAAAAACTGAGCACTGTAAAACTATGACTAAGCCATTGCAGCTACAGAGAAGTGAATTTATGGCATGTTAAAGGAATAATATTTATTGAAACTCTACCTTAAAAAATGGCACAGATCAAAAATATGGCTAGGTTTGAGACATTTTAGCCCTCGTTTTATTGTAGGTTTTGAGGTTTGAGGGATTGCTTACCTAACCATTTAAGCTACTGGTTAAGTAATTTCACGTACATCTTCAGAATTTTATATGACTGATGAGAGCAATTACTCAAGTGCATAATACAAATGAGGATTTGGAGTCATAATGAATGTTCTTTTCTATGAATGGCAAAGTTCTGTGGAAAGAAACAGCAAGACTCGGTGGTCACGAGATGTGTTTCTATTGCAGAAAATTCATGAGAAGTAAGAGGTAACTATTTCCAAAATGACCTCTACCAAAAACCTGTATTGTCAGGTTTCACCTCCAAATATATCAGGTTCCAGAACCAGAAAAGATGATAGAGACTAACACATTGTGCTTTTATTCCAATTGACAACCTTCTGGGAGAATTTATTTGGGTAGTATAAGTCATTTTAATATTGTAAATAAAGATAAATGAATTAGACCATTTAGGGATACAATTTTCTCTAAGATTTGTCTCCTTTCTCTACTTAGCATCAATCAGATTACTTTCATTGGATATCAACAAATCAATTAAATTTGTATTTTTAAAAAGTTTTACAGGGTGCTTTTTCCCTATAAATGTCATTTTTATAATGTAGTAAAGCTTGAATTACAGGATCAGGTACAACTGGAAACTTTTAAGTCTTGACAGCTTTGGTCTTAGTATCTTTTTTTATTGTTCACATTCTCCAATCAACCTGGTTAGAAGAGGTTAGTCATCAAACAACTTAATGCTCATGTGCTCATAATTGTTTCCCTTATGTACCATTACAACCTGCTTTATGACCTTGCTTTCCTCTTATGTTCCTGAAGCTTCCCTCCCCATTTTTTATCCTATTTCCTCATCATTTCTAACTTCATACATCTAGTCTGTCCTGCTAAAATGGCTGATGTAGGATAGGTTCTTGGTCTTCTTATTCTCTACAATGTCCTGAGTTTTCTTTTAGCACAATACCTTATATGACAGATATATGTGAAATATTTTTTAAAATAAATGAGTATTTTTTCTTAAGAGAGAGTGAGAGAGGAGAGAGAGATTTTTTTATTGTTAGTTCTTCAAAACATTACATAGTTCTTGACATATCATATTTCACACTTTGATTCAAGTGGGTTATGAACTCCCATTTTTACTCCGTATACAGATTGCAGCATCACATCGGTTACACATCCACTGTTTTACATATTGCTATACTAGTTTCTGTTGTATTCTGCTGCCTTTCCTATCCTCTACTATCCCCCAACCCCTCCCCTCCCCTCCCATCTTCTCTCTCTACCCCCTCTACTGTAATTCATTTCTCCCCCTTGTTTTTTTTTCCCCTTTCCCCTCACTTCCTCTTGTATGTAATTTTGTATAACCATGAGGGTCTCCTTCCATTACCATGCAATTTCCCTTCTCTCTCCTTTTCCCTCCCACCTCTCGTCCCTGTTTAATGTTAATCTTCTTCTCATGCTCTTCCTCCCAACTCTGTTCTTAGTTACTCTCCTTATATCAAAGAAAACATTTGGCATTTGTTTTTTAGGGATTGGCTAGCTAAAAAGAGCATGCTACAGGGACACTGCTACATCGATGTTCATAGCAGCACAATTCACAATAGCAAGACTGTGGAACCAACCTAGATGCCCTTCAATAGACGAATGGATAAAAAAAAAATGTGGCATTTATACACAATGGAGTATTACTCTGCATTAAAAAATGACAAAATCATAGAATTTGCAGGGAAATGGATGGCATTAGAGCAGATTATGCTAAGAGAGAATTTTTTAATATTTATTTTTTTTTTTTTAGTTTTCAGCGGACACAACATCTTTGTTTGTATGTGGTGCTGAGGATCGAACCCGGGCCTCACGCATGCCAGGAGAGCATGCCAGGAGAGCTTGAGCCACATCCCCAGCCCCAAAATAAATGAGTTTTAATGGCCCAATATCCCTCTGGATCTAGGATCTAAGGAGAGGCAGTGATCAAATCATGGCAGAGGCAAATGATAGTACAGAAATGATATTCCAGTATTTACCATCCTCTTGCTTAGGTTGACCTTACCACTGTCATCATAAACCCAGCACAATAAATGTTCTGCTTATAGGTTGTGACATTAGACTTCTTCTCTTTGGGGAAGAGATGTCACTTGAGGTGTTAGTACAAGTGTATGGATCCATAAAGGCAGATGAGAATGTAATTTGTAGCTTCAAAAGAAAGAGATATGTATTTACTTATTTCTATTATATCAGCTACCAGAAAAATTTCTAAAGACATTTAATAAAGATGAAAATTCACATTGAAAGTTGACTTTATATAAATTTAAATGCATTAAATGTATTCTCTGCCATCTATTTTGGTCATTCAAACACAAATAACAAAAATATTCTTATTACACTAAAATTTGCCAGTTGAGAGTTTAATATTTTAGAATAGGGAATACTTGAAGCAGAAGTCAGTGACCATTTTATTTAGCAAGCACTTCCTTTTAAGAACATTGATTAGTGTAAACAAATCATGTGTAAGATTAGGCGTTTTTTTTTTTTTTTTTTTTTTAACTTGGTACCAGGGATAGAACCCAGGGTGATTAACCACTGAGGCACATCTCCAGCCCTTTATATAGTTTGTTTAGGGAAAAGGTCTCACTAAGTTGCTTAGGGCCTCTCTAGGTTTCTGAAGCTGGCTTATTTTTGATCCTCCTACCTCAGGCTCCTGAGCTGCTGTAATTACAGGTGTGCACCAATGTAGAAAACTTTTAATCACATCTTTAAAATGTGTGTGTGTGTGTGTGTGTGTGTGTGTGTGTGTGTGTATGTGTGTGTTGTATTCTGGACAGGGTAATTATACTTTATAGTGTTTATTGTTATACTCATGTACAGTAAGATCCATTCTTTCCATTGTATAGTTCTGACAGTTTAGATAAATGCATAGAGTCCTATAATCACCATTTCAGTCGCAATGCCGAACCATTTCCTATTTCCCGCTACATTCTTCTTTGTTCCTTGGTAGTGAGCATCTCCTCTGTCCCAGCAACCACTGATCTCTTTTCTGTCTTTAGGATATGGTTTTCACTTTTCCAACATGCCATTAAATAGAATAGTGCAGAATGTAGGTCTCCTTTGAGAATGACTTCTTTCACTTAGCATGATACATTTGAGTTCAATTCATCCTTGTCATTGGTTGAATCAGTAGTTTCTTTATGTCCATTGTTGAGTGGTATTCTTTAGGACATAGTTTATCATTTGCCTATTCAAAGACTAAGTGTGGTGATATTGCATTATAAGCAATAGTGTACGATTTTTTTTTGAATACAAATCCCAAAGAATTTCTCCTATGTATTCTTCTGGAAACTTTGTAGTTTATGATTTTTATTTGGGCTTATGATATTTGTTTTCATATAGGTGTAAAGTATGAATTGAGATTGCATTTGTTTTGCATAACTGGCCCAACACAACTTATTGAGAGTTATCATTTCTCTATGGAATTGGCTTTGGGCCTTGCTGAAAAAATAATGGACTCAGCATGCAATTCCACGTAAATGTGGAATCTTGGTTCTGTTCCCTTGATCTATATGTCTATTCTCAAATATTACAGAGGCTACTTAATTTTTAAGCTTTGTAAATATGACAGTGATTTTTCTTATAAATTGAAGACTTGAGAATTGTTGTGCTCTTGATGAATTCAAACAAACTTTCTGAGATCAGTTTCTTTATCTTTGGAATGAGGAATTGAACCAGAAGAAATCCAAAGTCATTTTCTTCTCTTCCTTTTTATTTTCCTTTCCCTGTCTCCTTCCCCCATAGCCTTCACAGCCTCTGTCTCCCTCTCTCTCTTTACATTCTTTCCCTATTTAGTCAGTAGATGGTGCTATGCTGCAACACATATATTGGATGGTTTCTTAAAATTTATAAATATCATATTATGTCATCTGTTAATTCTGTGACTTCTGCCTACCCTTTGAGAAAGGGTCATTAAATTGTTAATGAAAAAAAAAAAACAGTTTTCACACCTCGTCCCCTAAGAGAAGCAAAATCTCAAACAGGAGTTTGCTACTTAAACTTAATGAAGATCTGCACCTTCATTAGCAAAGCTATCAAGAGATAAAAGACTTTGATTAAGAAAGAAAAAATGTTAAAAAGCAATGATAGGTAATGACCTTGAACACCCACAATATGGTTCAAAATGACATTTGAGTTGGTGTTTATTTACCCAAGAGCAAAAATATAGATGGCCGCAAAGAACACAGGCTAGGAAGCCCCTTTGCTCAAAATAAAGTCCAAAGGTTAGTTTGTTTGTGAGTCACAGAGCCAGCTGGCTGTCCTACTGGTATGACTTTTGTGGTGACAGCTGTTTCTACCAAGATTTGACCGGTGGGAAGGAGGGCAGAGCTGGCGGTTGCAAGATGGGATGGAAGTGGGAGATGGGTTGGGAGAACGGATTCTGGTTTCTTTAAAAAGGAAATCTATTTGGTTTCAGATATTCTGAAACCCATAGTTTCTCTAGCTGCACGTAATGCTTTTACTTCCTGGATAAGAATAGGTAGGTATGAATGGTCAGTTGTTACTTCATGTTCCTTTAAGTTATGATTTAATGACTGATGTTTCATTTTCAAAAGTTTAGCAAACAGAAGCTTTCCAGAAAGGGCACTGTATTTACTTGCAAAATATCTAACCTGTACTCCTGTGGTCCAAGAACCCTAAGGGTGCTGTGGACTCATGTTTCCTTTCACTTGCTTTTTCAAGGTCTAATGAAAGGCCTTTCTTGGGGTCAATGGGCCTCATCCCTGGAGTTTTACGTTTACCTAACGATAATGTTCACTTGATAGTCTTATGGTTTCATGTGTAATTTTACAAACATGTGCAATTATCCCTTTCCTTAGAAAACTGATGTTTGAGTTAGATCTCTGTGGATAAAAACCAGAGAAGATCAGAGATGAAGAAATATATGGATTGATGATATCTTCCCTTGGGTGTGTCAACCCTATCTTCTCAATTTTCTGTTTTCCACATCTGGATAAATGGCAATGCCATCCTTTTAGTGGCTCATCCACAAACTTTAGAGTTGTCTCTGACTCTTCTCTTCCTTTCTCTATTCCTGTATATCTGAATGATAAGCATAAACGGTTGGTTCTGCCTTTCAACTAGAATCTGAAGCACCACCTCTCTTGTAGCACCTGGTCTCACCCACTGTCATCTCATGTGGGAATTAGGACAACAGTTTTCTAACAGTTTCCCCTGCTTCAACCTTTTCCTCACTTCTGTCTAATTTTAGCATAGAACCCATAAGTGTGTTCAAATCAGTTTTGCTTTGCTGTAACCAAAACACCTGACAAGAACAACTTCAGGAGGAATAGTATATATTAGTTCATGATTCTAGATGACAGTGCATAATCAGCTGAGTTCATTGCTCTGGGCCCCAGATGAGGCAGAAGAGCAGGGTGGAAGAGATAGGGGAGGAGGACGGCTCCATTGGTGGCAGCCAGGAAGCAGAGAGAGGGAAGTGGGAGGGGCCACAGGGAAGATGAACCCTTTTAGGGAGGGCCTCCAGTGACCTACCTCTTCCAGCTACATCCCCACTTGCCTACAGTTACCACCGAGTGAGTCCAAACTGGGATGGATCGATTTTAGGTTATAGCTCTCATACTCCCACTACACCTATGAACATTAGTACATTAACACAGGAAACTTTGGGGGGACACTTCATATCCAAACCATGACATATAATGATGATGTTAAAAGTTGAGCCAGAAGCTTTGCCTAGGAATTTCCAGCGGCTTTCCTCATACAGGGAAGAGTAAAGACCTAACGATGGCCTCCAAAGCCCTGTGTGATGGGATCTCTCTAGCCTTTGGGTTCTCTTTTATGTCACTGGTGTCCTCACTCATTCTACCTCAGCTATGCTGATCAATTGCCTGCTTCTCAAACCTGCCAGGAACATTCCTAACTTAGGATCTATTCACTTCCTCTTTTCCTTGAATGCCTTTTTCCCAGATTTGGTTCTCATGTTCATTTCCTTCAGATCTTTCCACCATGTCATCTCACCATGACCTTCTTTGGCTGCTGTACTCAAAACTGGACCCTCTCTAAACTCTTCCTAACCCTTTCCTGGTTCAATTTTTTTCCTGTGAGAACTTATTTAAAACACATTATAATGTGGACTTATTTATCTTCCTTTAACTTCCTGAAGTACAAGCTCCATGAGGGCAGGAATTCTCTTCCCTTGGATTCTTTCCTAGTCCCCCCAAGGCCCCCAGCTGTGCTTGATACATGGAGCTGCTTAATCATTGTTACTAAATGAACGAATGAACGATATTCTCCACCTCACTCCCATGGCACCTCCGAGACTCTGGCAGAAGCATGAAAGAAAGGACTAACACTGGACTAGATCCCTGGGATTGGGAAGATTTCCTGGTTAGGATGACTGGAGCACAGGACTC
This sequence comes from Spermophilus citellus, assembly GCF_964194105.1. Classification (NCBI taxonomy): domain Eukaryota; kingdom Metazoa; phylum Chordata; class Mammalia; order Rodentia; family Sciuridae; genus Spermophilus; species Spermophilus citellus. The sequence goes on along the minus strand of NC_138185.1, from coordinate 33,454,511 downwards.
AATGTTCCACAATCAGTTTGTTAAAAATGTAGTTTCATAGTCCTACCCCTTGGGGACTCTGATTCAGGAGTTCTGGGAATCCATATTTTTATGTGTTCCTGAAGTCATTTTAAGTCTTAACCAGGTTTGGAAGCCCACTGGCCTAGAGAGCGGTTTCCCATTAATTCTACAAATATTTAGTGAGCATGTTCTGTATTCCAGAAATGGTGCCAGGGAATGGCCTTGGCCTGGAGCCTGGTCAGAGAGACAGATGTGTAAAATTATACTTGCAATGCACTATAGTAAAAGATTTCCTGAGCCATTTATTACTTACAGGGGTTACAGCAGACAAAGGGATGGACCTGGGATGGATCTGAAGGATTCTCAGGGGGAGTGACTCATGGTGAAGAGGAAGTGAGAAGACAGAGGAAGGAGAAAGGACAGTGCAGATGGGAAGAATATCTTGTCCTCTGTGTTAAAGGTAATTGCTAGGTTCCTAATGTTTCATTAGAATATCTCAGTTTCATATCAAATACTCAATGATGGGGGCAAATTTAGGTAGTTGCTCACTTTTCCAAAAACTACCTACCTTTATTTTATTTTTCATAGCCTTCTCTTACAGGTGCCTGGGATTCTAGTTGTCTTGAGAGAATAACAATATATCTCTGGCTTATTGATCTAGTCTTCTTTTGAAAAGGGTATTAAAAAGTCCTTCCTAATGTAGAGTAACTAATGAATATCCAGACTGCTCACATTTGAACAAGATAAGGCAGACTTTAATATTGTAAACAATCAGGCAGACATTAGTGACAAGTCAGCAAATGAATGTCCTTTTGGACTCAAAAGTTTAATTGTCCTAAGTCATGTCACATGAAGAGAACCTTGAAGTGGGTGATGGAATTTATCTCTGGTAATTCTCTGCCAATTCATCTCAATATCAGAGGAAATGATATCAGAGGAAATACCTACTTTTGTCTCTTCCAAGCTTGGATGGTCATTTTTCTGGGCTATAGTTATTCAATTTTTAAATTTAGAATTTGTATAAAATACTCTGTTTTACCCATTTATATTTGTCAGGGTAAGTGATGTTAGCTACTCTGACAAACAATCCCCAAATCTCACTACTGTAATATAACACAGTATTTATTTATTTATTTGCTTTTTCTTTTCCCCAATGTGGAGTTGGAAGCAGGCCTGTTATATGGATGGGGACCTCTATGTCAAACGTTTTTTTCAGAAATCTAAGTTTATTACAGGCCTCTGCAAGGCTTCAACATTGGTCTGACAGGTGGCAGATAAGAAAAAGAAAAAGTGAAGCAGCATCTAATTCTAATATGACTTAAAAAAAGGTCAACATATTTTCTGTAATGGGACAAGTAGTAAATATTTTAAGCTTTTTGGACCACTTCTAATGGGAAAAATAGTAAATATTTTTACCTCTATTAAAAATACTCAGTTCTGCTGCTACACTGTACTGGGAGCCATAGACAATACATAAATTAATTTGGATGGCTGTCGTCCAGCAGAACTGTATTTACAAAGTCAGGCAACTGTGGCCAAATTCAATCTATAGGCTCTGCTTTGCTGAACTCTGCATTATATCCAAAGGGATGTCTTCCATTCACATTCCAATGACAAAACCCTATCACTTTGTCTTTCCCTAGATGCCGGGTGGCCCAGGGATTTAGTTTGGCTGTGCATCCAAGAAGAGAAAAACAAGGCAAAATAAAACAAAAATAACTGGTGAGCATCTATCAGGTCCCTGACATCATGGATCGGGAGTAGAGTATACATTGTTTTTTTTCCTGAGACAGTGGATATACTGCTGTCTAATTCCAACTTGCTTAATGTGCGCAATGTTTTTTTTTTTTTTTTTTTTTTTTTTTCTGGGGATGGGAAGGTAACATGTCATCTCACATTTCACATGTTTCCTAAGCTTCTGTAACTATTATTCTGTGTAACAATGCAGGTGGTTTATCTAAATTGGTCCTGGAAAATCCTATACAGATCAGGAGAAAGGCTTTGCTTCCAAGAAAAGACAAGTATTACCCCAATTAGATGACTGAAATGCAATGTACTATCCACTGAGAATACACAGCCATTACTGGGTCGCAAGAATAGGGATCACCTTGTGTTAATTCAGCTTTCAAACATCAGCTGGCAAAGATGAAGCTCTTCCATGATCAGTTTCCTTCCTTGTCTTCTTCCAAAATCCCTGAAGATGGGTGAAAACTTTGCTCCCACACGTGTGCATCCAAAGATATAATAATACCAGCATCAATTCAGCTTGTGATATAGCATCTGTTTTCTTGCACCTCTAAAGTCCTCCCATTTAATCTACTGTGGACTTAGAAATAAAAGTTTCTTCCAACAGCCCTGTGAATTAAACAGAGAAAACATTTAGGTAAAAATAAGTTTAGAGAAGTCTTCCTATATAAGAGGTACAAGTAAACACATATTCCCAGTCTTGCATCTCTCATATTCTATGATTATGTGATAGATTTTGCACAATAAGGACTCCAGTTCTCAACTCCATTCTATACTGGATTTGGCCTAGTCATTTGTTTTGCCTTATAAGACATGGTGGAAGTGATGTTGGAAACTCACACCCTCTACTTTAAAAAAAAAATTCTGCTGTATCCATGTATTAAAGAATAGACTACGCAGGTACAAGATGCCACTGCTGATACCCTCCTAGACAAATGTGCCTTCTGGTGACCCCAAAGTGCCTGCAGAGCCCAGCAGAAGCCTGGCTCTGAGCAGCAGAACTGCCCAGGTGACCTGTAGTTTTGCAGGATTGTGTGTTAGTCAGCAATAGATAACTGAGAATGTGTCAATGTGACTTTGATCATTAAAAAAAACCACAAAAACAATAACTACAAAAACATGGTCATAGGGGCTTAGAAAGAAGGCATTTATTTATCTTTTATGCTAGGAAGGATAAAATTAGTTACAGGGCTGAGGTAGTGCTAAAAATGACCCACTTATCACATCTTCCACAGCTTAGTGTGCTGGCTTTCCTTCTCTCATTGGTACTACATGGCTGCAAAATGACTTTCTCATTGTTCATTTTCAAAACTATAATGGTGTTCAAGGTGGGTTGAAAAAGAAAGCAGAAAAAGAATGTATCAGTTTTTTTTTAACAACACCAGAGATGTAAAATCTTTTGTTGAATTCCCATTTCAATGAATTTCTGCTTATGTGTTGTTGGATCAACCAGGATACATGGTTACACCTTGGCTGACAAGGAATAAAGGAATAAACAGACAAGGTTATTCCTGCTTCAAGGAATAAACAGACAAGTGCTTATTGGTAGGGTATGCCTCTTCTCTGAGAGAGCTTTACAGAGGCAATGAGAAAGAGCCGCTCACGTAAACTGGACAGGAAGAGCATTATGCTAGGGGAGCTGCAAATACTAAGGGGCATAGTGAGGAAGGAACACACCTATTTCAGAGACTCAAAATCCATGATGTAACCCATTAAAGGTCAGATATTTTCTATGAATAACAGAGCCACATATGGAGTGAGCAAGACTCAAAAACAGATCCAGATCTGATCAGAAGAAATTCTTATGATTCAGTTTCTTGCCCATCCCATTTTTGGTACTTATTACATTGAAATATAGTTGTCTGTTTCTTAAAGGGAAGGTCTGAAGAATATATTGTGATTAGTTAATGAACTTGCACACATTGACTTTTAATTTCACATTTCCCTAAAAATACTTCTAAAAGCATCAATCAGTTACTAAAAAAAAATAAAAAACACCTCTGATTCACCCTGTCTATGAATATGAGGTTTCCCACATCTGTTAAGTTGTAGAAGTCTGTTCATTGTACACCAATAAATCCTCACATTCCTTCTGTTCTATCTTCAGGCTAAGCCCCAAACACCTCTCAAAGATCTAGTGTAATAATCTAAATATCTGTTTCCTTGGGGCTTCTCAAATCCATCCTGCATCTGAATTCTGCACAGCTCTTTCTAAAGCACAATGCTACCAGGTACTATCCAGCTCAAAACCATCTATATCCCCACTGCTTCCTTAAATACAGATGCCTCAAAGTCAAGCCAGAAAGTTTTATAACTTTACCTTAAGGGAAAACTCCTACATCCATGTGATGGCCCCAGTGTGCACTTCTTGTCCTTGTTCTCAGTCCAGTTTCTCATTTGTCCTGTCCTTTTTTTGCTCTTAAAACTCAACCAGTTGGATGATAAATGAAATGACCACTTTCTATACCTTTTTTCCTTCTTGTCTTTGTCTTTCTCTTCATCTATTGAGCTAGTTTTCTTTTTTTTTTTTTTTTTAATCTCACTGAGGGAGACAAAACTTATTTCTTATTGAAATAGGTTCTAGTAATGCAAAGCCCTTCTTTATAGCTAGCAGTAGGAGTGACAATGTGGGATAAAAATGACAAATATCAGGATAACCAGAAAGTTTCAGTAAGAAGTCAGTATTTCATAAGAATACAATGTGAAAGGAGGATCAGTTCCCCTTTGAGGGTGGTTGCACGCTTGCTGTGAAATTCACAAGATTTGGACTAGCAGGCACCGTTAGTCAACCACAGATTCTCATATGTGAAAATAGGAATCTGCTGGAACATCTGCCTAAAGTCTCAGAACATTACGAGTATTCTAGTTGTTGGCTACCAGTTGTCAGAGCTCTGAGTGTTTCTCCCATAACACTGCTTGTTGTATGCGGTGCTTGTAATCTCTTTCTCTCTCTTAAGTTTTAAGTACCCGCTTTATTGAGATAAGTTCACACATAATACATTTAAACATACAACTTATAGATCAATGGTTTTGATTATATATTTCAGATATAGGTGCAACCATCACCAGAGTCAAATTTACAACATTCTCATCACCTCAGAAATTAACTCCATACCCTTGAGATATTATTTAGATGTCACCACCCCCACACAGCCCCTGCACTACTAAGTCTTATTTGCTATTCCCCTATCCCTGGGCAGATACATGCATCTTAATAACTGTTGTCAATTTCCTTAGCAATATTATGGATCACAGAAGCCAACTATCAATTACCATTGTACAAAAAATAAAATATATTCTTTGTTGTAAACGGAGGATTCACATATATACCTAAGTAATGTCTATCTCCTCACTTGGGTGAAAGAACCTAGATAAACTTGCATTGGATCCCAATGGCAGGCTGTCTCTGCAGAGGAGGTTTACTCTCTGCAAATCCCCTAAAGACATTTGCAACTGTTGCTGAAGGATGAGTTTAGAACATGACCAAGAGGAAACAGAATCATACTTTATATTGGAGGTCATGCTAGATTAGAAAATTAAGCTCAAATATGTGTGTAATGGTTTCCTTATAAGAGAATGCTAAAACAAAATAAGTTGCTGTTTGTTATCTGATAAGGAATCCCTGCTTTTTCTACTTCTGAGATGTTTCCTGTTTCTTATTTATTTAATTTCATGAAAGGGAAAGGTCTCAGTACAGCCAGAAAACACACATAGAAAAGGGAATTTACCAAAAGTAACAGATGTTTTTCTAATTTTGGAAAGGTGTAAGGTTGAAATATGCCTTTCAAAGCTAGAGATATGCACAGATTACCACCCTGTATGGGTTATGGGCACTTGGGGAATTCTTGTCAATTTAATATTTTTTTGAAGTTTAATATCTCAGCAGTGAAAGGAAACAGAAGCGGTGCATTCTGACCCTGAGTTCTTTCCTGACCCCTTCTTACCTAGGCACAATAGGGTGAGTTCAGGACTGAGTTTAGGTCTTAACTCCCAGCTTCCTGTCTTTTGTTAGTTTTAATCTGACACTTAAATATACTTCAATGTGGACTTTTGTGAGAGAATGACTTTGATTTTTTTTTCCCCATTCATATGGAATGCCAGTTAAGAAAGGGAGAAAATAGGATAAAGTTCTAATCACATATAATATGTGTTTTAAGAAGTGATATGCTTAAAAAAAAAACTAAAAAAAAAAAACTTGTGTGCAAATGGGTGACCTGGCAATGTTCTTCTCTTAAAGGGAATCTGAACTTCAATCTTAGGGAGAGTGTGTACTCCCAGTTCTCTGAAATTCCATGTTTCCATGAGAAACTCACATTGTACAGGTAATGAATCACATGGCTCCAGGGACCATGTGAATGGATGCTGAATCCATGGTTACTGGCTTTGGGAAAGTGAAATTTGTTGAGAACATTATGAGCAGCCCTACTAAATGCAAAGGTCTTGGCTGGGCCTGAGGCTGTATGGGGGGAAGAAAGGGTTCAATGGAATATTTCATCAACTTAGCAAACCTCTCCCTTCAGCTAGTTAACCCAGTTACCTGGTCAGTCATCTCCGTGGATCATCAGCTCACTATATGAGTAATGGGCCATTAAATTTGGAGTTTTGTTTTGTTTTATGTGGTCTTTTCAGCTGCTTTTATTGGGAAAGTTTCTTATTTCCCTTTGAATGAGTGGGACCATGTCTGGAAGGGGGATGATACATAGGCTTTAGCTAGGAAGAATGATAGAAAAGCAAATAACAGGCAAGAGTGAGTAACAGTGATTAAAAGAGTTAAGTAACAGAGTTAACATTGTGCCTTTATGACTACATGTTTAATAGAGTGTGATACATACTTGTGATGTGGAAACCTATAAACTTGAAATCACTTATATGGAAAATATATTGACTACAATGTACAGGTTACATTTTAAAACACATGTGTATGTATATTATATTTTATATATATATTTTCACATATTTGAACTTGGCAACTACCTGCTTCAGAAGACTCTTATATTTTTCTGTTATGTTTTCTGTTATGATTTTTAACATTTATATTAATTTGACTTCTGTATTAACATACAGTGGTCACATTAGGTTATTTAACAGAAAACACTTCTTGTATTCTATTGGAACTCACTCGACCTATGCTATTTGATAGTTTATGCACAGACACAATAAAAGAAGATGTTCTAGTGTTGAAGCACAATTTTCAAAAATAGTAAAATCACGACTCATGCAAATATAAAATGAGCACATGTAAATGATTTTATTCAAGAGAGAGAAGTGAAAAGATGTTAATAGTGGTTCAAAAGAGAATTCAACCTATAGGAATTTATATAATTCATTTGTGTTACTATGGACAGGAATCATCCTTAGTGCTGCTAATCCTTTGTAAATTAACAGCCATTCCTACAGAATTCTAAAATTGGAAGAAAGTAATTATTTTGTATTATTTTCAAGTTTTGGGTAAATTCTCCTGACAGTAGTTTGTCTTACTTCATTCATTTATTCTAGTGACTTTGAGGGTCTATCGTGAACATGTATGAGAGAGTGTTACAGTCAGGTGAATGTTAGATGTTGCCTATTCTTTGGAGCTAAGTATTTAGATGGGGAAGAGGAAGGTACTTTTATAATTAAATTTCTTTTGATAAATATCAATTGGATCTTCATAAATCGTTCTCTTATGGAAGGTTATGAGTCATTCTAGAAAAGAAATTTTGCTGGAACCCTTCTTGCTGGTTGAGCCCACCAGCAACACAAAGGGAACAATGATTGGGAGTTGACAGGCAGGCATGTATTCTGCTGAGATAAAATCAAGTATGTAAAAACTCTAGGATTTGAAAAAGCAAGGTGTTTTTATGGGAACTCGGAGTATCAGCATAATCCAGGGCACAGGGGAGAATTGTGTTTGGGAGGTGAAGCCCCTGAAGTAGGGAATGCAGCCTAAACTGATAAACCACATTATGCTAAAGGAGGTAGAGGACTACGTTCTGAATTTTAAGCAGGGGTGAGCTAATAACTTCCGTACTTAACTTTCATACTTCACACCAGGAAACAATGTAAACTCTTTAACAAGAAAATTAGTTAAAATGCCATTAAAACAGACGGGGGGGGGGGGGGGAGGATCACGCCCCCATGATATTTTAACACTTTAAGTGGCCAAATTATGACATTCAAAGTAAACACTTCTCCCTCCTTGGCTTCCCTTTCCTTTGTCCCTACTCTCTTCCTTTTCTCTTCTCTCCTTTATTTGTCCTTTGTTTTCTTTCCTCCTCCCTCCTTTCTTTCTCTCTTCCTGACCCCGTTTCCATGAAGTGCATTGGTCTAGGAAACACCTGTTGCATGTGTAAAACACTGTGATCCCTTGTGTAGCATCAGAGTGATCCTGGGTGGTGTTCTGATTTTCCAGACGGTCCTGGACAAACAGTGGTGCATTCCTATTCTCTGATTCTTATTTTAAAATCAGTTACTAAAGCACCATGACATCATCTGAAGCAAGGTAAAATACAACTGCACAGTTTACGGCTTTATAATTATGAGACACCCGTCTAGTTTTCCTCCTCCTTCTCTGGACTGGAAATCCTTTGCTTCCATTGACAAGGCATTTACAGGTCACCTCCCAGGATGGGATAATTCCACAGATGGCTAATTTGGCCCATTTGTCTTGTTTTGTGCTAATTTCTTTCCAAGGGGATGATATATATATATATATATATATATATATATATATATATATATATATATATATATATATATATATAGACTATATCAGTTTTTTTCTTTCTTGGTAGTAGAGGTAGGGGAGAAGTAGAGGAAAGAACTGGGATACTGTTTTTAGGTAACTCCCACTTGTCTTAATTTTCACAGTTCCATTCAAACACCCAATTTGTTCAGTTAGGGTTATGTAACCCAAGTACCTGTATAATCCAATTTAGAAAAACTCACCTTAATATGTGAAATGATTAATAACTAAGTAATCTAAGTTTGATGTTCTTTTCAAAATGGGAGATTGTTAACCAGAATGATTCCCAAATTGAAAAAAAAAGTAGAAGTATTATTGTCAATAGCATAGGCCACTTAACAGGAATATGTTTGATCACTTCCAATTTACTACACCAAAAAAATAAAATCATTATTCACTTTATGATGAGAGTAATTCTCGGCTAGTCTAAGACAATGAACTCTTGGTACCTATGAAATCGTCGACCATATCATAACTGGTCTAGACTCACTTGCATGATCCTGAAATAAGGGGGCCAGACTAGAGTAGGAATGAGGGTGAGCTATGGGAAAAAAAAAAAAAAACTACTTTAAACCTAGCTGGTAAAGTATGCAATTGATAGATATTCATGGTGCCAAAATGCATATCCCAAATTAAACCAAGCATAACAACACAACGTTCAATGGTACAGAATATTACAAGGTAATAAAGAAAGTTCCCTGTGTAGCTTCAGGACCCATAGGGCCCTTTGCTCCTCGGGGAGGTAATTAAGATTAATTTCTTGTATATCTTTCCGAAAGAAAATGTTCTTAGGACATCGTGCTAGTTAAGGTTCTCTTGGTTTCAGGCCACAAAAATAAACTCCGGCTGACTTAAGCCACAAAAAAGAGCTTACTGGAAAGATGCTGGGGCATTTTGCGGAACTGAAGCAGGATTAAACCCCATAGTCTTTGGAAAGGGGAAGCTAAATGAAAGCTATGAGACATCTCAGCGCCATGTGTCAGATGATGACATTAATGTGACTTGGCTACAAAGATGCCTAGCCTCAGATATTTCTGAGTTAATTCCAGATATCATCACCCTAACTAATGTGGATCAGTGGGCTGTAGTCTGGCTAGATGGGGGGATGGAGGACTAAAGAGATGGGCCAGTTTCATAGGGTAGAAGGTGGGGTAATTCTCTAGCCAAGATAAATGGTTACTTTTAGGACAACAATCTCTTTTATTGTGCACAAGTATGTCTTTTTATTCATATATCAAAAACAAAACAAAACAACAAAACAAACAAAAGCAAAAACAAACTAAACCACAACATTTATATGATTTTGAGTCAAACACCTTTCATGTTTTAATTATGTCTTAAGTCAAGGACACACTTTATAAGTGATGATATCTTAGTATTATCTATAGATTCAGACATGCACCTTCTTTCTTTTTTCTCTGGCATCTAAGTAGTGAAACTCTCCAGTGACTTCTGCATAGGTGGGAATAACAGTATTGGTTCATCAGTCAAATGTCACTTGTGGGCCTATTAGAATTATATACCTGGCATTTCTTTCTTTCTTTCTTTCTTTCTTTCTTTCTTTCTTTCTTTCTTTCTTTCTTTCTTTCTTTCTTTCTTTCTTTCTTTTTTTAACCTGGCACCATTTTTAGGAATCTCTAAACTGAAACTGATGCCTGAAATTACCTTTATAGAAAAGCATTTTAGCCATTGCAATTAAATTAAATGCTATACAAACACCTCAGTGTTTACTTTAAAAGCAATACATGATACTAGGGGCTGATGGTTAGAATAAAAGGAAGGTATTCTAACTATCATAAGGACAAATTAACATCACGATTTTTAATGTCATGTCTTCAGAACTGTGAGAGAAATAGGTCTGTTTTACCACTATATTTGAGGTACTTTCTTGCACTCCCTAGTAACTAATGTAGGCTGGGGAGGTTGCTTGCCATTTTATTTTTATGTTTGTAAAGATTATTTATTAATGGATTTTTAAATTGACAGATAAATTGGGTGTTTTGACCCTGTGCAGCATGCTTTTTTGAAATACATACACATTATGAATACGTAGTGGTTAAAGTTACCTAATTAACAAATGATAACCTCACATAGTTACCAATTTTTTCAGGAAGATGACAGAGTGGTTTCATGATACAGGATAGTGTTGTATCCAGGTAAATGAATTGTAAGTTGATAAAATCTTATATAAAATGCAGGTAATACTAACTTATAGAATATGATAGCTAGCCTAGCCAACCTTAAATGTGCTGAGAATAGTTATATCAGTCAACACTTGGGCAAAATTTCCTAATACAAGCCTACTTTATAATAAAGTGTTGAATATTTTGTGATATTTCATGTAAGTTATTGAATACTATACATTTAAGTACAGTTTCTACTGAATTTGTATCACTTGTGCTCCATCATGAAGTTGAGAAATTGCAAGGGGAATCATTGAAAACTGAGGGCCATCTGTATATTGGCATTAATTATAGTTACCTTGCTGTATAATAGATTTCTAGAAATTTATTCTTCCTACCTATAATTATCTATCCTTTGATCAATGTGTCTCTATCCCTCTCATGGCATTGATGAGTTATATGGAGGTTTGAGTTTTAAATTTTTGAGGATCCTACACATTGTTTTCCATAATGGCTGTACTATTTTATGTTCCCACCAACAGTGGATAGAGGTTCCCTTTGTTCCACCTCCCTGCCTACATTTGTTCTCCTTGTATTTTTTAAACAATAGCCATTAAATCTGGGGTGAGATGGCATCTTGTTGTGGTTTTGATTTGCAGTTCCCTTGGATTATTGGTGATATTGAGCATTTTTCATATGCCTATTGGTCATTTGTATGTCTTCTTTTGAGAAATATTTATTCAGGACTATTTTTAAACTTTTTTTATTATATGGCCTTAGTGTGTGGTCATTTGAATTCCTTATGAATTTGGGATATCAACCACAAAGCATAATGAGGTATGTTGGATTTTTTTTTTCATCTGTGTTTTGTGGCAAGAGACTGTGAACTTTAAGCAATTGAATTCACCAAATACAGATTGAGTAACAATTGGCAGTTCAATTGCTTCTACTGGCAGGACTACTGGCTAAAATGGAGTTAAGACAATTTATATTTATCTGCTTCTCTGAGACAACAAAAATAATAAGACAAAATACATGGGCAAAAGGGTTTTTAAGACATTAATTGTCAGGTTACATAGGGCAATGATACCCAAGAGATGGAAAACAAGTGTGGAGAACGCAATAGGTGCCCCACATTACTTAGTACCTTGGAGAATGTTCAAGCTGCAATTCAGGGAGGGAGAGCTCGGGCAGAGCTTAAGGGACATGCTGAGTAGAAGAGACAGGTGTGAAAAGGGTTGCGTACTGGGGAAGAGAAGAATATGACTATTATGATTATTCACATTGATGAATACAGAACTAATGCATTAATTTTTCACTGAATTCCTTTGCAGTATATCATATCTTACAGTAATTCATTAAAGTTTAGCATTTCTATCCAGGAAAGCCTTTGGAATACACTATGTGTTTTTCTTTTATTTTTACTTAAGAGCACATTCAAGCCATTTTGTGGTATATAAGAACCATTCCTTTGTTAGAGAATGTAGATCAATGATGCTATTCTTAAGGTAGCTACAGAAAGTGTCTTTGATACATTAAAAGCTCAGAAACAATAAAAAATGCAGAGAAGTGAGATAAGCTGAAAAGAGATTTTCAGTGGAGAAAACCCTTCCCTTTCACAGGCCACTTGATGCCAAGGACATTGATAGAGGTGTCAAAAGATTGTCTATGTGCAATATATGTGAGAAATAAGAAAAAAAATGAGATCCTGGGGCCCATTCATGTGACTTCAATAAAGTATGCAGATTGTTAGGTAAAAAAGAGAGACGACATGTGTGTCCAGTCTCTCACATATGTCTTAGGATACATAGGACTCTAGACCTTCAGTTCTGCCACTTGAGGAGGGTTTGGCCAGTTCTTCTGGTATTTGAACGAAGAACTAGAATATGACTTCAGAAGGACAGGTGAGGTGAGAGGAGAAAAGACAATCAATTATCATAAGGAAGTGATAAAGAGTAAGAATGAGGAGAAAATATTTGAAAGGCAGAAGCCCGAGAGGCAAATATTCTTTGGTATTTCTCAAGAAAGTGCCTAGAGATTGGCTTCCACGCTTGTCAGTGGATGACAGCAGGAGAAGAATTTTTAAACTATTACTGGAGATTCTCTGTCTTCTTCAAAGAGTTAAAAAATGCAAATAAAGAATTTTTTCATGGGTACTTATTTTTGCATGAAGGATATCCATTTGGTTGCAACACTTCTTTAAGGATGAACTCAGAAATGTCCATACGATAGTATGTCCTCCATGGAATACAGTATATCATGCGATGGGACTTTCAAAACATTTAATTCTGCTTCAGGTGAGAGAGATTTATGAGGAAAACGTAGATGTTCAGGAGATTTTTCTCTATATCTTTCTACTGTAAGTCACATTTCATCAAGTTGGACTTTCCCTCATGTTTTGAATTAATAAATTCTTCTTCGGGTTCTCTCTTTCCCTACCAGAATTTGTGAAGATATTTTCTGGATGACTTCTTCAACCCCTTTATATTCCTAAGCCCAAACTGTCAAATTAGAACTGCAATACTTGAACATCAAGTCACAAGTTCTTTATATTGGATGAGCTACTCTACAATCATTCTGTCTTCAGGAAGGTTGTTGTATGAGCATTCAGAATGGACACTTGGAGCAAGAGTGGAGGGCACATGGCCATCTGAACCCATTAGAAAGAGAGAAATGGGCTTAACCTGATGGTTATGAGTGTTCTTTCTTCTCCTCCATGGAAATTTGGATTTAAAGTCATTTCATACTAAGTATAGAGACTATTTTCCAAGGGCCCTTACACATACAGGTGGGGCAGTATTAACACGTTATTTATATTAATAATTCAATGTTATCTCTCATAACTAATATGCTGCAAATATTAAGCTGGGGAGCAGCTGTGTAGCTGTTCATATCTGAAATAAACAAAGAGCTAGTGTCTGTGAAAAGAAAGAGCTCAATTCATAACAAAACTGCCTATATTTCTATTATACTAAACATAGCTGCTTTGCAAAGTTCTCTCTAGGACAGTGGAAGATGTTATTTTACACACTCAGCATTCAACAGATTTAACTATTCAAACAGAGCTTGTTTCAAATATATTAGAGATTTCTGTTTTGTTTTTACTTTCCTGAAATTGAATGGCTGAAGACTGCCTTCTGGAGGTCAAGCACTTGATTGACAGCAGAGGTCTGGTCTGAGCAATCAGAAGGTATCAGTCAATGGTACAGACAGGAGGAGACAGAGGAATGTTGGGTGGGAAAACAGGCCAGGGGCTCTGGACTTGGGAGTCTTGTTGCATGTCAGAAGTGGAGTTTGAGGAGGCTGGGGATGAAGTGAATGGATGAGAGCCAGGGAAGGCAAATGATGGCAGGAGGTTGAGAAGGAGGTAGAGGAAATCAGGAGAGGGCACAAAGAATGTTGGAACTGTTTTGAGCGAGACAGACTTTTTCTTTGGGGTCTAGCATGCAGAAAACCTGCCAAGGCTCATTTCTAAACTCAAGTAACCAGGTTGGTTAGAGAAAAAAACTACGAAGGTAAGGATTGTTTCCAACATTCTGCCATTACTTTTCAACACCCCTTAGCTCTTTTGGCATATTCTCTCCATCCAGGTGTGCAGACAACCACCCTCCCATCCCCTGAACTGCAGGGTCACCCACATTGTAGTAATCACGGCACAATTTTCACAGGCCAAACTTTTCTCTCCCATTTTTTTTTTCTCCTTTCTCCAAATCTGGTTCCCTCTTTGCTGGTACCCTTGATCCTTGCTGGAGTTAATTTGACAACTGATTGGAACTGGGGTATCAATGATTGATAATGTTTTCCTCCCTCTCTGATCACATCAGAGCTCTTCTTTACACAGTTAAATGCAGATTCTAGTGGCATTGGGTAGGAGAGAGTTCTTTCCCTGATTCCTTCAGGTTGCAGTTTATGACTTTGCTCATGAATAAGGAGCAATCCTGAATGTGTGAACTTAGCTATTAAGAGTAGCTGTGGTTTAGGGGAAATTGAAGGGAGGAAGAAGACTGCTGGAGTGAAGAGTCAACTGGAAGCTTGACAGAGATTGAGAACCTGTAGGTGTGGGGTGGGAGCTAGATGAGAAGGTTTGGGGTTCATACGCCAGTTTGGAGTGACAGACACAATATGTTTGAAGGACTTGGTGAATGGCTGAGGGTAACTTTGTAAGCCACTTTTCAAAACCAGGGGTTCAGCTAATGAACTGTTCCAGGGTGCATTTTCTTTTCGCCTGCTCTGAGAGTGCAGCCCAGCCTCCATTCTGCTCTTGCTCATTGGTTCAGTTACGAGTCGGGGATGGAAAAGGTTGCTTAGGTGTCAGCCAAGACACTCCCTCTGCTTGAGGGAGAGGGAGCTGCCAGCCCGACTATCCGTTTCCTGCCAGCTTAAGGAGTTTATGACTCAGATTCAAGCAAAACACTGTACTGAAGCAAAAGAAGAGGGAGGGAACCTCAGCTCAGATGAAGGCTCCGGGGCCAAACTGCATCACTGAAACATTCAACTCGGGGGAACCCATCGCACCAGAGGGATCTCTGATTTTTTGTACTTGTTCTCTGTTCTGAAAACACACACCTGTGCACAGACACAAACTGCCTTTTCCTCTTGCTCACACTCACACATTTCTTCCTGAGCTGGAGTTCTAGTCTGTCTTACCCTCCTGCAGGAACAGCTTCTCTGAGAGGCTAGTGTGATTATTATTAAGCCTCTCTCCCATTCTGTGATAGCAGAAAAGTCCCCGCCAGATGTTGTGATTCAGCTGATGTGTCCAGTTGTCCCTCCTTGCCTCCTGTCAGCCTTGTTTCCAATGCTCACAGAGGGAGGTGTCCGGGGAAGACTACCGACATTTCTTGGGAATAGCAAGAAACTCAGACGCATGTGTTTCAAAGTCCTCTGTGGTTTCAGTAGCTTCCTGGATATTGCTCTGGTGGCTGAGTCGCTGCCAATGTTGACTTGCTGGTCATCTGAAAGCCAAACTCTACCCCTGAGGAAAGGTCCTGGATGAATGGAGAGATCGCGAGTCTTTCATTTCCTTCCTCCTTCCATTACTCATGGACAGGCCCACCCCTCATCTCTTTTCAGTTATCTTCTGTGAGTAAACATTAGTCATTTCCCTCTAAGCGCCTTATCCCCATGTACTGAAAAGGAATGTGTGGTGTCTTGGATAGAAGTTCAAAGTACTCATTATAGTTTAGATCTTAAATTTCGTCCAAGGACCTATATGTTAAAGGCTCGAGCGTCCTGCTTGGCACTATTCGGAGGAGACAGAAATTTTAGAGGTGGGTCCTAGTGGGATTGGAGGTGTGCCCTTTTAGAGGACTGTGGGACCCCTGTTGTTCTCTTCTTGTGTCCTTGTCATAAGATGAGCAGTTTGACTCCACCACATGCTGCTACCTTGATGTGCTGCCTTGTCACAGACCCCAAATGATAGGATTAATAGATCATGGGCTGGAACCAACAAAATGATGAACCAAAATAAACTTTTTTTCCCCCCTCATTTTAAGTTAATTTATTTCACATATTTTTAAAATAGCAATGGGAAGCTGGCTAATACAGTACTATAAGCATTGTGGTTAAATGGCATTTAGTATAACTCCTTCATGCATGAGAATATATAATATGCATGATCTTCCTAAAATTTAAACTTTATCCATGTCACTAATGTTAAGAAATCCTACAGGCTCTCATAGTCAACTGCATAGGACCAAATACCTTAACACCCTTTGGAAATATTACTGATCTGGGTCCAGCTCAAGTCTCTAGTCTCACCTCATTGGTACCATTCCTCTGTCCATTGGATGGACTGATCTACTTTATCACCCAATTCAACCGGATCACTGTTCTATTTTAAATCCTTCTTCTAATATCTGTTGAATCCCAACAATTGTTGAAATCCAAGGCCAAGTCAATAAATTATCTTTACTGGAGGAAAAAGAAGAAGAAGGAGGAAGACAAGATTAAGATGGAATAAGAAGACAGAAAAATAAATGTGTTGACAGGAATCTCAAATGTGATTCAATGTTCCTTACAAAAGTCTAGCATTATCATAGGAGTTGTTTATGAACACCCTCCTCCCTTCTGCATTTTGAGAAGCTCAAATATGAGTTATGAGTGTACCAAGTGCTGTCAAAAATAATATTACCTTCATTCTGGGTTGTGATTATATTTTTTATACTGATGGCTATTTGGGAAGTAAAATTCAGATAAGACGGTGATTTAGTGGGCATGGATAGAAGGCAATGTGGGTAAGTTTGCAGAACTAGATGCCGGTTACAGATGAGACTGATAGTTGTATCTCCCCTATTCTTCTTCTTCTTCTCCTCCTCCTCCTCCTCCTCCTCCTCCTTCTCCTTCTCCTCATCCTTCTTCTTCTTCAAGTTTGACACAAGCATATTTCCACCTTGTGGTGACAGAATACTATGCAGTCAGTAAAAGTGGTGGCAGAATTGTTTTTGAGGAAATACATTATGTTTTAGTGGAGAGAAATTTAACAGTATAACATTTAAAAGCTTTATGAAATTGCATATTGCCTGATAAAAGAATTCCATTTCTATTTCACTTAGCATTAAATTCTCTAACTTTATCCATTTACCATTTCAGAAAAAAAATTTTGAAGGTATATTAAAAAAGAAGTACAATGATATTAAGGTTATATATCAGTGTTATTTATTAAAATTGTCCCTGAGTTATGTAATGAATATCATAAGTTTATGAATGGTTTAGCTCTGGAATAAATGTGTTTTGCTGCTATTATTTGCTAAGTATCTCTAGTTATACCCTACATTTGTGTTTGGCCTTGCCCACTCCAAGCAAGGTAGCACTTTACTTTTTTATTATTAAATTATTTATTCATTCTAATTTGTTATACATGATGGCAGAATGCAATTCATTTCATATTATATAGAGAGAGTACAATTTTTCAAGTCACTGATTGTACACAAAGCATTTCACACCTTCATGTCTTCATACATGCACTTAGGGTAATGATGTCTAACTCATTCCACCATCATTCCTACCCCATTGCCCCCTCCCTTCCCCTCCCTCCACTTTGCCCTATCTCTAAGTTCCTTCATTCCTCCCATGCCCCCTCCCCCTTATGAGTCAGCATCTTCATATCAAAGAAAACATTTGGCCTTTGTTTTTTTTTGGTGTTGGCTTACTTCACTTAGCATTATATTTTCCAGCTCCATCCATTTACCTGCAAATGCCATGATTTTATTATTTTTTAATGCTGAGTAAAGTTCTATTGTATGTATGTGTGTGTGTGTGTGTGTGTGTGTGTGTGTGTGAGTGTGTGTGTGTATATATATCAAAGTTTCCCAATCCATTCATCTACCGAAGGGCATCTGGGTTGGTTCCACAATTAAGCTATTATGAATTGTGCTGCTATAAACATTGATGTGGCTGCCTCCCTGTAGTATGCTATTTCTAAGTCCTTTGGGTGTAGACAGAGGAGTGGGATAGCTGGATCAAATGGTGGTTCCATTCCAAGTTTTCCGAGGAATCTTCTTACTGCTTTCTAGATTGGTGGCACCAATTTGCAGTCCCACCAGCAAAGAATGAGTGTGCCATTTTTTAGCAAATTTCTCATTGGGTGCATATGGATCTAAATTGTACTAGAGACAGGTTCTCAAGGTTAAAGCTGTGAGGTTCTAAGGCAGACACACTGCTATCTCTTCTCTAGGACACTCACACTAACTTCTGGGAACTAGCCAGGCCTACATGGGGAGATCTTCTGTAACTCATTATCGGTGAATTTCACTGTTTAATGAGGTGCCCAGTTATAAGAAGAACCATCCACAAGCCCATAGTTGGGTTTTTTTACAAGACTCTGATGCCTAAAAGTTTTATATAGTATTTTGTATCTACAGCCTCTCAGTAAATATTTTATGGTTAATAATTAGTCTACTATGTTTGTAGACAGTTGTATTTTACTTTGTCCAGGATACGTAGTCAGGAGTTGAGAATTGATGGCTAAAATTTTTCAATGTTTCAGGTCAAGAATAAGATTGTTGCAGAGAGGGCTATAGGTAAATGGTAAGGCACACACAGGGTTTTTATTTAATTATTCATTTAAAAATATATTTGAGTTAATCAAAGAAACTTCAGATCTATTAAACAAATCCTTTCTTATTTTATAACTAATTCAAGGCTCACCAAGGTTGACTTGCCCCATTCAAATGAAAGAATTGATCAGAGACAAAACAGGGCTGTAATCTACCTCCTTTAACTCCCAGGCAGAGGGAAGTCATCCTATTCAACCATGGTAATTGAAAACTAGTTAGAGTGTAATTGAAAACTCAGCTACTTAATTTTTATGTTTCCTGATGGTCTCCTAGGAGCCAATAGAACATCAGCACAAGAGTTAGGCAATTCCTTTCTTTTGGCCAAATATTTATGTTCAAAGTTCTTTATGTTCATTATAATATTAAGTAAAGAATAAACAGTGCCATGGTTACCATGGAGTTAGACTACAATTTCAACGTATGCTCTTGGAGGGGATTGACCCAACCACTTCAGATGTAACTCCAAGGTAAAGATTGCGGTAAGGATGACTCCTCTCAAGAAGTAAGCTTTTGTGAACTTTGGGCATCAAAGTTGCAAAGTCATCTCATAGATTTATTTATTTTGGGCTAAACGAAAATGTCATATGATTAGACTGGCTGATACCATGGAGGTAAAAGAAACAGCCTTAATTTTTTCCTATTTTTTCATTCTTTTCTCTTCTTTCTTCTTTGATACAGAGTGTACAAAACTACTTATATGGCAAATTTTGGGTAAATTTTGTTCTTCTCATTTAAACACGAATCATCCAAAGAAATATTATTTGGAAACATTTTGGAATAATACTAACACAACATGGTTTCAAGAATGATAGAATGCACTTGATGCTGAGTCATTTAAGATTGGTATCTTTTATGTAGTTTTTTAAAAGAGTTTTGTGATGAAAGTGAAATTTTAGAATTCTTTTAAGTTTAAAAGGTAGATGGGACATGGATTTTTTTGAGGAATTACTAAGCAAATTTTTGGCAGACACCTGAGATACTGTGACTAAAGTCATTTATAATGCTCTCCACTCCTCTTTAACCTCTGTACTGTAGAAGAAACACTGTGGGCTGAGTATGGTAGCCAGCCTCCAATGGCCCCCAATGACTCTTTCTTCTAATATTTATGATCTTGTATAATTCTCTCCATGCTGAATCATTCAGGGCTCACCCAGGTGTCCAATATAATATGGTAGAGGTGACAGTGTGAGATATCTAAGGCTAGGTCATAAAGTTATTACAACTTTTGCCTTAATATCTTGTATCTCTTATTCTGCCAGAGTTCAGCTATTCATGGTAGGAAGACTCAACCACTCCCAAGGAGAGGGATCAATCTGCCAGTCATTTGCATGAACTTTAAAATGGATTAATCACATCAGTTACACTTCCACTGATTTACATATTGACCTACTCATGTCTGTTGTATTTTGCTGTAACTGGTGTGACTCTGCAATCTGTATACGGAGTAAAAATGGGAGTTCATAACCCACTTGAATCAAAGTGTGAAATATGATATATCAAGAACTATGTAATGTTTTGAACAACCAATAAAAAAATAAATAAAATGGATTAATCAATAAGATTGAGTTTTCAAATGGCCCTAGCCCCTACTAACATCTGACTACAACCTCATGAGAGATTCTGAATCAGAACTACTCAAGTTAGTTGCTCTTGGATTCCTGGCCTATAGAAACTCTAAGTGATAACTAACGCTTATTGTTTATTTTAAGCCATTTAATTTTTAATTTTGTAATGATTTGGTACACAGTAACAATTACTACAGCAGGGCTCTTTTATTTTTTTTTTTATTGGTTGTTCAAAACATTACAAAGCTCTTGACATAGCATATTTCTTACATAAGCTTTGAGTGAGTTATGAGCTCCCATTTTTACCCCCAACGCAGATTTCAAAATCATATCAGTTACATATCCCCATTTTTACAAAATGCCATATTAGTAACTGTTGTATTCTGCTACCTTTCCTATCCTATACTATCCCCCCTCCCCTCCCCTCCCCTCCCATCCTCTCTATCTACCCCATCCACTGTAATTTATTTCTCTCCTTATTTATTTTCCCATTCCCCTCACAGCCTCTTATATGTATTTTTGTATAACAATGCGGCTCTCCCTCCATTTCCATGTAATTCCCATTTTCTTTCCCTTTCCCTCCCCCTTCATGTCTCTGTTTATTGCTAGTCTTTTCTTCCTGCTCTTCCTCCCTTCTCTAATCTTAATTGCTCTCATTATATCAAAGAAGTCATTTTGTATTTGTTTTTTAGGGATTGGCTAGCTTCACTAAGCATAATCTGCTCTAGTGCCATCCATTTCCCTGCGAATTCCATGATTTTGTCATTTTTTAGTGCTGCGTAATACTCCATGGTGTATAGATGCCACATTTTTTTAATCCATTCATCCATTGAAGGGCATCTGGGTTGTTTCCACAGTCTAGCTATTGTGAATTGTGCTGCTATGAACATTGATGTGGCAGTATCCCTGTAGTACGCTCCTTTTAGGTCTTCAGGGAATAGTCCGAGAAGGGCAATAGCAGGGTCAAATGGTGGTTCCATTCCCAGCTTTCCCAGGAATCTCCATACTGCTTTCCAAAGTGGCCGAACCAATTTGCAGTCCCACCAGCAATGTACAAGAGTACCCTTTTCCCCACATCCTCTCCAGCATTTGTTGTTGTTTGACTTCATAATGGCTGCCAATCTTACTGGAGTGAGATGGTATCTTAGGGTGGTTTTGATTTGCATTTCTCTGACTGCTAGCGATGGTGAGCATTTTTTCATGTACTTATTGATTGATTGTATGTCCTCCTCTGAGAAGTGTCTGTTCAGGTCCTTGGCCCATTTGTTGATTGGGTTATTTGTTATCTTGTTGTCTAATTTTTTGAGTTCTTTGTATACTCTGGATATTAGGGCTCTATCTGAAGTGTGAGGAGTAAAAATTTGTTCCCAGGATGTAGGTTCCCTATTTACCTCTCTTATTGTTTCTCTTGCTGAGAAAAAACTTTTTAGTTTAAGTAAGTCCCAATTGTTGATTCTTGTTATTAACTCTTGTGCTATGGGTGTCCTATTAAGGAATTTGGGGCCTGACCCTACAATATGTAGATCGGAGCCAACTTTTTCTTCTATCAGACGCAGAGTCTCTGTTTTGATATCAAGGTCTTTGATCCATTTTGAGTTAACTTTTGTACATGGTGAGAGGAGAGGGTTTAGTTTCATTTTGTTGCATATGAATTTCCAGTTTTCCCAACACCATTTGTTGAAGATGCTATCCTTCCTCCATTGCTTGCTTTTAGCCCCTTTATCAAATATAAGGTAGTTGTAACTTTGTGGGTTAGTCTCTGTGTCCTCTATTCTGTACCATTGGTCCACCCGCCGGTTTTGGTACCAGTACCATGCTGTTTTTGTTACTATTGCTCTGTAATATAGTTTGAAGTCTGGTATTGCAATACCGCCTGATTCACTCTTCCTGCTTAGTATTGCTTTTGCTATTCTGGGTCTTTTATTTTTCCATATGAATTTCATGATTGCTTTATCTATTTCTACAAGAAGTGCCATTGGGATTTTGATTGGCATTGCATTAAACCTATAGAGAACTTTTGGTAATATCGCCATTTTGATGATGTTAGTTCCAGCAGGGCTCTTTTAAACCCTGTTTTTTTGGTAAAGCAATCAGTTTGGGGCATATTTATAGATGATTCTAGAGCACAGTGAGAGAGCTGCATTTGTTTCTACCCTAAATTACATTGGCTACCATGTAAGCTAAGTATTAAAGGTCAAGACAAGACTGTAATGTCTTTAAAACTTTAGTTTTTCATTATGACTTAACAAGTAACTTGACAGCATTTGACAATGTTCCGTATGTACATTGTCCAGTATGGTGGCCACTAATCATAGTTGGCTATTGGGTCCTTGTCTTATACCTAGTATACCTGAAGGACTGAATTTTTAATTTTATTTAGCTTTAAATTTTGTCTACCATATTGATAGATCTATTCAATTTCTGGGAAACATAGAGAGAGGACAAAAATATCCTGTTTTGTAAGCTTGGAATTGAGAAAGGGTAGAAATTAAATAAGGGGAGCAGTTTATCTATGATGTAGTCAATTAAAATTATTCTTATTACCAAATACGTGTCTTTTGAGTGGAATGATAGAATCTGGTCATTTGAAGCAAAATGAATGAAACTAGACATTTTGTTAAATCATCTCATCTTGGAGGTTGGCTACCATGCTCAGCCCACAAGGCAATGGATCATAAAGGACTGTGAAATCCAAGATGTACTTGAACTAAGATTCTCTAACATCAAAGAAGCTTGTATGAGGATTTGAGAAGTATTTTGAGATGTTGTGAAAGCTCAGTGGTCCCCATGGTTCCCAATGAGCTGCTTTCCAGAATGTATCTGGCCTAGCCAACCACCATCTTTTCTGTTTGCTCAATCTTATCAAGTGATTACATACTACAAAATCATCTCAGGAAGAGTTCTACATTATATACCAAAAATATCATCTATTAATAGCATCAATTATTTTAAAACCAAACACCAGGAGTCATATTTTGATGCAATTAAATATCCTATAGTTATTTTATAAAATCTTGAAATGGATATGTATTTATAATTAACAGGGTTTTTTTGAGTGTTTATTAGATATTTGTGAATGTATTAACATTCCAATTTTAATATGCTCCTTCTACAAGCACGTCTTTTACTTCAAAGAATTATGAGACAATGAAAAAATGGGGAAATGATAGATGTAAAAAAAATTTCAATGAGGATCTCTTTCTCTTTGAAGCAAGAGTCAGATGTACACTGATATTTCATTTATATCTCCATTAACCTGCTGAGAAGATAGTCTCCTGTAGAGCACTGGAGAAGAAAATGTAGCTCTAGAAAAGTGAGGATAATGTTTGAAATGCAAAGTCAATAAAACAGACATTATTCCACCAACCTCTCGAGGTCTGTCTGAAGATCATTCTAATTCTGAAGATTGAAGGACGTGTTCTTAAAGGTTCTAGAGGAAGAGATGAACTCTTTGTTATTCCTTTTCCTTGTCTTACTTCCCCAGATTCCTCCTACCCTGTTTACTACCTGGGTTCACCTTCAATATGAACTGTGTTTGAATGCTATTTCTGGGGGAATCTAAGTTAAAATCTTAAGTTTTAAAAGACATTTACCATAAGTGTTTCTTGGAAATACATTAACAATTTACAAAGAGAAAACTGAAGAATTGTGTTAGTATCCTTTATTATGGAAAAGTTTGTTTGTTTTTTTGTTTTTAAACTGGGATGAATAAACTGAGTCTGTAGGAAGTGTTGAGTAATTGAGTGAGTTTGAGACCTGAGGTCTACCTGAATTAAATCTCATTCCTCACTCAGACACCTGAATAGCAACTAACGAAATAATGCAATTAACAAATAAGCAAATGATTTGAACAGATGTATTTCTCAAAAGAAGACATACAAGTGGCCAGAAAGTATATGAAAAATTGCCCAACATCATTAGCTGTCAGAGAAATGCCAACCAAAACCACAAGAGGAAAATGCTCATCTCAATACTAATGTAATATTCAAAGGAATTGATGTCATTATGTCTAAGAGCTAACTGTACATTCATATTTATTGTGGACTATTCCCAAAAACCAACATAGAGAATCAATCAAGATGTTAATCAATGTAGGAATGGGTAAAAATGAGATATATATATATATATATATATATATATATATATATATATATACACATAATGGGATATTATTCAGTGATAAAAAGGATGGGATCATCATTTGTAGCAAAATGAATGAAACTAGAGGACATTTTGTTAAATATAATAAACCAGTCACAGAAATACCAATGCTACACGTCCTCTTTTTGGAAGTTAAAAGCGTTGATCACATAGAAGTAGAGAGTAGATAGAGGTCACTAGAAGACAGGGAGGGAAGTAGAAGGGACAGTAATTGCGTGGATAATGGGTGCCAAAACATCATTGTGAAGGAAGTAGTTCTAAATGTTATATGGCATAATAAATAAGGCAACTATAGTCTATGACAGTTAATTACATGTTGAAGAATACTAGAAGAGAAGAGATAGAAGATTCCCAATGCATGGGAATGATACCATTCCAGGAGATGGACATGTTAATTAACTAATTTGATCCTTACACATTGTATACATGTATCAAATTACAACTCAATAAATAAGTACAAATATATGTCAATTTTAAAGTAAAATATAAAATCTTATTCCTTGTTCAACATATTTCTATGCAGTTGGCTTGAATTTAGATATTGCAGATACAACATTGAGCAAGGTAGGCAAAGTCTATCCTCATACGCAGGAGACAGACAGAAAATTGCAAGTAAAGTGAACAGTCAATGAACTCGTAGAGCAGTTGTTATATGGAAAAAATAGAAAAGAATAACTACATAATTTATTAATTATTAATTGATTTATAAATTCCTCTAGTGCATATTTATAACCTACCAGTATAAGATAGTTAAACTCCAATTTCTAAGAAACATCAAACCACATGATTTCTAATAGAAGTTTAAAAGATGAATATTATATATTGGCTTTCAAAAATGGTGATAAAAATTGAACAAAAGAATTGTTGTCTTTTTTTCAGTTTAATACAATTTTCTAGAATGAATTATCATGCTTGTAATTTATACAACTTTGAAAAATACTATAATCTCTAGGAGCTAGCATATATTCATTCAAAAAAATGATGCCAAATTCACATGATTTTCCATTTCATTATAACCTCCAGAGAACAGGAAATCCCAAGGATAAAATGCATTTTAATTACATCAATGCATCTGACAATATTTTTGTTGAGAATTTCATGGTTAAGCAGTAAATTGAGTGATGGAACTGTTGATTTTAGTGACTTGAGCTGTGTGTTAGTGAAAAGCTGTGTAGTTTTCTAATGGAATTTGAGTATAGTTTTAGTTCTTTGGGCTCAATATTCCTATTGATAATTTTGATAAAGTTTTAAAAGGGAGAATGTCTAGGTGGGATGCCTAGCCAAACCAATAAGTGATTGACACAACAAAAAGGTGATGTCAACTAACAGAGACACACTGGTCCAAAACCAGTGAAATGAGATTAAGCAGAAACAATTTCAAGTTCTGTTTAGGTTCAGCAAGTCAGCCACATGAGAGTGAGCTGGCTTGGCCATAGTACAGATGGCAAAGTTCTGGGGTTTCCATTTGATGACAACCATAAAATAAGCCAATAGTATGATGTGGCTGTTAGGAAAATAGACTAGCACAATCTTAGGTTGCATTAGTGAAATATTGTGTTTAGCACAATGGAAGCAGTAGAAAAGAACATTTCACCAAATTCTATTCTAGTAAGCTGACTTATGGAATAAAGTGTCAAATTCCTTGCATTATATTTTAGGACTTCTCTAACTGAAATGTGTTTAGAGGAAGGCACACAGAATTCTGAAAAAAAAAATTATCTTTTCAGGCAAATCTGTATACAAACCATTATTTTCCTACAGGAGAAAAGATCAAACAGATATTTTCAGGGTGCCTTTGTTGGTGTTTAAGAAATCAGAGAGGGTTCATCTAGACTATAAGTTTGAAGTTAGAATGAGATACTTACCCTAACATGAAGAAAAAAGTAGTGTTTGCCAACACGTGGCTAACACGTGAGAGGGGATCCCTTGTACTAAAATCTTTTAGTCCAAAAGATTCATCCAGAGTGAAAATTCAGATCAATTCGCTTATCATTTTCTATCCTACATTAAAAAATTGCTCTGAAATTTCTAGGGTTAAAACATTTTTATTTTGCTCATGCTTTTATGGCTCAGGACCTCAGATTATTTTTTCATTTTGGCAGTAATATACCTAATGGAGCTAGACCCACATGAAGAATTTACTGGGTTGGATGCCTAAGGTGGCTCTCTTACCTGACTGAAAGGTTTTTCTGGCAGTTGGCTGAGAGCTTAGTTAGTGTTGCCAACTAAGGCATGTACCTGTAGCCTCTTTCTTTGCCCTCAAATTCCTTATAGCATGTTTGCTTCAGAGTAGCTGGGATTCTTGCATGGCAGCTCAGAGATTTAAAATCATGTGTCTCAGTGCACCTGGCAGAAGCTGTGTTATCCTAATGTTATAGCCTTAGAACCCGTGCTACTCATTTCCTCTATATTATTGCTTTTCCAAGTGAATCAGTGTCCATATAGATGCTTAGGGGAGGCATATCCATTTTGATGGAAGGAATGTCCAAAATTTCTGGACATTTATAAAAACTACCACAGATGACTTCTTAAGTAACTTCCAACTTGAAGTCTCTGATTTGATGAAATTTATTTATTTTTTAATTTTTTTTTAGTTATACATGGGCACAATATCTTTATTTTGTTTATTTATTTTTATGTGGTGCTGAGGATCGAACCCAGGGTCTCACACGTATGAGGCGGGCGCTCTACCGCTGAGCCACAACCCCAGCCCTGATTTTATGAAATTTATTGGCTAGGAATTTGCTGCATTCTAAACATTTGATATTTATAACTGGAGTTTCTTGAAATTATTTATTGACACTATCATAAAGGATTTTTAGTTTGGCTTACACACAAACACATATTTGATATTGTGAGAAATACACAATTAAAATTGAGTTATGTCAAGTAATTTAATGAAAATTATGACTATAAATGCATAAATAAGACTCTAAAGCATTTTGACAAATCAGGAGACTTCATCTGGTGTAGGCCAGGAGAGAGGACATGATTCGATTTGCATACAGTTGACAGGTGTAGACAATCTTGGATGTCTACACTTGTCTTGTTGGATAGAAATATCTTCTGAATATTAAATTTGCCTACTGTGTTAGGTAACAGATTAAACTTGGAGTGTTGTGCCTTATAGGCATATGAAGTTATGCTCATCTAGACAGAGACTTAACCCTCAGAAGAATCTCTATTCTAGAAACTACTAAAACAGAGTATATGAGCTGGCTCTTGTTACTCATCTTTTTCTTAATTTCTAAAGGACTTGATCTAGGTCTAACTATTGCTTTCATTAGTCCACTAGAATTTATCTTGCCCTTTGGGTCCTCCTGATATCTGACCCTGGGCATGACTTTTGCTTCTATAACTAGTTTTTAGCATTTTTTCCTATTTTCTAATGGTATCTGACCCTTGACCCAACCTGGATTTGTTTTTGCGTTCTAAGAAGGTGCTGACAGGTCTACCCACCCTCATAATATTGCTTAGATCCACGTATCATAAATTATCCTTCCAAAATTTTAGTGTGGGGCTTTGCTTCTCATAGCTTTCCCCCCCCCTGGAGAAAAGCATGTATGTTTTCACTGAACAATCCTTAAGGAACCAAATTCTGATGGAATTAGACCTGAATCTTTTCTTGATGTTTCCCATTTCTTTTACTCCTTTCCTATGAATAATAGAAACTAATAACTTGTCTTTTCCAGTATTTATTTTCCCCATTTGATTCTAAAAATTCGTTATCTTCTTTCTCATCTATTAGCACTTTTAAAAGATATTTGCAGAATATTATGCAGAATTCCTGATTGTTGTTCCCAAAGGGAACTCAGACATAACTTTCAAAGAAAATTTCCTTTAAAACATGTAATCTGCTGCCTGTTCAGTAAACAGTCTTCATGTTTTCACATTTTGACCTCACTTTCATTTCAGATTCTACTTCTATTCACTGAACCAAAATAGGAGACCTTCATGAAGCACTGACTGCAGCAACATTAAAAAACAAAATTCAGAACAAATCATTTCCCATAAAATATTAGCTCAATCAAGACTGCCCATTGGTATCTCAAGGGCTGTGAAGAGTCATGAGAG
Source organism: Spermophilus citellus (assembly GCF_964194105.1). NCBI lineage: Eukaryota > Metazoa > Chordata > Mammalia > Rodentia > Sciuridae > Spermophilus > Spermophilus citellus. The sequence goes on along the minus strand of NC_138185.1, from coordinate 33,426,061 downwards.
TACAAAGTGGAAACTATCAATAAATGGTAACATGGATAAACAAAATACTGGTTTTCTGATTTTGTAATGAGACTCATATCTCATTCCTCATTCTTTTCTCCTCTTTAAACAACATCAAAAAAATTCACTCACAAAATGCTACACAACAATGCCTGCAAGAAGTACAAATCCACTTCTTCACCCATGTTCTTCCCTGTGGAGGATCTCCACCCCAGACTGATTTTTAACTTTTCCAGGCCTTTCACATAAGGCCCAGTTTGCAGTAACCCAATTGTGTCAGATGTATCAATCCATCCAGGTATTAGTCCAGAGTTAAAAGGCCAACATTTGGCCAATGTCTGCAAAGTCCAAACAGATTATTTATTTTGTTGGAAGCTGAAGCAGAGCTGAAATAAGGTTTGAGTTTTTGTGCCATTTTTTTTTAAATCGGAGACTTTTCTGTTGTCAAATGTTCAGTGATGAAGGAAGAAAGCAAAATAAGGTCATCTTATTTTACAGCCAAAAGTATACTCTTAGTATAGCATCAATGATACATCATTGCATGATTCTTGACTTATTACTACGAGTTATGACCATTCTGCCACCATAGCCAAGGGGATGTCAAAAGAAGATGCAGAGCAGAGTCTCATGGATCATTCTAGCTCCATAAGTTTGGGGTGCTTAACTAGACTATAGAATTTCCACCTGAAAAATATTTGCTCACTTTGGTCTTGACCAAAGCTTGTCATTTCATTGCCTCAGGGAAGCAAGTTATGGATTTAGATCTGAGTCATGGGGTTGCTCATGACAAGAAGTAACTTTAAAAGATGAAAACAGTGTGTCAATAACTTTTGTGCACTTTACAGAAGATTGCAAAAAACGTATCCATGTTTATTACGAAAAAATAAAGAAAAATGTTAATTTTCAAGTGGTGGCAAAGTCTTGGTCAATTAAAAAATGTTTTGCTGATAGGGTGTACTTATTTTTTTTCCAGAAAATAAAACACACGAATAAAGCACACAATAAATAACATAGCAACAATAGTAAAAGTTAAAAAAAAAAAAAGAAAAACATGGTCCTGGATTAAATTCTGATAAAATATATATGTATCTATTTCTAAGAGTTTCAATGTAAGTATAATAAATATATACTACTTAAAAAAGTTAAATGGATCTCATTTTATACTGTATCTAATATGTATTTTTCTACCTATCTATTTTTCATGTTACAATTTTCTAAGCACATTATTTCTATTAGTTATATGATATTTCATTTTAAATATTCAGTGACTACATTTTAAGCTAGAATGTATTATTAAATACTTAGATTTTTTTTACCATTTTAAAAAAATTAATGGATAGTTCTTTGTTAAACAAGGTCATACATTGAGCTTTAAGTAACTACAGGATTTCCCATTGCCTATAGGATTGTTTTCACTATAGCTCATAATTCCCCCAATGTCTCAGCTGAGTAGTCAATCTGTTATTTCAGCTTTCTTCCATCTGGACACCTTGTAGGAGTATAGTTCCTGGGCCTCCTTTTTGAGGTCATGTGACTGGTTTTGATCTTTTACCCTGTTTTGCTTACCATGATAATTGTTAACCTTCAGATAGTTGACTGCTTTACCTAAACTGTCTTTCAGAGTAAGAAGAATAGCAGTAGAACGATCTGGAGCAAAATCAACTCAAATGTCTATGAAGTGTGAGGCAGCAATAACTCAGTGGTTTAAACCTTTGAGATATTAGAATTACTTGTTACTGTAGCATAGCATAGCCTGTCCTGACTGATGCACTGTCCTTTATTTTCTACATTCTGTCCTTTTCTACATACTGTCCTTTTCTTTATTATGTTATCTGTACACATCATTACACTTCTCGGTCTTTTTTGCTTTTTTTTCCCCCTTGTAAATGTTTACTTACTCAATTGCTTAGGACTCAGTGCAACCTAAGAAGTTTTGCCAAAATTTTGTTACAATTCAGCTTACTCCTACAGGCATTTCAACTCTATATAAATAACTTCTGGTGCTTACTAAAATTATAGTTTTATATTTGTTTTAGTCAGCTTTTTTGACACAGTGACCAAAAGACCTGACAAGAAAGATTTTAAAGGAAGAAAAGTTTATTTGGTGCTTACTATTTCAGAGATCTCAGTCCATAGATAGCCAACTTCATTGTTCTGGGCTCAAGATGAGGCAAAATATTATGGTGGAAGGGTGTGGAGGAAGAAAGTGCTCAGGACATGGCAATCAGGAAGCAGAGAGATTTCTATTCATCAGGGACAAAATATAAACCCCAAAGGCACATACCCAGTGACCTACCTCCTCCATTCACACTCTATATTCCTATAGTTATAAATCAGTTAATCCATATCAGAGGATTAATCCACTGATTAGGTTATAACTCTCTTAACTGAATCATTTCGCTTTTGAGAATTAATGTATTAACTCACACATGAGATTTGGGGGGATAACTCATACCTAAAATTATAACAACATTGTTTATTAGTCTGCCTATTTTTTGGTCTTCTAGGTAAAAAATACTTGTATCTTGTCTTATAGATCATAACTACTGTGAGAGGGACATCTGTAAAGTGCTTCATACATAACAGGCACTCAATAAATTGTTTAGTGAATGAAAAAATGTAGAGGCATATTTTCTAATTTTTTTTTTGCCACACTGATCCCTGAAAAAGCCTGTTACCATATTTCATCAAAGTGGCTGTTATGGTTTGGATATGAGGTGAACCCAAAAGGTCCTGTTATTCTAGGAGTTTTCAGAGGTAAATAATCAAATTATAAATTGCTGTAATTAATTAGAGGATTAAGCCATTTAATAGATTAATAAGTAGAATGGACTATCTGGCTTGTAAGTATAGGCAGTTGGGTTGTGGCTGGAGGAAGTATGCCACTGGGGTGTGCCCTTGGATTTGTATTTTCTCAGTGGTTCCATGTTCTCCCTGGCTTCTCTCTCTCTCTCTCTCTCTCTCTCTCTCTCTCTCTCTCTCTCTCTCTCTCTCTCTCTCTCTTTCTCAGTTTTCTAGAAACTATGCTCTGAGCAGCTTTCCTCCATTACTCTTTTCCGCCATGATATTCTGCCTCCATTCAGGCCAAAAGCAATGGATTCCACCAACCATGGACTAAACTTCTGAACCATGAGTCAAAATAAACTTTTCCTCCTTTAAGTTGCTCTTGTTGGATGTTTTGGTCACAGTGATGACACAGTGGCCATTCTTCTTTATCAATAGCTTACACATTTTAGAGACAAAAATATCCCATTGCTCATTGTTTTGCTTTTAACTTCTTCTAAAAGGATAAAATATTTATATTGTCTCATTTAACATTTGTATCTCTAGTGGCTTATTCATATTCTTTGCTCAATTTGCATTGTGTTTCTACTACTTATAATCAAAAAGTACTGAGTGATTTAAGACAGTGGGTAAATGAAGGTTTGTCCTTCCCTGTAGACATTATGTTTTCTCTCTGGATTTCTGTCTTTTTCTGATGATCTCTAGAACATTCTCAGAATGCCAACATCACTGAACTTCAGAATATTAAAGTTATTTAATGTAGTAATAAGGTTGACTCTTACTCTGCTAATTTTTCTTCTGTATCATGTCTTCAGAAATCCCTGAAAAGATCCATGTGACTGACAGGACAATATTTGGACATTGCATGGTTTATGGTTGAGCAAAATAATTAAGTCACTAATTTCTTAGAACCCTGATACAAACATCTTGTCTAGCTGTGGTTTTACCAAACTAACTAAACTCAGTCATGTAAGCACAAACCAAAGCAATGGAAAGAATGGCCCCATCTTGTGCTATGATATTTATGATATGACATTCCAAGAACTGGTCTTATTTGTTTTCTACATTCTGGACTCAAACAATTCAAAATGTGAAAAAACTCATTTATCCATGCTCCATTGTTCCCATATCTCATCAATTTATATTCTGGCTTTCTATCGGGGGCCTTCTGAAATATTCACAAAAGATAATCTCCAGCCTTATAAAATATATTCTGTTCTCTTTGGATAGATAATGAATGTTAATTTCAGGTATATTTGATTTCTTAATGAAAAAAGCTGGTTTTTTTTCTTTTATGATCACAAAATGTGTATGCACATACCTTTCTAATTTGATTATGACATCTACCTAACAGTCCCAGTGGAACAATCTTGGCAGTATTGAACCTCATTGCAGTCTTGCTCTCCATACAAAAGGAAATATTATTCTTTTCTCTGATACTTGTGATGTTTTCCCTCCAAAATTTGGTTTTGTTCAATTCATTACTCTATGTCAGTTAACTGCATTTTCAGATTTAGACTATTTTGTCTGTTATAGAGGTATGTTGAAGGGATTATTAATAAATGTCTCTCATATATATTATATATTGTGTCAGAAAGCAGATACCTGCGGAGAGGACCAAAACCAGTGTTTAGCAGATTCATTTCACTGTCTTGGTGTATGCCTGAGTTCACCTGCCTTGTCACAATCACAATATCCTTTGCTTCATGTCGGGCTGGTCCACAATATATTACTGTTCCATGTACCACACATATGTGCCACAGATGGCCATTTTTAATTTCAGAACTCAACTGTAATAAATTCAGCACATTAATATTTGGCTAAGATGAAGTGCTGGGAGACTATCATGGGAAACCCATCACTCAAGTTCATCTCTAACCAGGCAGTGGGGATTCCATTGTGACAAAATCAACCTTTGTGTTGCCTTCTCCTCAGCCCCACAGCCCTTTCTCTTTCTTTGTGGGTAAGATGTAAATCTAGTCCACATGCTAACATTTGCTTACAAGCTGTGCAAAAGAAGTCAGGGTTTTGGTATTTGGTTAAAATAGATCCTTTGGGGAGTCATGCTAATAGCTGTATAAGTCAGAGTGGAATCTGGCTTTCTTTTTGCTTTTTATTAGGACTCAGTATTTATTTGACTTATTTTATTTTTTTATTGGTCAGTGGAAAGCAGTCCAATCAGCAGTATCATTTCTAGCGAAATAACTTGTTGAAGACATAATACCATGTTTGGTGGGAAATATGACAAGACAGAAGACAATGTCCTCAGATGGGGTCATGGTAGGAAGATGTCAAATAAAATTGGGCAAATCGATTATGAAATACATGCATTAAGATTGATATGTGATTAGTGGATATGTGACTGAGTGAGAGAAGGTAACTAAGAACTAAGGTAGATAGGAAAAAGATGAACAGGAAGACGGGCTCTTAGGAACAGTGAGAAGAACATTACTTTGTTAGGGAAGGACAATCTCCATGAAGTTTCTTTCACTTTTTAAAAAAACTTGCCTTGGATGTAACCCAGAATCCTCAGAGAGCATCTCTTTTCCTGGAATCTTCCAATGCCAGGAAAGTCTCTTCTCAGGCCCTGTGTATCTCAGAGTTGGGAGTTGGTAGTGGTGTCTATCTTGCTACTTCCAAAAGAATTTGGCAACTGGCCTGACACATCGTCTTCATCACAATTCCTGCTCTGATTTTATGCCTCAGCATCATCCACATCTTTTCTTCCAAATTGCCTTAGCTGCCCCTCCCTGCAGTCACCCTTTGGATGTTGCCAAACCTAGAACAACTATGATTTCTTTTCCTCTCAGTTATGCAGTAAAGCATAATGTTGTCCAGTTTCAGATTTTTTTTTGTTCAACCTGAAGCATGACTCACTGTCATTATTCTCTATCTTCCTACACTTCTGTCTATTCTTTTTTTATAATCCCACCGATTTTTCTTTATCTCTTTCCATTTACAGTTTATATTTTCATGTTTATTATTATAATTTTTTTCTTGCATATAGCCAATCTACTTGTTCTTCTGTTATTCAGACTTACCTGGTAATATCTCAGTTCTTGCTAAGCCCTCTGCCTTACCTTTTTTGTGCTTACATCAAGATAACATTGCAGATACGTCATCTCTTAAGTTTTAAATTTCTGATCACCAGTCTCAATAGTTTCTGTTTCAGTTTATAATCTGCTCAGAGTTATATTATTCATGATCATCATTTAAATACATGTCCACTATTCTCCAGTGTCTAAGCTCTCCTCATCCTTAGTATCAAATGGTGTACCTTCCAAGTAGTCCCATACTTCCACCTGTCTTTTGTATCTTAATCCTTCTTTTCATTTCACTAACATTTAATTTTTAGTCCTTTTTCCCTTGAATATTTATTGTGGCTTTTCTCCATTGTCCTTAAGTAGACTTGAATTTTCTGTGTTAAATATTAATTAAGTAATCCACTATCCTCTAGCTGTAACCCTATCACTTTCTTTCCCTTTCCTGTTTCCAAGAGTTGATTTTATGGGTTAACTTGGCTAGGGTACACTAATTAGTTGTTTGATTAAACATAGATGTTGCTATAAAAGCATTTTGTAGATGTGATTAAGATTGACAATCAACTGACGTTATGTGTGGCACATTACCCTCCATAAAGTAGATTCCAGTTCATGGTCAGCTCATGGTCCCATGGTCTTACTTTTTATGATGACCATTTAAAATCATCTCCACTCTTCTCAAGGCCTAACCTCTCTTCCTCCTTAGTATCAGACAATGTCACTTCTAATGAGTGATCATTAAGGACCAGGATGGAGGTTTCCCCAGGAAGAAGGAAAGTTGTTTGTAGCCTGAAGTAGCAATTCTGCCTGAGTTTCCAGCCGACTCAGTTGCTTAATGGATTTACCAACCATCAGACTTACCAACATCTCAATTATGTCAGCCAATTTCTTAAAAGAAATTTCCAAGAGATTGGGAGGGATGGAGAGAGAGAGAGAGAAAGAGAGAGAGAGAGAGAGAGAGAGAGAGAGAGAGCACACTGATAGGTTCTATTGATTCTGTTTCTCTAGAAAACCCTAATAGAGTACCAAACTTTCAGAAATATCCCATGACCGATATCAGACAAAATAGGAGAATACACAAAGAGACATAGAGGAAAGCTATACGAAGACAAAAGTACACACCGTAATGAACATCAAAGATTGCTATGACTACCAGAAACTCAGAAATTTGGGAATGGATGCTACCTCAGAAATTCTAGAAGGAGCCAAACCCTGTTGACATCTTACTTTTAGACTTCTGGCTTCCAGAACTGTGAGAGAAGTCTCTGTTGCTTTAACCCACCAAGTTTTGGTAATCTGTTATAGCAGTCCTGAGATTGCAAAAATAATCTTCATATAAATGTGTAGTCACATTTACATATTCAAAAACACTGTGATATATTGGCATCAATATTAGGTTATTATGTATTTCTCTATCTCCCTGTCCCTCTCTCTCGATTTTTAAATTTTCAGTGCTGGGGATTGAACTGAGAGCCTCATAGCATGCTAGGTTAGCACTCTACCACTGAACAACATCTCCAGCACTGATGATGTATTTCTTTTAAGTAGTAACTTGTACTACTAATCAAATTTTATAAAATTACTTAAAATTTAAATCTTTAGTAATCCTCATATGCAATATATAATAGGCTACCATTTAAACCAGAAACATTTTATTTATAAAAGGTGAATTAAAGAATTGTAAAATAAAAAAATATTGTTATAAAACTCTGAGAGGAGAAAACATAATTTGTTGACAGATGGGAAGTGGCATGGGATGGGATGTCATGGTTTATTAGAAAATAAATGTTCATTAGAACAGATTCTGAAATTTATATTGCTTATAAATATACTACTTTGTGATCTGATGTTTAGAATATTACCATTTTGGATTAGAAATCAGGTGGTCTGTTTTTCTAAAAGTTGTATTTATTTCTAAAAGGTATACAGAAGGACAGTTGGATTGGCATTCCATTTTCAAACCAAGAACACTTCTATAATTTCTTCATTCATGTTACATTAAAAGATACATTATATATAGACACTGTTGTATTACCTCTTTACAATAACTTATTTCCCAAGAGCTAACGTTATTACATTATTCTGCTTTAGTCTTCAAGTATTTTAGTTAGAAGATTTCAATATCCCAATTTGGTGATGATCATGTTGAGAAAGGTTTATATAATTAATAAAATTTGTGTGATCTTCTTATTATAAATTTTATATATATATATGTATATATATTTTTTTTCTCTCTTGACTTCAACCAACCATTGTTTTGGTGAATTAGTTAAAAATATACTCAGAGTGAGGTAAGTTATTTTTTAGAAATTATTTATTCTGCCATTCCCATCCTCTACCTGAGATAGTTTTCTATCATCTTTGGCTTAGTTTCATAATGTTCTGGCTTGGTGGTAAGTGGATTGATTTGCACTGGCCTTTGGGTTGTTAGGAGACAGGACAGCACAAAGACTTGGGTTTTTGCACTCCTGCTTTTCTCCTTCAGAAAGAAAAATAAATGCCACAGGATGAGTCTTTTCCATGGAGATGAAGCAAGAAATAAATACTTCCTGGATAAGAATTAGGTTGGGTCAGGACTATTAAATTGGGGCTGCTGATGAAGCATCTGAGGAAAGTCCACAGTGTACCCTAGATTTTATTGGTTTATATCTCACACTGCATTGTAGAAAACTTGAAGAAAGGGACTATATAATTCCTCACATATGATGGCTGCTTAGAGAAAACATATGAGATGAATGAATAAATAAATGAACTGTATCAGACTAGGTTGTCTGTCCTGATAATAAAATGATAACAATACATATCTCTATTATAAGCAAAAGTATATTTCTGTGTGCTATAGGAAACTTACTTGTTTACTTCCTAGTCTTACTATAATAGGGGCTATACATATTCACTTATCTATCTCCTGACCATCCATAAAAGATCCTAAACCTATATGATAATCTAGAATCTTGCTATTCAATATGTGGTTTAGCAAAGAGCTACTAAATTATCACCTGGAAGCTTATTAAAATTGAAAAATCTTGGGTCCACCCCAAGAATTTGCATTTGAACAAGATCCTGAATATAATTAGTTGGATAGTATTAAAGAAAATTTCAATCATTTAGAATAATAATTATAATATTTAACCTTGTTTGACAAAGTTGAGATTATCTTCTATTGAATTAGAACCCTTGGATTATTAGGACATTGCTTTGTTAGAAATTGCAAAAACAAAACAAAACAAAACAAACAAACAAAAAACAAACCCCAAAACTTACAATCAGTAGCATTCCTAATTGTAATGTAAAAGAGAACTCAAGAGTTGAAATATCACACAAGTGGTCAGACCGTACTGTACAATTATTTGGGAATGATGGGCAGGCATAGATAAAGTTGGGGAATGATAGCTGTCGTATTGTATAATTATATTGTGTGCCTGCGTGAATACATAAAAGTGAATCCCACCATTATGTTCACTTACAATATGCAAATTAAAATATGGGAAAAATAAAAATAAAAAATATGGGAAGAAAAATAACATGACATATGGTATAGTCAATAAGTGTTTATTATGAATGAATGAAATAAAGAATTAAAGAGATATTACAGAATAAATAGAATCACTTTGAGTTTCATAAATGAAGAACTTGGACTGATATATTGAGTTTACTGAATGTGACTTTGTGAAAAATAAAAGAAAAGGTTTGGAGATATAGCTCAGTTGGGAGAGTGCTTGCCTCACATCACAAGGCCCTGGGTTTGGTCCCTAGCACCACACACACACAGGAGAAGGAGAAGGAGAAGGAAAAAGAAAAATATAGTTGTAAGTAGAAAAGCCCCAAAATTAGTGGGTAATTTGTGAATGTGTAATCTTTTTTATTCATTTTCAAATAATTGTCAAGGACCTAGTATATTCCCGACCACTTGCTAATTGAATAGATTGGCAAGTTAATAAGTTCTAAGTTTCATTTTCCTCATTTCCTCAAACAGCGATAATTGACTTCCTAGGACTCTTCATCTTGTCTCCTAAAGTTTTCACCTGATCATTTTGTTTCCTGGCTCTCCTCATCTTCTTCTTTTTTGAGGGGTGGTGGTGGGTGCTGGGGATTAAACTCAGAGGCACTCGACCACTGAGCCACATCCCAGCCCTATTTTGTCTTTTATTTACAGGGTCTCACTGAGTTGCTTAGAGCCTCACCAAACTGCTGAGGCTGGCTTTGAACTTTTGATACTTCTGTCTCAGCCTCCAGAGAGAGCCACTGGAATTATAGGTATGTGCCACCACACCTGGCTCTCATCTGTTTATTAAATCACTGTAACAAAAGATTTACCTTTGAGATTCATATCTCTAATAAATGCATTTGTAGGAGTTTCTTTCTATTGATTATTTACTGTCATTCTAATGGGCTGTGTTAGTGTTTTGCAGGATAACACTTTGAAAAAATTGAAGTTGGACCCACTCTCATGGAAGTTGTAGTTTAGTGGAGAGGGAGGATTATGTAAAATAATTCTGAACAATTTAATGTTGAATGTGAAGAACAAGTTAGGTAATATGATATGCACATAACTTGTTTAGAATTGAGTGGAAGAGACTATTTCCATTAATGTAATTTGAGCATACCTTTGCATTTTAATTACTTTATCACTGTTGTGTGTATGGCCATTTAAGTCCCAAATTTTTATCAAATAAGTGGATCTTAGGGCAGTAATTCATTTTTTAATTAATTTTAAAATACCACCAAGTTTTTATGTTATTGCTTATAATATTTCAATTCTAGTGCATTTGGTTTTTGCATAACATTTATTACTAAATACTGCTTATGAGTACATATCAAGGTTAATTACATATTTTTGTTCAGTATAAAAAACATACAAAGAGAAAAGTAATAAAATGATTCAAGTATGCCAATATGAAGAAAATATCAACTGTATTAACAGTGACTATTTTGATTTTTTTGAATTAAGTGTGATCCTTTCTTTTTTTTTTTTTTTTTGGCAGTACTGGGGATTGAACTCAGGGTAGCTTTATCATCATGTTACATCCCCAGCCCTTTTTATTTTATGAGAGGGTCTCACTAAGTTCCCTAGGCTCACCTTGAACTTGTGATCCTCCTGCCTTAGCCTCTCCAGTTACTGGGATTAGATGTGTCGGCTCCTTTTCCTGATCATCAGGTGTTATCTTAATGGCAGTAATGCCAGCAGGTGAATTGAAGGAATCCTGAGATATCAATTATCTTCATGTGATGTGAGGATATTTTGATGTCAAAATAAGTCCTACTGCAATACTGAATATAGACTGTGAATGTGAATATGTATTCCTTCATACAATTAAAAGAAGGGAATTAAAGACTCACTTGCAAAGTTTTTACATAGCTTAGTGTTTGTATAGTAAAGTGTTTCCAAGGAGTGTGGGTGCACCATACATCATACTTTGAGAATTCCCACAGATGATTTGTGAGCATGTCCAGTGCTCACATGGAGCACTGGAAAAATTAACAGCTATGGGTTTGTATCCAGTCTGGACAATGCTAGGCACTTGTCACAATCTTGGCCCCAAATGCAGTTTCTGGGAGGTACAGATTCAGGAAACATTACTGAGTTTTTCCAGTGTCCATGGACCGCTGTCTGCTTTACTGAATCAGAGTTCTGGAGGAGCTGGGCATCAGCTAGTGAATCCTGGCTTTCCACTGCAGAGTGGGGCCACATCTCTCTGGTCAGCTGAAAGAAGAAGAGAACCATGCCTGTTTTGAGACCTCTCTGGGGAATATTTCACAAACTCATCATTCATTCTTGTGTCAAGAGTCTTGCCCTCATTAAGGAATTCTTTCTTGTGTCTATTCCCTGAGGTTTTAGGCTAAGCCTGCTTTCACTGTTACCTTCCAGTAAAGATGAGCAAAAACTAATTATCAAATAATCATGGCCATTTAGCCCCTTTAACTTTTTCCCCCTCTGGTTTACAAAATAGTCTCAGGTGCTTTAATGTTCTTGAGATTATCAATCTATCTCAGAGATATATTGTATATGTGTATTATATATATATACACACACATGTGTGTATATATGTGTGCATATATAAATAGTCATGTGTATATATGTGTGTGTATATATAAGATATATATACATGTATATATGTGTGTGTGTCTATATAAATGTGTGTATGTATATATCAGAAATCTTGAACATATTACAGTTTTGTAAGACAAAGCTTTAGTATTGAAAAAGGAGTTTAATTGGAGGCCAAATACCCATGAGAAATTAGATGTCTTTATGCACAAGCTGATGTTCTTTCTTTCTCACCTCTATAAACTCCCCCTTGGACCTCTAGCACAACTCCTAGCGTTTCTAAAATGCAAACTTTAGAAAGGTCAGGGTTTAGAGAAGTGTGGTTATTTGGAGAAAGAGGGAAGTTAGGAGAAAAGCAAATTATTTTATTATTCTTAAGGCTTCAGAGTGAGAATGAAAACTAGGCAGTGTTTCCCATGCCACTCAGGAGGGCATGTGCTACACCGCCTGTCCTTCCGTAAGCAGGAGTATAAACATAGTTGAGTTTGTGGTCACTCCTGGTCTTGTCTCAGGGGTTTTGGTCATGCAAACACTAATCATTATGGTGATCCACTGTTAGTACCAGCACAAAATATTAACAGTGATAAAATCTGCTGGCTCTGATGTGTGAACCCTTCAAATGTGCTCAAAGACAACACTCCTCACCTCCTTAAACACCCTCTTTGTGCCTTTATTTATAAAACTAGCAGAGTCAGCTCCGCTGGGAGATTCTAATGTGAAGTGCATTTTGCAAAGGGCCTTATATAAATCACATAATTTAAATCTCTCGACAATGTTAACAGGTGGGTCTTGTTCTCCCATACATTTTAATGATGAGAACATCGAGACATAGAAAATAAGGTAACTTTCCTATTGTCAATACCTAAATATTCACAAGGCTGTGGGTTTTTAAAAAATTATTTATTTATTTATTCTAATTAGGTATATATGACAGCAGAATACATTTTGATTCCTTGTACAAAATTGCAGCACACCTTTTCATTTCTCTGGTTGTGCACGATGTAACATTACACCATATGTGTAGTCATACATGTACCTAGGGTAATGATGTCCATCTCTTTACACCATGTTTCTTGACAAAGCTGTGTTTTTAATCCATAAAATAAGTGCATTGCCTTCTCTTTTTTTCTGTTTGTTGAAATCTTTCCTGTTTGTGGTAGATTCATTGTAAAAAAAATGTTGTATCTCTAGCAATTAGAGAAATGCAAATCAAAACTACGCTAAGAATTCATTTCACTCCAGTCAGAATGGCAATTACCAAGAATACAAACAACAATAAGTGTTGGCGAGGATGTGGGGGGAAAGGCACACTCATACGTAGCTGGTGGCACTGCAAATTGGTGCAACTAATCTGGAAAGCAGTATGGAGATTCTTTAGAAAGCTTGGAATGAAACCACCATTCAACACAGCTATCCCAAGCCTTGGTCTATCAGAATACCATGACACAGCCACATCAATGTTTATAGCAGCTTAATTCCCAGTACATAAACTGTGAAACCAACCTAGATGTCCTTCAATAGGTGAATGGATAAAGAAACTGTGGTATATATACACAATGAAATATTACTCAGCATTAAAAGAGAATAAAATTATGGCATTTGAAGGCAAATTGATGGAGTTGGAGAATATTGTGCTAAGCGAAGTAAGCCAATCCCCAAACACCAAATGCTGAATGTTCTCCCTGATAAGTAGATGCTGATACATAATGGGGGGAGGGAGCATGGGAAGAATGGATGAATTTTGGATTGGGCAAAGTGGGGGGAGAGGAGGGGCCATGAGGGTAAGTAAGATGGTAGAATGAGATGGACTTCATTATCCTAGGTACATGTATGATTGCAAAAATGATGTGATTCTACATTGTTTTCAACCAGAGAAATGGTTTTTGTTTCATTGTACACAAATGCTCCATTTGTGTACAATGAAACAAAATGCATTCTACTGTCATATATGACAAATTAGAAAAACTTAAAAATGTTAATATAAAAAATTGTTGCAATTTTTACTCTTCTCTATATTCAGATCATTTGAAATGTTATACTATAGATTTTTCTCTTCAACAGATGGGATTCGATCCTCTATTCCTCCAGCCTTGTTATTGCTTTTTTGTCCAATAGAATGGAGCAGAATCCACAGTGTGGCAGTTTCAAGCCCAGGGTTTCAGAGGTATTGGGCTTTTCTGCTATTTCCCTCAGAATTGTGTTGCTGTGTGAACAAGCCCCAGTTAGCCAGCTGGAGACTGTGATAACTGGTGGGAGGAATCCCAGCTGTCTCATCCAAGGGTTTCCTAGTTCAGCCTGCAGCTCTCCATGGGAGAACCCAGCCTAGATCAGTAGAGCCTTACTAATCTGCAGGTGACAACAGGTGTAGGAGTGAGCCAGCAAGAGACCACAAGAATTGTCTCCAAACAACTTGAGGACATTAATGATCATTATTGTTTTAAACCATTGAGTTTTGGAGAATTTTCTTGTATAACCCAGTGAATGGTACATCATTTTTGAAATCAATTCAGATGCTTAATCTCCCATGTAATTTTTCTCTATCCCTCCACATGGAAGTGATCCTGCCCGCCATGTCTTTTTCCTTTAATTTTTATTACTAACTTGTTTTTTGCAATTTGTCATTTCATAAATTATTATTGATGTTCAAGGATTTAAAACTTCAATTATTTGAAGTAGTGCAAGCTCAAGGCAATGCTGTTATTTTTATTCCTATACAACTTCTTGCAGGACTGTGGCTCAGTGGTATAGTATTTGCCTAGCATGCCTGAGGCCCTGGGTTTGATCCTAAGTACTACAAAATTACAGTTGGGCATTACATAAAATTATTTATATTAAGTATACTAATACTACACTGAATCAAAACTGTAGGGCTGGGTTTAAATCCAGCAGATCTCTGTAATCCAAATCTCAAGGAAGACCTTCATGAAATTACTGATCTTTCAAATGCCTTGAATTGTATACATTTGAATGTCATATTTATTATTTATATATCTTGTCTTTGCTAGAATGAAAGTTTTTGGAGGCTAAATTCTTTATCTTCATTCTCTGTGCATTGCTGATGTACTAAATATTTAAATTGTTTATTTCATTATACTGAAGTAGTGAACAAGACTCTTCATAAAAATTATGTCTTTATGACTGATTTAGATAAAGTTGATGGATTATTTGCTTCTAGCTTTATAATAATATCAAATGTGTTATTCTTACATGATCTATTTGGTCCTTATGTTATAACAGAAATAGAAACTAAAAATTTGGAGAAGTGAATTTTTCAGGAGTTGCAATGTGTGCTTCTCCATTCCTACCAAAATAGGAAAACAGTGGTTTCATTGGGCTCCTTAAAAGCAGAGCCTGAGATAGAAATTACTTTTGAAAATAACATATTGAGGAAGAACATTTGGGGGATATAAATAAGAAAAGCACAACAAGACATAGGAAGAAGCTAAGCAAATATGTTATCTGGTTCAACATGAATTTCAGCCTGATCTTATGGGAAGCTCCAGATCATGAATCGTACCACACTGTTGGTTCCACTTTGAGGCAAATGACTTGTCTACCCTATGCAGGTGTCCATGGGAGTGAGTGGGGTATGTGTGTCTGTGTGTTAGTGTGTGTGTGTGTGTGTGTGTGTGTGTGTGTGTGTGGCTTCTAACCTTTAGCAGAAGAAGGAGCTTTGAGTCATTAACTCTTAGATCAAGGGATTGATACATTGGCCCACTGAAGGGCATCTGGCATGGCACCTTGAGCTTTTTCTAAAGTTTATTTGGGAAAAAAATTAAATCACACATTTTCCATGTCCAGGAACTCTCAAACTTAAGAAAGTTAGCCACATCCACATAGTCTAGGGAACAAGAAAGAATAATCAATAACAAAGAGAATATGTTTGTATTTATCCATAAATATATATATATATATATATATATATATATATATATATATATACACACACATATATATATGAGAGAAATAAGAGGATGTATAATATAAAACATATATCTGTACACATATGCATGCATGTATATAATACATATATACACATATAGATCCACATACATAAATATTGATAAACAATATCTCCATACACATATATATTCCATATTATATACACATAATAAAATCTGTAAGATGTACCAAAATATATATTGTGATTATCAAAGATTTATGGTATTAAACATATTTTTGTTTCCTTCATACTTTTTCAATTTTCAAAACTTCCTTAGTTGAGCATGTGTAGATGCAATAATTACAAAGAATAAGACAACTGTGGGAGAGAATAATGTTGATTATTTTTTATTTTTGTTCCATTACATGTACCATGAGTAGGTTGGACAAGTATTTCAGAATTTCTCCAGATTGTAGTTTTTGGGGATTTTGAGTCAATATGAATTCCATGATATAATGTGTCTAAAAATACCTAGAGGGATAAGAGTTATAGGTGAAGAATAAATAAGAAGCTTCTCTTTAACCATCAAGAGGCAGATCAGGAACAAAGAGTCCCAAGGGTTGCTCCATTTACAGTAAGAGGAAAACTTTTCAGTTTTTACTGAAAACTGCACTTAGTGGTTTTTATTATTGTTTGCAATGGGGTTTTTCCACTCTAGTTAAAAACACCTAAAATGAGAAGAGCCTGCATGACTACTTCCTGGTCAACTTGAAAGGACAAGTGGAAATTTTCAGAAGACACTGCTCTGTAGAGGAGAGGAAACCAGGAGGTAAATGGGTGGAGATCAACCAGGGTTCAGGTGTTCATGATCCAAAGTCTTAGAATCAAATGGAAAACCCTATGCACAGAGATGGCTTCAGAAAGACATATCTACCTTGTCTCCCAGAATTTAATCCTATCTAGAGGCTTCAGACCATATATTTCTTATAAATCTGAGATGCAAACACTGAATTATTTACTTAGCCACCCCACTTGGATGTCTTATGAGACAGCTAAAGCTTAATGTGGTCAAAACAGAGCCTTTAGTTTCTCCCTTTATGCCTGGCTCTCCTCAGCCTTTTCCATCTCTGCAAATGGCACTACCATCGACCTAGTTACCACATCCAGAAGCCTGAGAGTCATTCTTGACTTCTTCTTTTCCCTCATATTCCACATCCAATTCATCAGCAGATCCTGTCAATTCTCTCTCCAACATGTACCTCATGCCCATTTATTTTTTCTTTATTTTGAGAACCCCTGTTCTATCTAAATCATGACCGTGTTTACCTGGACTTCTGGAAAACTCTCCAGATTGTTTCTTTCATTTCCTACAATAGCTCCTACTGTTTTTTCCAGAGTGCTGCCACAGGGAGTTTTAAAAAAATTCAAATGAAGTTTATGTTGCTTCTCCATTTACACTCACTGTTGTTATAATGTTATAGCTTGGACAAATGTTCTCCAAAGGCTCATGTAGTAAAGGCTTGTCCCCAGTGCATGGTGCTACTGGGAGCTGGTAGAACCTTTAGGAAGTGGGACATAGGGGGGAGGTCTTTTGATTGGTAGGTCAATGCCCTTAGAGGAGATATCATGACCTGGACCTTTTCTTCTTCCTTTTTATGTTTCCTGGTCACATGGGGTGAGGGGCTTGCTTTCCCAAATTACTATCATGATGCACTGCCTCCTACAGTCTCAAAAACGAGAGAGCCAATTGAACATGGCTCGAAACTGTGAGCGCCCCAAGCTCCTTTGTCCTCATAAATTGATGATCTCAGGTGTTTGTTATAGTAATGGGAAGCTAACTAGCACATAGATTTCAAACCATGCTTCTACCTGTGGATCACATTTGCTTACATACTCTGACTTATTCTCCTCTTCATCTCCAGCTACCATTTTGTTTTAATTCCTAGGATGTCCAATTTCTTTGTAAGTCTCAAAACATACTCACTTAGGCCACAAGGATTTTCTCTACTCTTTCTTTATCTCGAATGTTTTTCCATGGATCCACTCTCTTCTATCAGTCTACTGATTAAGTTTCACTCCGTCAGTATGACCTGTCTATCATCTGCCTACTGGAAACTGGACCTTACTATCATTCTGTATCATAATACCCTGTGTTTCTTGAGCTCTGTGTCAGTTATTGTATATTAGTTTATCACGAAGAGCCTGTTTCCTCCACTTGAGAAAAAGCTATCAGAAGACAAGAATTTTGTCTTCTTTGTGGGATACACAGTCTCTCTACAAATACCTGGCTCATGGTAATTATTTGATAAGTCTTTGTTCAAGACACAAATAAATATGTGTGGG
This sequence comes from Spermophilus citellus, assembly GCF_964194105.1. NCBI lineage: Eukaryota > Metazoa > Chordata > Mammalia > Rodentia > Sciuridae > Spermophilus > Spermophilus citellus. Next base: position 33,407,961 of record NC_138185.1, on the reverse strand, counting down.
CTTGGACCTCAACATATAAGACATCTAAATATATTATTGACCATGACAAGAGGAGAATATATTCAGAAATGACTACTTTGAACATCATTCTCAATTGTATATGTTCTCTAAATTTTTGGAGAGTTTAGCTGACAATAAAACATTTAAAGACTATTATCAGTTCTCTACCATATAGCATCTGCTGATTGAAATAGATTATAGATCAATTGTGACAGGCAAATCCTGCTGATATTACAGCAATAAGATGTGGGCCTTTAAGAGGTGGATAGACCATGAGAGGCTGACCTCAGGGGTGGGAGTAGTGATTTTATAAAATGATGAGTTGATCTCCTTTCTCTCTCTCTCAAACTCTCACATTCTCCATGTGATCATATGGCATGAAGTCTTCTCCAGTTGCTGGTGCATTGATTGGACTTTCTAGCCTCTAGAACTGTAAGCCAATAAATTTCTGTGCATTGTTAGTTACCCAGTCTCAGGTATTCTGTTACAACAGCACAAAATGAATAAGATCATACCTAGAATTTAAATTTTAAAAAATATAATTAAATATAGTATTTATTTGTGTATCTCTAGTAGTAATTTTTCTTTTAACCCATAGTATAATAGAAAAATATGTTTTAAAATTCAAATACTTGGGTTCAAATCCCAGCTCTTTCAAATCCAAGTTGGGGGGATTGGAATAAATTTTACTTCTTTCTTATATTCTTAGGGTTTTTCCTTGCCTGGCATTGAGCAACTTATTGCCTGCCACCCTTCTTTTCTTAAATCCCACCACACCTACAGGGAAAAAATAAAATATTCAAAAAGAACAAGGGGATTCATCAAAACCTTAATGTGAAAAGCAACAATTGTAATCATAAAATTCTACATAGTCATTGTGGCTATTTACAAGAGGAGCTTATTCAAGTGATTAACATGTAGTGGGGTTGCACTTGTCATATTTAATGACAAGGGGGATAGTTTTCACTATGAGAATTACTCCGTGGCTCATTTTTGATTGACTATTTCTCTCTGCTGAATATTTATGATGCAAACAAGCGTGATACCTAATACATTCACATGTCACTGAAATACAGGAATGTGTACTGAGAAATGTGTTATTAACAAACATCATATAGCGTTCTCAAAGATGGCTTTGAGATCCTTAGGTGATATATGGTCCTATATATCCCACTGTTGACTGAAATGTAAAGATGTAGTTCACAACTACTTAGCCAATTGGTTAGCATCCTTAAAGCTCCAATGTGTTTTCTGAAGGTCTTGTCTTAATTTGAGCCTGGTGAATGATCTTAACCTCATTTTGCAGATTCTATACAAAGCATCAGCTGGGTTTCTAAGTACTCATTGCTAAATTCCCTTCTCATTTGATGTTTGCATTCTTTAAAAAGAATTCAACTTTTATTTTGTTCATTTGTTTTTATGAGGTGCTGAGGATTGAACCTAGCACCTTCACCTGTGCTGGGCAAGTGCTCTACCACTGAGCTACAGCCTCAGCCCCTGATGTTTGAATTTTATCTGGGATAATCCATTACTGAACCTATGCTGTGAGTGCTCTTTATCAATGATGTGGTCTGTAAGGATGGAAGAAACTTTCTAATTCTATCTCATGTAGCTTCAGCCCCCACCCCCCTGAAACAGAATTATATTACAGCAGTATTTCCCTGGACCCACAAGGTGTAGGTGATTTTCCTCTGAGAGTTATTGTTCCCATGCTTGTAAATAAGTACTCCTTCTAACGCATAGTCAAACAAGGCTGCTTTTTTGTTATTACTCATCCTTTTCTCAATTCTCACAGCAAACTGGTGTCTGAATCTCAACCTAATTGCCAAAATCTTGGCCCCATTAGTATTTTCTGTCTGGTAAGTCCCATTCATCAGAGTCAACTGAATTTCAAAGTCCTTCTAAATGATCTCTGGAAGGAAACAGCTCCTGGCAATTAAAAAAAAACAAAACAATAATTTATAATCATCATATATTGACTAAGGTTGGTCATAATATTTATAAATAACCATAGAAACACATGACTAACAGGATCTACACAGTTGCTTCCAAACCTCCTTCCAGCACCAACAGAATCACATAACACTAACAATCTGAAATGCCAGGTGATGGAAATATTGCTTACACAAAGATAAACCTGCTGCACTGATTTCTTCATGGGTTACTTCACAGGCAGTGCAGCCTGTTTTGAATTTCAGGGTTCTGTATCCTTACAGCCTCCAGATGACTGCTGATTGATGAAACCATAGTTCAACCATGCCTGCTTAGTTCAGAAAAGAGATTTCAGAAATAAGAAATATTTAACATAGAAATATTTTGTGTTCCATCCTAGAAGATAATAGAGGCAAACTTTACAACTAAAGTAGTAGTCTTTCATTCAGGAGCAAAAGGAATGCAGTCAATTCTCACATAAAGAATTAAACAAAGACTGAATGCTACCAGAGTGCTGTGGAGGCAAGTGTTGGGGGTGGGGGACAGGTGCTATTTCTGCCTAATTAAACTTGACCTATGAAATCATGTTGGGAAGTGCTTTGTTCCTACATCATTTACCCAAGGATGACTTCAGGAGGCAGGAAATAAGAATTGACTGGCTCTGGACTGTAATAAGTGCAAACTGACTTTCTATGATCAGAAACATTAACCCTCTTGCCTGTTTGAATGCCCTAACGAGATGTTCCTTGTTCCAATCTTCACATATATACTCAATGTGTTTATCTCAAGGTTTTTATATTCTGCCTTCTAAGTTGAGTATTGAGGATATGACAACCAACACAAAAGATGGGCGTGACTTGAAAATGAAGATGGTGTCTATAAGTTAAATAATTGGCCTAGTGACAAAAACACTGTAAGCTTTAGTTAGTAAAATGTTAAGAATCATTGAAAAATAATATACTTATGAATAAAATGGCCATATTAGAATTCTTTGTTATTTTATCATTTTGGTCTTTTACTATAAGGTAGTTAATCCTACTCGAGTTTTATAGCATCATATAGCTTTGGACACAACCTGTGTGTTTCATAGTCATAGTCAATCAAGATTAAGACAATATAGATATATAGATGTCTAGAGACAGAGATATTTATCAAGGCTAGAAGTTTTGAATTTCAGGGTTCTGTATCCTTTTAGACTTCTAATATGATACTGGAAGGTGCTGAATACATAGTAAATAAAGTGGATCTTTAAAGATGACTTCTCTGACTCTGTTTTTTAATTTTTCACTTTTAACATGTAAGTTGAAGGCTAAGTGTTACTCTTCCTATTTTAGGATTCTTAAAAGACAAAGGAGATAGATACCATGACCCCCTTCCCCCACCATGAGTGTGTTCGTAGTGTGTGTGAGAGTTAATGTACATGTTTATTTTCTGAAATGTTTGTAAGTTGTAGACATGATTTTGTCTCACTTCTAAACATTTCACTGTGTTTCCTAAAACAAGAACATTCTGTTATAGGGTTACAATATAATGAGCCAAATCTGGGAAATCAATATTTCCACAAGATTATGTAATCCACAGACTTCTTCAGTTCTTGCCAATTGCCCCTGGTGTTATTTTTCTAGCCTAGGATCCAGTTCAGGATCCTATACTAGCATATTGCCGTGCTGACAGTTTTTTCTGGGATTATTTCGAGTTCTTCCTAGTCTTCCGTGACTCTGATGTCTCAGAAGAGCACAGAGTGGTCACCATGCAAAGTGCCTCCAGCTCAGGTATGCTGTCTCATCATGAGATCCAGTCTGTGTGTTCATGCCAGGAATACAAAGAAGTGATGCTGAGTTCCTCTCATGGCATCATAGCAGGAGAATGGGTTTTGAAATAAGAAATGTAAATATCAGGCAGTGTGATCCAGACAAAATTGTAAAGCACTGAATTTCAGTTTTCTTATCTATAAAGTATAAACATTAACATGAACCTTATACTGTTCCATTTGTATGATAATGGAAAACTGTATATTAAGGTAAATTGCTTAGTCCAAAATGTGGCCCATATGAATTGCTCCACAAATGTGAGTTGGTACTGCCTTAGTCTTAGAAGTTGTACATAAGTAATAGGCCTTTAGAAATTTTAGTAACTGATACTGTGGTTCACAAAGGAAGCAGCTATTTAGGGCAAAACACTTGGGAGGAGGAAGAGGTGGGTGCAATGACTGTTTTATGTGAGGTTTAGGATGAACTGAATCATTTAGTTCTGCAGACTAATCCTGTCCATGATAACTCATGGAAACCTGGGCTTTAAGTCATAATCCAGCCATACAGTCAGTCAATGTGAGATTCCTCTTGCACCCAGCACCAGCATGTTCAATTTGGATGAAGGAAAAATGGCAGAACTGGGGGAATTGACTATCTGAGAGAAAAGCTGAAAGACCTCACCTCCCAACTACACTAGTCTTACCCAGTGGCACTTTGTTTTCTAAGGGCTGAATTCTCTCTTAAAATGAAGGTCATCTTAGTTTGTCTTTTTGAAAGATGCATTTTATTTTTCAGAGCAGTTTTATATTCACAGCAAAATTGAGCAGATGGTACAAAGAGTTTCTACACATTTGCTGCCCTGACATAGGCAAAGCCTCTCTCACACTGGAGTGGTACATTCGTTATAACACATGAACCTACATGGACACATTATTATCACCCAAAGTCTATATTTACATTAGATTTCACTCATGATGTTTCACATTCTATTGACAAATGTGTAGTGGTTTGTGTTCAATATTACAGTATCCTGCAGAATAATTTCACTGTCTTAAAACTCCTCTAAGCTCTGCCCATTAATCACTTCTTCTCCCCAAATCAACTACTCCTAATTTTACTGTCCATAGACATGCCTATTCCAGAATGTTAAATGATTGGAACCACAGAGCATGTGGCCTTTCAGATTGGCTTCTTTCGCTTATCAATATACATTTCAGTTTAATAGCTTGGTTATTTTTAAGGCTGAATACTCTTTCATTGTCTGAATATACCACAGTTAATTTATTCATCCATCTACAAAAGTGCATCTTGGTTGCTTCCAAGTTTTGGCAATTATGTCAAAAACTGATATACATGCATGTGAAAGTTTTGTGTGAGAGCATGTTTTTAACTCATTTGGGAGATACTAAGGAGTGAAATTGCTGCATCATATGGCAAAAGTTCATTGAGTTTTGTAAGAAACTGTCAAATTATCTCCTAAAGTGTTTATACCATTTTTGCATTACCCAAAGTGAATAAGAAATCCTATTTTCCACATCCTCACCAGCATTCGGTGTTATCAGCATTTTGGACCATGGCCATTCTAACTGGTGTACAGTGGTAGCCCACTGACGCATTGTTTCACAGTTTCCTGATGATGTGCTATTGAATGTCTTTTTATATGCTATTGTTTGTGCATTTTCTTGGTTAAGATGTCTGTTCAGTTAATTTACCTATTTTCAAATCTGTTTTCTAATTGCTGAGTTTCAAGATTTTCTTATGTTAAGCAGCTGTCCTATATCTGATATGCCTTTTGCAAATATTTTACCCCAGTCTGTTTTGTTTTTCTTCTAATTTTCTTGACAGTTACTTTGTAGAGCAGAAGTTTTCAGTTTCAATGAAGTCCAACTTATCAATTTTTCTTTCATGAATTGTCATTATCTTACCTGACTTCATGTAGGTGTTCTTCTATGTTATCATCTGGGAGAGTTATGATTTCCCATTTAGGTCAATGATCTATTTTGAGTTAATTCTTGTGAAGGGTATAAATCTATGTCATCCTCCCCTCCTCTTTATCCTCCTCCTCTGGCTTGTTCAATTCAGTCACTTCAGCACCATTTGTTGAAAATGTTGTTCCTGCTCTACTCTGTCATCTTTGCTCCTTTGGAAAAAAATCAGCTGACAGTGTTCACAAGAGTCTATGTCTGAGCTTTCTATTCTGTTCCATTGATCTATTTATCTATCTTTTTTCCAATACAGTGCTATTTTGATTACTGTAGCTTTGAGTATGTCTCAAAATCCACCTTCCAGTTTTTTCTTCTCCTTTAATATATGTTGGCTACTCAGTGTCTTTCATGTCTATACATAACTTTAGAATCAGTTTGTCAATATCCACAAAATAGCATGCTAAGACTTTGTGATTGAAGTGAATCTGTACATTAGAATGGGAATAAATGATATCAGGATAATATTGTGTATCCCAAAACATGCAATACTTCTCCATTTATTTAGTCCTTCTTCAATTTATTTCATCAGTATTGTGGCTTTCCTCACACTGACTTTGTAAATATATTGAGATTTATACTGAAGTATTTCATTTTTAATGTGTTAATATAATTTATATCTTGTCATTAATTATATAATTTTCTATTAACTTGCATCCTGAAACTTTACTTAGAATTGCTTTTTAACTTCAGAAATCATTTGCTAATTCTTTCAGCTTTTCTACATAACTTATCATGTCAGAGGTGAGCAAAATGTTTTATTTCTTCCTAATTAATACTCCTTTAATTTTTTTTTGTATTGTTTTCTGTAGGACTTTTAGTTCTACATTGAAAAGGAGAGGCAAGAGAAGTCATCTTTGCTTTTAGATATCTTGGTGGGAAAGTTTCTAGTTTGTCACTGTTAAGAATAATGTCAGTTGAAATTTTTTTTACAGATGTTATTTATCAAGTTGAGGAATATTTTTTTCTTTTACCATGAATAGACCTTGGATTTTGTCAAAGATTTTCTATATCTGTTGATATAATCATATTACTTTTTCTTTGGCCTGTTGATGTGATGGATTACATTGACTAACTTTTGAATACCATACTTGTACATATCTGGATTAAATCACAGTTGGTTGTCATGTGTAATTCTTTTCATGTATTTCTGGATTTCTTTTGACATATTTTTTAAAGGATTTTAAAAATCTATGTCATTAGAGATATTATTCTGTAGTTTTCTTTTCTTATAATGTATTTTTTTTTCTGATTTTTGATTTACCAGAGTAAACCTAACCTTACAGAATGATTTAGAATGTATTTCCTCTGCTTCTAACTTCTGGAGAGATATAGAAAAGTAGTTTAGTTTCTTCCTTAAATGTTTGGTAGAATTCACCAGTATAACCATCTGGGGTTGGTACTTTCTATTTAAGAAAGCTATTAATTATTGATTCAATTTCTTTAATAAATATAGATATAATATTTTAATTATTTCTACCTATTTGGGCAGATTGTGTGTTTTAAGAAATTGGTCCCTTGAATCTAGATTAGCCAACTGATGGTCATAGAATTGTTTATAATATTCCTTTATTGTCATTTTTATGGCCATGGTGTCTGTTACAAGGTCCTCACTTTTATTTCTGATGTTAATAAGATGTTTTCTTTCTTTTGTTTTAGGCAACTTGGCTAGATGCTGCCTGAATTTACTGATCTTTTCCAAGAGTGAGATGTTTTAAAAAAATTCTCTACCAATTTCCTGTTTTCAATTTCATTGAATTCTGCTCATTTTTTTTCTTTCCTTTACTTTTTTTTTAAGCTTGGAATTAATTTACTCCCCTCCTCAAGTTTCCTAAAATGAAAGCTTGCATCATTGATTTCAGATCTTTCTTTTTTAATGTATGCATTAACTTTACGTTATAAATTTCCTATTAAGCACTGACTTAGCTACATTTTATAAATTTTGCTATTGTATTATTTTTTAATTTAGTTCAAAATATTTAAAATTTTCTCTTGATATTTTTTCTTTGACCTCAGGTGTACTTTAAGTGTGTATTGTTTAATTTCCAAGTATTTGGGAGATTTTCCAGGTATCCTCCTTGTATGATTTGTAGCTTAATTTCATTGCATTCTGAGAACAGATATTTCGTGATTTTCCTTTCTTTTCAGTTTGGTAGTGTTTTATGGTACAGAACATGTTCTATCTTGGCAAACGTTCCACTTGAGCTTCAGAAGAATGTGCACTCTTCTCCTGTTGGATGAAACTGTCTACAGATTCATTATGTTCAGTTGATTGTTCATTTTGTTGAATTCAACTATGCCCTTACTGATTTTCTGATTGCTGGTTATTTCTTTTCTGAAAGACGGAAGTGGAAGCCTCCAACTATAATAGAGAATTGAATTATTTCTCTTTGTATTTCTGCCAATTTTTACACCAGGTATTTTGATGTTCCCTGGTTAGGCATGTGTTCCTTAAGGTTGTTGTGTACTTTTGGAGAAATTATCTTTCATTATTAGTTAATTCCCTGCTCAATCCCTAATAACATTTCTTGCAAGTTGGCTTTGAATGTAATATAGCTACTATGGATTTCTGTTGATTAAAGTTAGTATGGTATAACTTTGTCCATTTGTTTTCTTTTAATCTTTATGCATTTTTATATTTGAAGTGGATTTTCCATAAAACTACATAAGTGAATCTTGTTTTTGGACCCATTTTATAATCTCTTTTAAACACTTTGATTTAATTGTTGTATTTGGACCATTGACTTTTAGAGTGATTATGGATAGAGGTGAATAAACGTCTGTTTTTTATTCATTGCTTTTGTTCTAATTTTTGTTTCCACTCCTGTTATGCCTTTTATATTTTTAATAGAATATTTTATATTATTCTATTGCCTCTCTTCTTTCTTAGTATAACAGCAATATTAAATTTTCTGCTGATTTTTACTTTGTTAAGTAGTTACCCTGTTATTTGTCAGATATAACAAATCAACAAATCAAAATCCACTTTCAAAACAGGTACACCACCTCACAGGTAGTACAAATACTTTATAGTGAGAAAATAATTATAGTTCCTCTCCTTGTCCCTTGTATCATTTCTGCCATTCATTTCCCTCCACACACACACACACACACACACACAAAAAAAACCACACCAGGGCATATATAATTAAATACATTTTTATTGTTATTATTTTGAAAATAGTATTATTAATTAGTTTCATTAAGAATGAGAAAAAGGTTTTCTTTTTTCATTAGCACTATCCTTCGATTCCCTTTCTTTATATAGATCTAAATTTCTAACCTCAATCATACTCCTTTTCTCCAAATAACTCGTTTCTTGCAAAGCAAGTTTATTGTTAAGAAATCAGCTCAACTTTTGTAATGACTCTATTTCTTTATTTTGCCTTTGGTTTTAAGGATTATTTCCAATAGAATTCTATGTTTATGATTATTGCCCCTCTCTCAGCACTTTAAGAGCTTTCTCCATTCTCTTTTGGTTTGCATTGATTTTTGGGAAATATCTGATGTAATTCTGACTCCTCTGTAGGTGAGTAATTTTCCCTCTATAGCTTTTTTTCCAAGATCTTTTTTCTTATCTTTAATTTTCTACAGTTTGAATATATTATTCCTCCATGTACAGTTTTTTGTTTTTAAAATTTATCCTGACTGATGTCTTTTGACTATCTTGTATTTGTAGTTCAGTGCCTGAATTAAATATAGAAGAAATTCTCACTCATTATTATTTCAACAATGTCTTCTGTTCCTTTATCTTTCTCTTTTCCTTCTAATATTCCTGTGATACATATGTTATACCTTATGTGGTTATCCCACTATTCTAGGATATTCTAGTTTGTTTACCTTTTCTCCTTCTAATTTTCAGCTTTAGACTAGACACTATTATAGTATTTTTGTTATCTACCATTTCTTTTTGACTTTTAGAATGTCCATTTCTGTATTTATATGGCCCATCTCTTCTTGCATGCTGTTTACTTTCTCCACTAGAGTCCTTCGAATATTAATTGTAGCTTCGTTTGTGTGCTTTCAAACTTTCCCAGTTTGATTTAAATATTCCTGCCTTATCTGAGTCTAGTTCTGAAGCTTGCTCTGCTTCTTGAATCTGCATTTTCTCCTCTCTTTATTGTGCCTTGTAATTCTTATTGGACATGAGATACTGTGTAGAAGCAACTGTGGCCAACAGGGATTTAATAATATGGTAGTAGATTTGGAATGACACAAGAATGAATGATGAGTTTGTGAAATATTCCCCAGAGAGGTCTCAAAACAGGCATGGTTCTCTTCCTCTTACAGTTATCTGTATTTCTATGATTATATATCAGTCTTTTAGTAAAACTGTGTCTCTTGACTATAAACTATTCTTAGTGCTTCTTAGCTCTCTCTGGTCCCACATCTTAGGGAGACAGGATGACTAGAGTGGTCCGAAGGTGTGGTTTTCCTTCCTCCCATGTGAAAGGCGGCAGGGATCACAATCATCTCTTTCCCTTCTCCAGGTTGGTGAGCTCTAAATAAATAAATAAATAAATAAATACACACTAATCATTTAAGATCTAGTAAAAATATTTTCTCATGAAGATTGGCCTTGATTAAATCAGGATGGTCCGGAATATTTCAAAATGGTTACTTTTCCTTTCCCCTCTCTGGAAACACAACAAGGTATATCTCCAGTGTTCATTGTGATAATGTGGTCAAGTTCCTGGAGCAAAAACTCACAAATTTGGGAGGAATCCCTATGCTGGGTCACCATGGAGCTCTTTACTCCCAGAATTGTTCACATTGAGTCTACAAAAGTTCATCTATTACATTTTAAGTTCTCTATTGTGGTTCTCACTGGTTACTGCAAATTATTTCTGCTTGTGGGCTACTGCCCTAGTAACTTATGGTCTTCTGTGTTTGTCTGTCTCTTCAATTTTGGGGGCTACTATTTGCCTTTTACCTCACTTTTCTGATGAATCTAAGAAGATAGTCATTAAGATGGAGTGATAGTTAGGATGATGACTCTCAAATGCTTACATGCTGGACTGTAAAACTTCCTGAAATGATTTTTTAAGCTTTTAAAACTTTGATTTTGAAAAGCCCTGTGAGAATTATTTTTATTAAGTTGGTAGAATCAGACAGATTATTCACAAAATAAAATGCACTTGGCAAATTTACTTATTCATTGTTCATTTGATAGGACATTTGTAGTTTTGTTTTTCATAGTAGAGAGGGAAACCAACTCTTAGGGAATGCTAATTTGCCAGTAAAAATGAAAATAACCTTGCATTTTTATCTACAAATTTGTACTTTTGTAAATAACCTGCAATTAATAAAATACTTTTCATATTAGAAATTATCTTTACAAATTTCATTCTTGATTCTACACTATTTCTCTTCTTCCTCTTTGAGAAACATTTCTCAAAATCATCGCTAGCAGCTATCATCTCTTCTTTCCTACTCATTCTATTCTTCCCATTCCCTTGAAACAATCCTTATCTAGGTCACCAGTAACTTCATTTATTTATGTTTATTTGATCTTATTCAGTTCTTAGCTGTCTTTGACCTAATGAATGTATTTCTCTTAACCAATTTTCTCTTTTAACATTTGGTGTTATGGGACTCCAAGCCCAGTGAGAGTAAAATTTTGAACAGTCTTTATTTCCAAAATGGAGAATAGTGCCTAGCATACCCATGCTTAATAAATATCAAATGCAGAAATTATTATATTATTTGCTGATGTGGCTTTATTTCACATAGTAAATCTTTGCTTTTGATAATGATGCTAAATCATTTTCTTTTGCTGAGAAAGTCTGAGATCACGCACAACTTACCTAGGGGATGAAATGAAAGCTAACATAATTTGGGTTACTGGTTTTGTTCTGAGTGTGTCACATGTAAAATAATTTTCTCTATATTCATGGAAGACTGTTAAAAGTTTAATTATTTTTAAGGTTAAATTATTTATTTTATTCATATAACCCACTCTGTAAGCAGGTGATACCATATTTAAATATGTATCTGAATAACTGTCCCTGAACACTTTTTAATTAGAGAATGAACAGGAATATTGTGTTATCTTTTAGGATAAATGTCAAGAAACTTTCTCTGGAAAGAGCATGCTGTCAGTATTTTGGTCTTGATGGTATTCATGATCTCTAGAGCAACTACTAAGTAATTCTGCCATAGAATTTCAGTAGCCTTGACATGAAAGTACTCCAATTAAACTTTATTTATTAAAATCAGATATAACTTTCCTATGTTCCTATATGAAGACACCACCACCGAAACTCCAAATCATGTACAACCGAAAGAAAGGAGTCCTGCTGGGTGTGGTGGCTCTTGCCTATAATCCCAGAGGCTTGAGAGGCTGAGGCAGGAGGATCATAAGATCAAAGCCAGACTTAGCAACCTTGGGAGGCCCTAAGAAACTCAGTGAGACCATGACTCTAATTAAAACACAAAAAAGAGCTGGGGATGTGGCTTATTGGTTAAGTCCCCCTGATTTCAATCCCTGGTACAAAAAAAAAAAAAAAAAAAAAAAAAACAAAAAAAAAAAAACCCCAAAAAAACCCCCAAAGAAATGGAATTCTAATTAGAATAAGTTATACTTGATTATAATACACTCCTCTGTCATGAATATCTAAGAAAAACAAATAAAAAATAGTAAATGGTTGCACAGCTTAAAAAAAGATAACAAAGTATAGTTTGAAGGACTGTGCTTTAAAATGAAATTCTTCATTTTTATCAAAACATCACCACTTGGAGTGGATTACCAAGTAAGCACATGCCATAGGCTGTTCAGGAAATGAGGCTGCAAAAACCTAGATGATGTGTTGAAGTTGTGAGTTTTGAAGAACTGAGTTCTCTAAACATTGTGTTTTGTGCTTTTGCCTATGAATTGAATCTATTTTTGGCTTCTGTTCTTGTGTTTTTTAATGTAACATTTTTTTCTTGTGATTTTTAAAAATTCTACTGAATATTGAAGTTTAGTGACTAACTTATGGACAAATGTAAATAAATTAATAAAGGAATAACTTAGAAACATAATTTAAAACAACTGAAATACTGATACTGCAAAATTGTGATAGGGGAAAATCACGATGGGGAGATACAAGAAGACTATACCCCCCTCAGGATATAGTCTTGACATGTTATGGAGATGTTTTGAAAAATTTCCAGGGGGAACAACTTCACCAAATGAGTAAGATCTGAGAAACAGATTGTATTCTTGCTTTGTATTAAGTGTAAGGAACATAAGAGAAGTCAGGTCTACTACCAGATGGAACACATGAATGCTTTGCAATGAGGCTCTTTAGAAACATGAAGAGCCTCTGCAAAAGCCTCATTGGAAACAAATAAATGGGGTTAAAAATGCAAAGTCAAGCATCTGCAGACTGTCAGTGAGTGGTACTAAAAAAAAAAAAAAAGTGAAAAAAACATCTTACTGCCTGGAAACCCAGGAGCAACATACGTGATGTTTCCCAGCTCTACTGCTTTCTTACTGTATAACTTATTCTATTATTTCGTTAAGTTTTGAAATACTGAAAAGCATCCATTTAGTTCCTTTTTGACTGCTCCCATGCCTCTAGAAAAAAATTAAGATCTATTTCACAGTGACAACACCAAATTTGCTTTTTGATATTCTATTCTACTTGGGGGTAAGTTAAAGGGGAAAGTTTTCCTTGGCAATATATTTCAACTTTGCCTTTAGAGCTATTTGATAACAAACAAACAATATTAATAAGAAAAACATCTTCACTTTTTTCAGGGGAGTTTAATTGTCTTTTTAATCATCCATAATATTCAATTAACTTCTTCTATAGATATTTCAAGATCCATGCCCAGAACATTAAAAAATATGGTTTCATTGTTTTTCAAGTTAACCATAACAACTCTGATTGGACTGTTTGAACATGATCAAGTTTGCATATTATAGTAATGCACCTTCCATAAAGCTTATTTTCTTGGTCAAATATATTAGGAAATATACTCAGTCCTTTTAGGCAAGGGATAGGTAGATTTTAATGTTTCCATAATTATTAATGTAATTTCTACTTGATGGAGAATGCTTTATAAAAAACATTATTTTGTGTTGCTTTCAGGAAGATGGAGTAGGCATGATATTCCCTATTTCTTTTGCTGAGTGCAACTAAAAACTGTGGACATAATACACAAAACAAACAAAATAGTACTCTGAAAGATGGAGAGAAGGCAGTGTGGTTTGGCATGTCAGAATCTGAGGAAGGACATGGTGGTGAGTCTCTTGGGTTTCATTTTTTTTCCTCATATTTCTAAGACTTAGTGCTGAAAAACCTGGCAACCTCAATTTATAACAAGTACCAACAGAGGAAACCCTCAGAAAATCCTTCTCTATATTCAAAGGATCAGGCAGAAGTTCAACTATCCAGACAGATTTCAGGCAGTTACCATTCTATTTGGGCCAAACACTCTAGAAATAAAGTGGCTCTCCCCATGGCTACCTAACAAAGGTTGCCTAAAATTCATACCTCATGAGGTTGAAAAAAGGTGCTCCCTAACCAGAGTGATGGTAGAGAAAGATGAGAGTGAAGCTGGGATTTCCATCACCAGCAGCTGATCATGAGGCACCCTCCCTTCTCCTTGGATATAAATAGAGACCATGTGCAGAGCTTAAATTTCCACCCTCCTCTGGCAGTAGTAAGACGCTTGTTTCCCTCCCCACTAGTGGGGGTGCCATTGGAGACTGAATACAGGTTCAGGTCTTTTCCCTTGGTTTGGTGGTTATGAGGCCATTCCTAGAGTAGTGTCAATGGACACCTTGTGGTGAGCCAGAACTACCACTTCAATGTAACACTTTTTCCTCCTGTGCATCATGATAAAGACTGATGCTTTCTTCCCAACTCCAATAATGAGACTAGGATGTCCACTGATCACCAGTAGTAATAATAAACATCACTCATCCCTCATTTATCAATGTAGACTTACTAGGAAACTTGTATTTCTTCTTTCACCCAGTGGCAAGAAATGGTACCTTCTCTGTTGGAATAATGTCAGTGGAAGCCAATTAAAACAGAAGGTTTCAATAAAAATCAAGCTTCACCTAAAATATTAATTTTCAATTTTCAGTTAAAAAAGAAATAATTTGTTATGTCAAAACCATGGGGGGGGGGCTGGGATTGTGGCTCAGTTGTAGAGTGATTGCCTAGCTTGTGTGAGGCACTGGGTTCAATCCTCAGAACCACATAAAAATAAATAAAATAAAGGTATTGTGTTCATCTACAACAACAACAATATATATATATATATATATATATATATATATATATATATATATATATTAAAAAGTAGGATCTCAAACTGATGGAAACAAAAAAAATCTAGAGATACCAACAATGAGTTGACAAGACATACCAGGATTAATGATCAAACATTTAAAAGCATACATCAAAAGTGGTTAAGCAATCAATTATGAACACGATTGAAACAAAAGAAAAAAAGGGAACATTTAAGAGAATAATGAAAAGTCTCAGCAAAGAAATATAAGGAATAAAGAAAGAACAAATGAGCAAATAAGAACTGTAAAACACAATAGTCCAAACAAAAACTCAATGCTTGGTTCAATAGCATGAAGGAGGGATCAAAGAATCAGAAAAATGGAAGAAAGAACAATAGTCATCACCCAATCTGAATAATAGGGGAAAAAATAACATGGGCAATAAAAGGAAAGAACTCATAGACCTATGGGGCTATGGCCAAAATCTAAAATTTGTGTCATGCAATTCCCAAAAGGAGAAATGGGAGAGGGTAGGGGTAGAAAAGTACTTGAGGAAATTATGGCTGAAACCCTTCCTAACTGAGCAAGAGAAAGATCTATAGATTCAAGAAATGTAATGCATTCCAAATAGATAATTATAAATAAATTTGTTCCAAGGCATAGCTTAATTAAACTTCTGGAAACTAAAGATGAAGGAAAGGAAAACAAAACAAAACAGAAACCCCAAAATTAAAAGCAACCAGAGATAAAATTTTTCTGGTAAGGGAAAAAGAATCTTGATGACGGCAGAAATCTCAACAGCAAGTACACAGAGTTTGAAATTCAAAACATTCTCAGATAAAGAAAAACTAAGATTTGTCACTGGAAGATCTTTCTCAAAAGAAGGTATTTCTTTAAATAGGAGATGGTCAAGGAAGCAATCCTGCAGCTGTAGGAGTGAAGGAAGAACACTGTGAGCAAAACAGTGAGCAAGTATACTAGGCTTTCATTCTTCTCTGAGGCTTTCTAAATTATGACTTATAGTTGAACACTTACATCATTGTTTATACAGTTCTGAATATATGTATAGGATATATTTTCAAGTATGCTATTAATGGGAAAGGATAAGTGATGTAAAGAAAGATAAGTTGTCTATGCTAATGTAAACTGTCAAAATGAGAATAACAATAGAATACGACACAAAAATGGCTATATCGAAAGAGAAATATACTCAAAAGCACAATAGATGAATCAAGTTAGAATTTCAGTAAATGATCTAGCAACTCATAGGATAAATCAGAAAAATGGAAAAGAGAAAATAAACAAACAAAAAAGTGACAAACTTTAACTCTATTATATCAACACTTACACTAACTGCAATATATTTAGATATAAATTAAAGGACAAAGATTGACACATTAGATAAAAGAAAGACTAACTAAATGCTCTCTAAATTAAACTCATTTCCAATAAAACTGTATAGACTGACTGAAGGTAAAAGAACAAAAATGATAAATGATGCAAACATTATTACCAAAAGAAAGAAAGAATAGCTGTATCAATATCAGATTAAGTCTACCTTAGGGCAAATAGTAATAGAGACAGAAAGGAGCGTCTAATATGATATAAGGTCAGTGAACCAAAATAACATAGCAATTCTAAATATACATACACTAAACAAGAAAATTGCAAAATATGTGAAGTTAAAAAAAGAAAAGGAATGAAAAGGAGAAATCATCAAACCTACAATTATAGTAGAAAGTTTCAACATCTACCCCTCCAGAATTCAGAGAACTATGGGGCTGGGGTTGTGGCTCAGTGCTAGAGTACTTGCCTAGCACGTACGAGGCCCTGGGTTTGCTCCTCAGCACCACATAAAAGTAAACAAAATAAAAGTATTGTGTCCAACTACAACTAAAGATAAATATCTAAATAAAAAAAGAATTTAGAGAACTAATTACAGAGAACTAAGAAAGGATAAAGAAGAACTAAATAGCACTAAGTGGTATATAATTAACATTCATAGGACATTTTATTCAAAATATATGCTATTTTTAAGAGATCATAGGATATAAACCCAGATAGACTATATCTAGGAGCAAAAACAACAACAACAACAACAACAAAGAAACAAAGAAAACATACCTGAACAGATTTGAAATTATAGAGTAGTCACCAATTACAGTGAATAAAGTTACAGATCAATAACAGTAATTTTACTTGAAAGTAAACTTGCATGCCTTTCAAAATAACCTAGGTCAAAGAAGAAGTTCCAAGGGACAAAAAAATTTCAGTGTAATAAAAAGTAAAGTGGACCTATCAAAATGTGAGGGTTATAGCTAAAGCAGTTTGAGAAGGAAATTTATAGCACTAAATGCATACTTTAGAAAAGGGTAAAATCTTCAAATCAGTCACCTAAGCTCCCATCTCAATAACCTATGAAAATAACTAAAAAAAACCCCAAACAAGAGACCAAAGGAAATTAAGAATGGAAATCAATGAATTATAAACCATAAATAATGGAAAAGCACACACTGAGAAAAGACAAGATGGTTTTTGACAAGAATAATAAAATAGACACATTTTAAACAACACAGCAATAAAAAATAGAAATTAGTCATGAGTTACAATAAGAGGCCAGGAAATGGTTATCATTGCAGTCATTGAAGAAATCAAAGGCATAATTAGGGAACAAATGTTATTATGGTTTGAATATGAGGTGTCCCCCAAAGTTCATGTATAAGACAATGAAGAATGCTCAGAGGTGAAATGATTAGATTGTGAAGACTGTAACCCAGTCCGTAGATTAATCCATTTCATCAATTAATCCATTTGATGGATTAATGATTCAAATAGATTAATAAGCAGTAACTGTAGGTGGGGAGGGCATGGCTGAAGGAAGTGATCACTGTGGGTATACCCTTAGGGATTTATAATTTCCATAGATCCTTGCACTCAAGCTGTCTGTTATTTCCTGACTCTCATGTCATGTGCTGCTTTCCTCTGCCATGACCTTCCTCATCTTGGACCCAGAGCAACACAGTTTGCTAACTGTGGACTGAACCTCTGAAATCATGAGTCAAAATAAACTTTTCCTTCTCTAAGTTGTTCTTGTCAGGTTTTTTTGGTCACAGTGATGAAATTCTGACTAACACAGAAATTAGTACCGAGAAGTGGAGTTGTTTCTGTGACTAACCTGACGGTGTGGTTCAAAAGAAGCATTCGGAACTGGTTTGTGAGAAGAGTTTGAAGCTTGGAGATGCAGGCTGGAGTGGCCTTAGAATTCTGTAAGCAGAGCTTAATAATTAATTCTTTTGGGAGCCCCAAAGATCAGATTGCAGGTAGAAATGTGGACAGTAGACTGTGCTCATGAGATTTCAGGTGGAAAGAGGACTCTGTTGGGAATCGGACTAGAGGATATTTGCATTACATTGTGGAAACACACTTGTCTAAATTTTGGCCATGTCATGAGACTGTGTGAAGCTGAATGTAGAGGTGATGGACTAATCTGGGGGAAGAAATGTCAAGGTGCATGGCATTTACATGGCGGCATGGATATTGTTGGTGGCTTTTAGCCAAATTTACTATGATAATCAAGAACAGAAAGTAGAGTGGAAAGATTTTTAAAACTTTCAATTTGGCCAATAAAAGGATGTTAAGCACATTACAAAGGGACAATTGGAAATATGGCTTGTGGGCATCTCAGAAATAGGCAGGACCACACCCATCAGAGGATCAAGGGTGTAAAAATAAAAATTCTTTTGAGATGAGGCTATTGGGGCACCTATCTTACACAGGGAGGTTAGGAAGTATTTTTTTTTTTTTTTTGTTGTTGTTGTTTTAATACTTCAGTGGCACTCAGATGTGACTGTAGTCATGGTCCTGGGAGGGCTGGGTAGTGCTCAAGTTGGTGGCAGAATTTGGTATCATTCTTGGGGTGCTGACTCTACAGGAATGTTGGATGCTGCAGTGAGGAGGTCATGAAGGCTTCCAACAACATGTCAAAAAAAGACCCGGGAGGCCAGGCAGAGTGTAGTAGGGATAGAATCCTTCTAGGCATCCCGGGAGAAGGCAATGTGTGAAGATGTGAGAATGAGGCTAAAGCAGCAGTAGAAACCCAAGCAATTAAAAGTTGCCAGTAATGTGGAACATCTGCAGAGGAAAGTCACAGGAATCAAGCAGAAACAAGCCAAGAGAGAGACAGGCCATGTGAGCTGTAATCAGTGAGGTCCCAGGGGCAGAGCTACACAAGCCCTTTGGAGAGAACATCACAATGCCATGTGCCCCAGGTGCTGGAGCTATAGGACTTATTTACCCAGCTGGATTTCAGTCTTGTTTGGGTCCTATGACTTCCTTCTATGACCCAATTTCTTCCTTTTGGAATAGAAATATTTACTCTGTGCCATTATATATTGGATATATGTCATTTGCTTTTAATCTTTATGGCTCACAGCCATGAGTTTTCCTTGAATCTCAGAAGAGATTTTGAACTTGGACTTTTGGGCGATACTAGAACTGTTAAGACTAGGGAACTCTTGGAAATGGACTAAATACATTTTGCATTGTGAGATGGGCATGAGCTTTTGGGGGCCAGGGGTCTAATGTTATAGTTTGAATATGAAGCGTTTCCCAAAAGCTTATCTGTGAGACCAGGAAGCAATGCTCAGAGGTCAAATGATTAGATTATGAGAGTTATACTTAATTAGTGGATTAATCCATGCGATGTTTTAATAATTTAAATGGATTATGGGTGGTAACTATAGGCAGATAGGACATGTCTGGAGGAATTAGGACACTGGGAGGCATGGCCTTGGGAATTACATTATCCCTGACTCCTTGCACTCAAGCTCTCTGCTGCTTCCTGACTGTCATTTAGTGATGGCTTTCCTCGGCCATGCTCTTCCACCATGATGTTCTGCCTCACCTTGGTCCAGAGCAATGGAGTCTGCCAGGCATGAATTGAACCTCTGAAATCATAAGCCAAAATAAACTCTTCTTCCTTTAAGTTGTTCTTGTCACAATGACAAAACACTGACCAATACAACTGTACACATACATATTTGACAATTAGATAATTATTACTCAGGATATAGAAACTACCCTAAATATCTCATTATAAAACTCATAATTTAAAGAGCCCTATAACTTTTAAGGAAATTACATTTGTAATTTAAACTTCCCCCAAGAGAAATGTTTCAGGTGTGGATATCTTCAATGGAAGATTTTACCAAAATGAGTATCAATTCTATGTAATATTTTTCAAGAAAATAAAAAGAGTAAGAATACTTTATAGTTCTCTTTATGAAACTAATCTTATCCTAATTAAAAAAGACAGACTAGGAAAGATTTAAATCAGAAAAAGTAAATCAATAATAATCATCAATATAGGTGCAAAAGTCGTTAACAAAGCATTACCTAGCAGAATCCAGCAACAAATGAAAAAATATATATACTCCATGACAAAGTGGGATTTATTTCAGGGATGCAGAACTGTTTCAAAATTTAGAAATCAGTGTATCAACTGTATTAACAGACTAAGTTACTCACTTATGATTTAAAAAAAAAAGAACCCTCTCAAAAAGATAAGAAGAGGTGGGAAATTTCTCAGTTTGATAAAGAATGTCTATGAAAAATCTACAGTAACATTATACTTAAAGGTAAAAAGACTGAATTCTTTAACACAACATTAGGATCAAGGTAAGCTGTTCCACTTTTATCCACTCCAATTAAATATAGTGATAGAAGTGTTTCCCAGTGGAGCAGAGCAAGAAGAGATAATAAAATACATCCAGATTGGAAAGGAATGGGCTCCCTTTTGCAGATGGCTTAATTATATTTTGTGGAGAACCCCAAGAAATCTCTAAAAAATTTCTAGAGTTAATATGTACAGAAATTTAACAGAATATAAGAAAAACAAAAATCAATTACATGTTTGTATACTGTTCTGAAAACACAGTAAAATTAAAAATATTGCACTTTTAATCTCTCTAAAAAGAAATATATTTATAATCCAACCAAATCATAGGCAAAATATAACATATGATGTTTCATCAAAGAAAATAAACAGATGACAAATAATCACATGAAAAGGTGTTTACCATCATTAGGCACCAGAGAAATGCAAACTATAGGCAGGTAGCCTCAATAAGATTTCATTAAACACCTATTAGATTGGCTAAAATTGAAAATAGGGATAATATAGAGTCCTGGATCACTCCCAGACTGCTAGCAGGGATACAAAATAGTACTGCCACTCTGGGAAACAGTTTGGCAGTTACTTAAAGCATCAAACTTGTAGCTACAATGTGGCCTCACAATTGCACTCTTAGGCCTTAATCCCAAAGGAAAAAAAAACTTGCATTTACACAGAAACTTGTATTCAGATGAGAAGTTTTATCCACAATTACCTCAAACTTTAAACAACCCAGATGTGTGAATGGTTAACTGTGGTACATCTTTACCACGGAATAGCACTCAGAAAAAAAAAAAAAAAAGGTACAAAACATTGATATATGCAACTAAATGAATCTCCAGAGAATTAAGCTGAGTGGAAAAATACAGAAGGCAAACCCAAAGGTTATGTATTATATTATTCAAATTTATATAAGTTACTTGAAATGACAAAATTTTAGTAATGAAGAATGGGCCACTGGTTGTGTAGGTTATGGAGACAGAGGGGTAGGAGTGTTTGTCTGAATTCAAATAAAAGGACAGGACAAGGCACACTCCCTTTCCAGGCAGAGGACCTAGCCAAATTCTGAGTCAAAGGTCATGGATAGAGAAAAGGGTGAAGAACTGAGATAATCTGCAAATCTCAAGATTCTCCTTCTCTAGACTTCCTGTTTATGTTCATGAAAGACTTTGATATGATCACAATGTCTTTTTTTTTTGGGGGGGGGGTTGTTTACAATTCTGTCCATGCAGCCTGTCTCCTGGCAATGTTGAGTTATTTTTGCACTTCTAGACATGCACTATGATTGTCCATACTGTTCCACTTAGGGTGCTCTTTTCGCCTATCCCCACTAATCCTTTAATGTCTGGCTGAAATATTAACAAGTACATGGAACTTTCACTGTGTAGGATATTTTTGTAATTGGTTGCAATAACCCACACTAAACAATAAATCAAAAGCAGAATCAGTGTCTTTTTCATATTGTTAGAACCCACTTGTGCTTCGGACAAATAGAATCTTGAACATAGCATGGATCATTTTATGAATAGACAGCTCCGCCAAGAAGTTTTATGAGTTAAAAGAAAAAAAAATCTGAAAAAAGAAAAAAAAATTGTGTGCTTAGGGTCTGGATCACAATCCATATAACATGGGGTGAAAGGGTGAGAGTATCATACTTTGGAAGTCATCACAACTTTTCTTTAAATGCCGATAATTTCACTTTAGTTTTTGTGTAAACCTAGGCAAGTTATTGACATCCTAAGGACTTCATTTTCCTCCTTTTTTATGCATTGATTGTGAGAGTCAAATGAGACATTTAATTATATACATAAATGATATAAATTTTATGTTAAATATATGCCAATATATAAATTTGTAGAGGAACTGACATGATAGGCATTCAGAAATATCAATTTATGATTTATTTTCTCCCATCAAGAGAAGAAAAAAAGTATAAAACAACTTGTAATAATAAAGTCTTCTCTTTAGAAATTTCACATAGACTGTTTTACACTTTCGAGTTAGTTTTCTATGTTTTCCTTTCTCTGATAGCAGATCAATGACGTGTCCTTTGCCACACACACAAGGAATGATAAGGCACATCAAACTCTGACCAGCAGTGATTTGTGATCACACTGATCAGCTTGTATAACATCTTCTGTCTTCGAGCTCAAATGGTTGGCAAAACATAATCTGAAAACCCTCTGCAAAGCTTTCTGTGACATCTGGAGATGTGCTGATGTTTGATGTCCCAATCCAATCCATCAAAGACCTGTGGAGTGACCGTACATCTGTGCTATCATCTGCATAGAATTTAAATGCACAGCTCTTGGGCCAAAAACAATTTGGCAGTTTCAGGAGCAAGAAAGAAGAAAAATGATGGTGATTCCAAAGTGACCCTGAATCCTCGCTGTACCTTGTTCTGACATTGCTCAGCTACTCAGAGGCTTATTGCTAGTTTTTTTAGGGACTCAAAACAACCCGTACTAGTTTTAAAAAAGTGATTTATGTGCAGTGCAGGAATATCACAATACCAGTTCTGTGGCCCCAAAGAAGTGAATTGCTAACCTTGGTGTGTTGGGCTTTGGTTTGTCAATTATGTAAAGAAGCTCTGAACACTGTGCTTGTCCCTCAAATATTAAACACCTGGCACTCTGCCATATCCTGTGGAGCCGAGTTCTTGCTTTTGATTTGAAAAGCAGCATCATGGTTGGGTTTCCACTTAAGTGACTTTCAGCTGCTTTTGAATTGTCTGAAATTGAATGAAAGCATGTTTTACCAGGTGTTTTTCAAGCAAGGTTGCTTAGAAATCTGCCAGAGGAATTGGAAACTGATTTGTTCTTATGGATAATCATGATTGGACTCTCTCTAATCTCTAAAGACACATAATAAAAAGAGAAAGACATAGAAAATTGATAGTTTTTAATATTTTTATGAGGACAGGTTACGTTTTTATTGAGTCTTGAGAGAAGCAAAGAAATGTTCATTCAATTAGGTCATACAAAATAATGAAAGACAAGGAAGCAAACACTTATAGAAAACTAGGTCAACTCTTTCTGCTGGAATAAAAAAGATAAGAAGCAACTTCTTGTGTGGGCTCATGCATGAGGCAGTTTGATAAAGTGGAAGAAATAGATAAGGATACATGGTTCCTAATTTTCTGATACAGATTAGCATGTAGGACCCATTATTTAGGGATGTTTTCATTATATTAGTCAGCTTTTCATCACTGTGACCCAAAGACCTGACAAGAACAATTTAAAGTAGGAAAAGTTTATTTTGGGGCTCATGATTTCACAGGTTCAGCCCATGATTGGCTGACTCCATCACTCTAGGCCCAAAGTGAAGTAGAACATTTTGGCAGAAGGACGTGGTGGAGGAGAGCTTCTTACCTCAAAATAGCAAAGAAACAGAGAGACAGAAAGAAGAAGGAGACAGGGCACACCTCCAGTGACCCACCTCCTCCAAGCATACCCCTCCTGCGGACAGTTACCACCCACTAATCCATTTTAATTATTAATATGTCAAATGGGTAATCCACTGGTTAGGTTAAATTTCTCATGATAAAATAATTTCACCTCCTGTGTTAACACATAAACTTTATTGGGGAGCACCTCATATCTAAATCATAACACGCATGATGAAGATTTGGAAATGAGAGGAAAAGAACAGGATATTGTTCAGAGTCCTCCATGAGTTGTGTGTGGACTGTTGCCCATTGAAGCCTAATGAATAGGGAAATCTGGTGTCTGAGAACTTCCAGTGGACATTTCCTCTGTGTAAGACTGCTCAGACACATTGTGAGCCCTATTCAAGCTCTTCCAAATGTCCCACACAGCACCAGAGGTGGGGTGACCTGCTGAGGCCTACAGCCCCTCTGAGATGGGTGTGACCTGTCAAGATGTCAATCAACCTGCTGACTGTAAGACATCAGGAAGCAAGACTCCACCCTTGAAACCTTACCCCTGCCTTTGATGTACCCCCCTGAAATAAACCACAGGAACTGTGTTCTGATTGTCTAGCTCCCACTCCTATGACAAGGAGATCTATCAGGGGCTCCATCTTTAAAACTATCCTTTCTGACTCTTTGTCTTTTGTTCTTCTAGACTTTAAATTTCTCCGGAGTCTCATTCCTCAGAGCAGGCAAGAATTTCCTGGTGAGGTAGTGGCCAATGCACGATAGGATATGGTAGAGGGAGAATATACTTCCAATAAAGCAGTAAACATTGGGGCTAGGATAGCCCTTTAGAGTTGGCCCAGGAGGATGAGGAGGAAGGGTCTTTATAATCTCCTTTCTATCAGTCATTGGCTGCAGGGTGGTTTGGAAGGGGGCAGGATCTTGAACCAGGCCGTTTCTTTAGCAAAGGAATTCCCAAGGAGGTTTGCTGGTTGAAATCATATTCTAGAATCACTGCCAGCAAATGGAGGAATGTCCAATCCATTATTTGGATATCCACTAGCTCATCTCTTCATTTATTTATTTTTTCTTATAACTTGAATCTTCAACCCATAAGGATTGCATCTGTCACTGCATGCTTTAAAGCATTAAGCAATAATCAAAAGTGATTATTCACAGATGTTTGCTCTTTTTATTTTTACAAAATAATATTGACTCAAACTTTTTGCTTTCTATTAATTGTTTATGTATTTGTCCAAGTCAGCAAATATGAAAAGCACTAGGAACACTTTGGTGAACAGAATGAAGTCCCTGTCCACAAGGAGCTTACAAAAGCATTTGGGATTAATGCAGTCAAATACAAGAGACAGACTTATCGCATTTTAAAGGAAGTTTATGTATCTGCTGCTGTATACCTTCTATGTGAAAACCTCAACCCCTACCAAGTTAATCTCATGGATTTGTCTTTGCCTCTGAGTAATAATTATCATCATCTTCCCAATTGAATCGGATGGTTTGTGTTTAAATTCCCCATCAGTTCCTCTCCACTGCCTCCACAAACCTTCAAAAGCTCTGGTCTAATACATGGCATTACTTGGGATAATATTTTAAAATGTGAATGTTAGCAAGAAACTACATAGTAATAATGAAGACCTATTTTAACCTATTAATGCTTTTCTCCAAGAAGTTAAATAGTAAATAACAGTGATATTTTGTTTTGCTTTTTTTTCTAATTACCGATTCAGATTTTATTTTAGTGATTTGTTTCGTTAGATCATTGTACATCAAACATTTCCCAGATAAGATGCACAAGAGACCACTTTCTATACATTTTTAGAAACTCAGCCACTTTCCCCCTATTAAAACTGTATTAAGAACTATGTAATGTTTTGAACAACCAACAATAAAATAAAAAAAAAAACTGAATTGGAGAATCACAGTGGATTATAACTTACACAAGAGTAAAATATTGAAAATACATAAGGCAGTACTTCCCATTCTTAGATCCAACCTATGAAGTATAATCTTTGCAGAATGGCTTGTGATTTGGTACTGCAACAGAATAAAAAAAGAAACTTTGAAAAGCAATGCATTTTTCTAGTTTTCAACATCAGATTACTCTGATTAGGTCAATTATGTATCATGAACATATTTGTACTTTATAATAAAAACACAAATCCAATGGTATATTTTATATTAAATTTGTGATATATTAGACACAGCTTCTCTGGTTGTATTCCTAAGTCCTTGATCCATTTCGAATTGAGTTTTTTTGCATGGTGAGAGATGGGGGTTTAATTTCATTTTGTTGCATATGGATTTCCAGTTTTCCCAACACCATTTGTTGAAGAGGCTATCTTTTCTCCAGGGCATGTTTTTGGCACCATTGTCTAATATAAGATAATTGTAATTTTGTGGGTTAGTCTCTGTGTCCTCTATTCTGTACCATTGCTCTACCAGTCTGTTTTGGTGCCAATATCATGATGTTTTTGTTACTATTGCTCTGTAGTGTAGTTTAATGTCTGGTCTAGTGATGCCACATGCTCCACTCTTCCTGCTAAGGATCACTTTAGCTATTCTGGTCTCTTATTTTTCCAGATGAATTTTATGATTGCTTTTTCTATTTCTATGAGGAATGCCATTGGGATTTTGATCAGAATTGCATTAAATCTGTATAGTGCTTTTGGAAGTATAGTTATTTTGATAATATTAATTATACCTATCCAAGAGCAAGGTAGATTTTTCCATCTTCTAAGGTCTTCTTTGATTTCTTTCTTTCTTTTTTAAAAAATATTTATTTTTAAGTTGTATTTGGACGCAATATCTTTATTTTATTATTTATTTGTATGTGGTGCTGAGGATTGAACCCAGGGCCTTGCATGTGCTAGGCGAGTGCTCTACCACTGAGCCACAACCCCAGCTAATTTCTTTTTTTAGGATTCTGTAGTTTTCATTGCATAGATCTTTTACCTCTTTCATTAGTTGATCCCCATGTATTTTATTTTATTTTATTTTTTGAGGCTATTGTAAATGGGGTAGTTTTCCTCATTTCCAACTCAGAGGATTTGTCACTGATATACAGAAATGCCTTTGATTTATGGATGTTGATTTTATAACCTGCTACTTTGTTGAATTTGTTTACTAGTTCTAGAATTTTTCTGGTGGAGCTTTTTGGGTCTTCTAGGTATAGAATCATATCATCAGCTAATAGTGTTAAGTTCTTCTTTTCCTATGTGTATCCCTTTAATTTATTTTGTTTGTTTAATTGCTCTGGCCAGTGTTTCAAGGACTATATTAAATAGAAGTGGTAAAAGAGGAGATCCCTGTCTTGTACCAGTTTTTAGAGGGAATGCCTTCAATTTTTTTTCCATTTAGAATTATGTTGGCCTGAGACTTAGTGTAGATGGCCTTTATGATGTTGAGATATGTTTCTGTTATCCCTAGTTTTTCTAGTGTTTTGAACATGAAGGAGTGCTGTATTTTGTCAAATGCTTTTTCTGAATCAATTGAGATGATCATATGATTCTTATCTCTGCATCTAATAGAAGAAAAAGTAGGCCCTAATCTCCATCACGTGGGATTAGGCCCCAACTTCCTTAATAGTACTCCTATCGTGCAAGAATTAAAACCAAGAATCAATAAAAGGGATAGACTCAAACTAAAAACTTTCTTCTCAGCAAAAGAAACAGTCTGTGAGGTGAATAGAGAGCCTACATCTTGGAAGTAAATTTTTACCTCCCACACATCAGATAGAGCACTAATCTCTAGGGTATATAAAGAACTCAAAAAGCTAAACACCAAAAAAAACCAAATAGCCCAATCAATAAATGGGCCAAGGACCTCAACAGACACTTCTCAGAAGAGGATATTCAACCAATCAACAAATATATGAAAAAATGCTCATCATTTCTAGCAATTAGAGAAATGCAAATCAAAACTACTCTAAGATACCATCTCACTCTAGTTAGAATGGCAAGAATTATGAAGACAAACAAGAATAAGTGTTGGCAAGGGTGTGGGGAAAAAGGCACACTCATACATTGCTGGTGGGACTGCAAAATTGGTGCAGCCAATATAGAAAGCAGTATGGAGATTCCTTGGAAATCTGGGAATGGAACCACCATTTGACCCAGCTATCCCTCTCCTCAGACTATACCCAAAGGACTTAAAAACAGCATACTACAAAGACACAGCCACATCAATGTTTATAGCAGCACAATTCACAATAGCTAAACTGTGGAGCCAACCTAGATGCCCTTCAGTGGATGAATGGATAAAAAAATGTGGCATATATACACAATGGAATTTTAATCAGCCATAAAAGAGAATAAAATTGTGGCATTTGCAGGTAAATGGATGGTGTGGGAGAAGATAACACTAAGTGAAGTTAGCCAGTCCCCCAAAAATAAATGCCGAATATTTTCTCTGATATAAGGAGGCTGACTCATAGTGGGTAGGGAGGGGGAGCATGGGAGGATTAGGTGAATTCTAGATAGAAAAGAGGGGTGGGAGGGAAAGGGAAGGGGCAGGGGATTAGCAAGTTTGGTGGAATGTGATAGACATCATTATCCAAAGTACACGTATGAAGACATGAGTTGATGTGAACATACTTTATATACAAATAGAGGTATGAAAAATTGTTCTATATGTGTAATCAGAATTGTGATGCATTCTGATATCATGTATTTAAAAAATAAAACCAATAAAAAATGTATGATATATATTTAAGTTATGCAACATAATGCTTGTAATACAGATAGATGGTAAAAAGTCATGATGGTCAAGCAAATTAACATATCTATTATCTCACAGCTACCCATTTTTCATTGTTTTTCTGTCTTTATTTTTGTGGCAAGAGCAGCTAACATATACTTATTTTGCATAAATTCTATATACAGTAGAACTATCTCACCTGTAGTCCTCATTTTGAACATTATATATCTATAAACTTGTTCACCCACCATCAAATACTTTGTATCCTACTACATTTCCCCATTTCCTCTGCCTTCTTTCTTGCTCCTGACAACCATTATTTTTTTTCTATCTCTCTATATTTGATGTTTTTGTCTTTTTTTTTAGATACGTTATACAAGTGAGATCATGTAATATATTTCTTTCTGTGTTTGGCTTCAAAGAATAAGACCTTGTCATTTGGCACAATAAGGAT
The DNA here is from genome assembly GCF_964194105.1 of Spermophilus citellus. Classification (NCBI taxonomy): domain Eukaryota; kingdom Metazoa; phylum Chordata; class Mammalia; order Rodentia; family Sciuridae; genus Spermophilus; species Spermophilus citellus. The sequence goes on along the minus strand of NC_138185.1, from coordinate 33,378,853 downwards.
GAGTCTGAAGGTCTTTTTTAAACAGATATACATACATATATAGATAGATAGAGATATATTCTAATTAGTTATATATGACAATAGAATGCATTTTGATATATCATATATACATGGAGTATAACTTCTTATTTGTCTAATTGTATATAATGTAGAGTTACACCGATCATATAATCATATATACATAGAAGGTAATAATGTCCAATTTATTATATTACCATTCCTACCCCTACACCTTCTCCCCTTCCTTCACTCCCCTCTATCTAGTCCAAAATATTCTATTTTCCCCTCCTCCATTGTGAATTATCTTTTGCATATCAGAGAAAACATTTGGCCTTTGACTCTTTGGGATTGGCTTATTTTGCTTAGCATAATATTCTCAACTCCATCCATTTACCTGCAAATGTCATAATTTTATTCTCTTTTAATGCTGAGTGATATTCCATTGTGTGTATATACCACAATTTCTTTATCCATTCATCTGTTGAAGAGTACCTATGCTGGTTATATAGTTTAGCTTTTATAAATTATGCTGCTATAAACATTGATGTGGCTACATCATTGTAGTGTGCTGATTTTTAAGTCCTTTTGGTATAAACCTAGCAGTGGAATGACTGGGTCAAATGGTGGTTCCATTCCAAGTTTTCTTAGGAATCTCCATTGTGCTTTCCATAGTGGTTGTACAAATTTGCAGTCCCACCAGCAATGTATGAGTGTATCTTTTCCCCCACATCTTCACCAACAGTTATTGTTGCTTGTATTCTTGATGATTGCCATTTTGACTGGAGTGACATGGAATCTGAGTATTGTTTTAATTTGCATTTCTCTAATTGCTAGAGATGTTGAATATGTCTTCATGTATTTGTTGATCAATTGTATTTCTTCTTCTGTGGAATGTCTGTTTAGTTGGGTTATTTGTTTTTGGGTGGTAAGTTTTTTGAGTTCTTTATATATCCTGAAGATTAGTGCTCTATCTGAGGGGCAGGTGATAAAGATTCTCTCCCATTCTGTAGGCTCTCTCTTTGTTATTGATTGCTTCTTTTGCTGCGAAGAAGCATTTTTGTATGATTCCATCCCATTTATTGGTTCTTAATTTTACTTATTGTGCTTTAGGAGTCTTGTAGAGGATGTCAGTTCCTAAGGTGACACGGTGAAGATTTGGGCCAAGGACCTCAACAGACAAGATCTCTGTTCTGGTGCCTAAGTCTTTGATCCACTTTGAGTCAAGTTTTGTGCAGGCTGAGAGATAGGGGTTTAATTTTATTTTGTTACATGTGGATTTCCAATTTTCCCAGCATCATTTGTTGAATCTTTTCTCCAATGAATGTTTTTTGGCACCTTTGTCTAGTATGAGATAACTGTATTTCTGTAGGTTTGTATTTGTGTCCTCTATTCTGTGCCATTGGTCTACATGTCTGTTTTGATGCCCACACCATGATGATTTTGTTACTATGGCTCTGAGGTATAGGTTAAGGTCTGGTAATGTGGTGGAGTCTAGAGTTCTTTATGAAACCAAACAATTACATACTTTTAAATTAGTTTGAAAGTCTCCATGTAGTGACTAATTAGTTGTTTATTTTTAATTTTAATTTTTTTTTGATTGTAGGTGGACATAATGCTTTTATTTTATTTATTTATTTTTATGTGGTACAGAGGATTGAACCTAATGCCTTCTATGTGCAAGGCAAGGGTTCTGCCATTGAGCCACAATCCCAGCTCCAGTTTTGTTTTTATGATTTTATTCACTTTTTTTGGTAGTATATTGAGAAATTTCTGTGATGGAAAAAGTTTTATTTATTTTTTTTAATGAAGAGAAAGGGTACTAAAGAAGTTAAGTCAAATGGGAGGGTTTTGAAAAATAGATAATTATTAATGGGGAGGTAGCCAGTGCCTTTTTAGGGGGTTCATCTTGCCAAGGAGGGTGTTAGCCACCTAAAAAATTAAAGTCTAGAATAATTAGTAGAGAACAAAAGACAAAGTTGGAATGATAGTTTCAAAAAGTTGGAGCCCCTGTTAGGTCCAGTCCACACAGGATCTGGAGCTGGACAATTAGAAAATGGCTCCTGTAGTTTATTTAAGTGGGTACATAAAAGGCAGGGATAAGGTTTCAGGGGTGAAGTCTTGCTTCATAATGTCTTGCAGTCATCAGGTTGATTGGTCTTTTGGAATGTCACACCCATCTCAGAGGGGCAGTGTGGCTGTGGGGTTGTAGCAGATCACCCCATCTCTGGTGCTATGTGGGACCAGGCAGAGTGGAATAGTGCTCACAATGTTTCTAGGCAGTCTTACACAGAGGAAATGTCCCCTGAAATTCCCAGACATCAGATTATCCTATTCTCTAGGCTGTGATGCACAATTTAGTCCAAACTTGCCAAGGATGGCTCTTGACAATTATGCCATTCTTATATTGTTTAACTTAAATATTCAATTATCCTAGTTTACTTAATTGCTTAATTCAATTGTAACTTTGATAGGGATAGATGAGGAAAAGCTTTGCAATTACGGATCAGACATCCTTTCTTCTAAGAAGCATGACAGAGTGGCTGCTCTGTCATTGTGAGTCCATGCTGGGGGATTATTGTTCTGAGGACTAGTGCTATAAAACAAGCTGCTCCAATACTTTGTGACTTAGAACAAGTACTTATATAATGTTCATAATTTTCTTGGTTGAAAATTCAGACTGGATTTAGCAGGGGAGGCTTATTTCTATTCTATTGTCTAGGGATGATTTGACAACTGGAAATTAATATTCCACAAGCAAAATTATTCTCATGTCTGGTGCATGGCTGGGATGACTCGAGGACTATTGATTGTATTCCCTATCAGTACCTTCTTCACTGCCATGCCTAGGGGTAATTAATTCCCTAATGACGTTGTTCAGGACTCCTAGCATGTGTATTCCAGGGATATCTGTTAGGTCTTGGCTTATAGTGTTGTTCAATTATTCTATTTTCTTTTCTGAATTTTTGCCAAGTTCTTCTATTTGAAAATGGGACATTTAAGTCTCAAATTATCATTGCTGAATTATTTATTTCTCAGGTTTTTCTGTTTTGTCAGTTTTTACTTTGTGTTTTTTGAGACTCTATTATTAAGATTATATAAGTTTAAAAATGTTATATTTGCCTGATTTATGATTATAAAATGTCCTTCTTTGTGCCTGATAACAGTATTGACCTTAGTTTTATTTTTTTTTCAATTATTAGAATAGGCCACATAGCTCTCTTACATGTTATACTATTTTTCATACTTTCAACTTCTTTATGTCATGTAATTTAATGTGTGGGACTTATAGACATTATTTAGTTACCACATATTAATCATGTATGGAAAAAATCTTTTCTTGACAGGTAAAGTGGTGCATTCCTGTAATCCCAGAAACTCAGGAAGCTGAGACAGTAGAATTACAAATTTAAGTTAAGCTTCAGTATCTTAACAAGTAATAAAGCAACTTAGAATCTGTCTCAAAATAAAAATTAAAAGTACTGATGATATATGTCAATTGTAAAAGCTTTCATGGGTTAAATCCCTAGTATCAAAATAAATAGATAAATAAATGTAAGAAAAAAACTTTCCTCCTAATCTCTGTATTTTGATTGGAGTATTTAATCTATTTACTTTGACTGTAATTATGGATACATAGGATTTACATTTGCAGTTTGCTTTTGTTATGTGTTATATATTTTTACTTTTTGTTTGTTGACTATATGTGTTATAGTATATCAGTTTAATTCCTATACTGCTATTTTATTAATAATATTTGTATGTCGTTAATGATGCTCCTGGGATTAAAATTAGCATTTTAAGATGATTTAGTTCTTTATACAAACAATTTTAATATCACATAAAATTTTGTTCTAATACAGTCACATTCCTTCTGATCTCTGTTGAGCTATTATCATATAAATCACATTTTCCCATAATTTCATTAACACAATTTTATATTATTGCTTTATATGTTTTTTTAAGTTAGATAAGGGAAGAAAAGATTTATAAACACATATATTATTTTCTATATTAATGTAGTTAACTTCTCTGGTGTTCTTCATCTCTTCAGGTAGGTGGATTTCAGGTATCAACAATAAGGTCTAGAAAATAATACCTCCAAAGTATACCACTTAGATATGCTGAGTACTTAAACTGAAGGGTATTGGAAGGATTGCAGAAGCCAAACCTTTCTTTGACATTTCCTGTCCTTTCTCCTGCTCCTCTTTCTCCCCCAAAGTTAGCCATAGAAACTAGAATTGCTCTTCCAAAGCCACAATAATTAGAATAATACCCTAAACTTCCTCTGCCTATCTGTGTAGCCATAAGTAAAGTCACTGACTTACCTTGTCAAATAGAATAATAGATCATAAGATGTCCATCCCACACCAGACCCTTCCCTAAACTGAGGAGGAGATGATGCTACACCAGGAAAACAAACAAACAAACAAACAAACAAAACAAAACAAACAAAAAGCCCAGATAGACATGCCTTGCTGGATCTTCTTTGGCAGTCATACCTTTTGTCCAATCACATTTCTGCATGACTTTTCACTATTTATCTAGTCTAAGATGAAAATAGATCATTTCCCCTGGGTCATTGGGTTTTCATTATTGAAGTCTCCCATAGCATGTAAAACTTTAATTAAGAAAACCTTTTACGCTTTTCTCTTGTTAATATGTTTCTTTTTTATAGAGGTGTTAGCCACGACCATTAGGATATGCAAGGGAAGGTATCTTTCACAACTTTCTGCCCTTACTGTGATTTATTACAATTTGAAGATCTCTTTGTAGCATTTAATTTAAGGTGCATCTGCTAGCAAGTTTACTCAGCTTTAATTTATCTTGGAATATCCAAAATTTTCATTCATTGCTGAATGAGAATTTTGTTGGGTGTATAAAATTATTGTTGATGATATTTTCTCTTTAGCACTTGGAAGATGTCATTTCAGGAGTTTCTGTTCTCCACAGTTTAAATTAATTGTTAATTGTATTGAGTATTTTTTTGTATGTGATAAGTCACATTTTTCTTGTGGCTTCCTTTCTCTTAGATTTTGCCTTTTGTTTAGGAGTTTATTGAGCTTCTTGGATATTGAGATTAATGTTTTCATTAAATTTGGCAACTTTCCTACATTATTTCTTCTTTTTATTTCTAATTAATTATTTATTTTTTCTATTTTTAATTGGTACATTATAGTTGTGAATAAAAGTGGAATTCATTGTGATGTTTTCTTACAAGCACATGATATATAGTTCAGTTAATTTCATACTGTTGTTCCTCCTTTTGCCATTGCTCCTCCCTCTCACTCATCCCCCTTCTCTACTGCGCTGTTCTTCTGTTTTCATGAGATATCCTCCGCTTTTAAAATTTCCTGTTTCTCGTTAGCTTCTGTATATAAGAGAAAACACTTGACCTTATACTTTCTCAGTCTGACTTATTTCACTCAGTATGATGATCTATTCCATCCATTTACTAGCAAATGTCATGATTTTATTTTTCTTTATGGCTGAGTTGTGTGTGTTGTGTGTGTGTGTGTGTGTGTGTACTTATATGTTTTATATATATACATATATATGTATAACATATATACATAATTATAAAACATATATACTTATATATAAAACATATAAATACACACACACATATATATATATATCACTTTCTTTATCTAATTGTGTACTATATGTATATTGTGAGTTGTGCTGCTGTAACTATATGTGTGCTATATGTGTGTATGTACCACCACAGTATGCTGATTTTAGTTCTTTGGGATAAGTACCAATGAGTGGGAAAGCTAGGTCATATTTTGGGTCCATTTCTAGTCTTTTGAGGAATCTCCATTCTGCATTCCAAAGTGGTTGTACTAATTTAAATTCCACCAACAATGTGTAAGTGCACCTTTCACCCTACATATGTGCCAGCACTTATTGTTTTTTGTATTTTTAATGATTGGAATTCTGATTGGAATAAGATAAAAATCTCAGTGTTATTTGATTTGTATTTCCATGATTACTAAGTAAATTGAATATTTTTTCATGTTTGTTGACCATTTGTACTTCTTTTTTTGAAAAATATTTAACTCATTTGCCCATTGATTAATTTGGTTATTTGTGTGTCTTTTTTTTTTGTGTGTGTGTGTGTGTATTAAATTTTTTGAGTTCTATACATACTTTTTATATTAATCTCCTCTTGGAAGAGTAACTGGCAAAGATTTTCTCCCATTGTAATCTTTCTCTTCTGAATATGCACACATAGAAGAATAGAATACCTATTGCCCACACTGCACACAAATCCACTCAGTGTGGATCAAAGACTTATGAATTAGACTAGAAGCATAGCAACTGCTATTAGAAAACTCAGCGTCAAGTGTCCAACATATTAGCACAGGCACCAAATTCCTTAATAAGATTCCTGAAGCCCAGGGGGGGGGAAACAAATCGGAACGTTTCTATAGAGAAAAAAAAAATCAAGAGTGTGAAGAGAATTTTTCTGGGAATCCATTATATGAATATTAGTATGCTTCATTATTCCCCAGCAACTTTCTATCCCTTTTTCTCTATTCTTTTTTATTCTCCAGACTAGATAGTTTATGTTGCTTTATATCCAAACTTACTGATTTTTTTTTCTGATCCTCAATGAGTTCTTGAGACTTAATTAAATTTTTCCATTTCATTGATTTTTTTTATTCCATAATTTCTATTTGGCCTCATTACGTTTTCTCTGACAAGATACTGTTGTTGTATTTCCTTTCAATTCTTTATATATTTTTTCTTTGCATTTCACATTTATTTCTATTTCTTTGTATACATCATTATTTGTTGAAAAGTGAACATTTTAAATGATATATTTGTATAAATGGAATCATACACCATAACCACCCCCCTCCCCCCCGCCATTGGGCTTATAGATATTATTGCTATTCTGTTTTGCTATTATTGCTGTTTTGAGAATGTCTTATGTATTCTGTATTATTTACAGCATAAGAACATTGACTCTTTCACTAGCTTTATTGTTTTAAGGGTCTTGTTTTAACTTTTACTTCTTAAGCTTGGGATTATCATTTGTTCTGTGTAAATTAGTAAGAATCCCAAGTTTGGTCAAAATATTTTCTTAAGTACCTCTCATTTATTTTTCTTAATCCTTTGCTAAGGGGACTGATGTGTGAAATTCCATATTGAAGTTTCAGGAAGTTTATAAGACTGCTTTAGGTTGTACTTCCTACTTGTGCAAGTCTCAAGTTCAGCCAGAGGTGAAGACTGAACTTTTATATTTTCCCAGGTTTTTCCTATTGGCAACACGATGCATGCAAAACCCTTTTAGATCCCCAGCAATGTGTTGGAGCTTTTCAAAGTTTCCTTTGCTTCTATAGTTCTCCAGGACTTCCTTTTAAATTTTTGTCCAGGATCTAGCTTCCCCTAACTCAAACCCCACACAGCCTTGGGCATCTGCAATGCTCCTAGCAGGTTGCTATTGTTTTCACTAATCCCTAAGGATAGGTTTTTTTTTGTTTTTTTTTTTTCTATTCTTTCCCAGAGCTAAGCCCTGAGTCAGGTAAATAGAAATTAAAAGTCACTCAGTTCTAGAAATGGAAATTTTCTAAAAAGCTACTAATCTGGACAGAATATTGACTGTGCTTTGAGGATGGGGCTTTAATGGTGGTCAGTAGATGCTGGCCATCTCTATTGTGAGGCTGCTAGATTTTTATGCCACTGAGCTGTGAAGGAGAGCATGGTGGGAACAGTCTCAAATGTCACACAATCTCCTGTCTCACTGTTTCACTCATTTGCCTCCAACAAATACTTTGGTGTGTTTCATGGTTTTGTTTTATGTCAAGAGTTCTGAAGGGATTTTTTTCAATTGCGTTATCAGTATTTTCATGAGGGAGTAGATTCAAAGACGACCTCACTCACTCCAACATTCCATAAACCTGTCTAATGCTGAGTTCTTATACTTCTTGATACTGTGCATTGTTGTGGTCCTTTTGTTTTATATTTTTATTCTTTATTGTCTTGGGATTTTTCAAGTAAGAAACAAATGTCTGTTACTTTAGTAACCTATCTCATATGATTTTATTTTCTTTAATTTTTTAGTTTTGGTACTGGAGATTGAGCCCAGAGTTCTTTACCTCTTAGCTACACCCCCAGCCCTTTTTATTTTGAAACAGGGTCTTCCTAAATTGGTGTGCTGGGCCTGGAACTTGTGGTCTTTCTGTCTCAGCCTCTCAAATCACTGGGAGCACAGGTATCTGCCACAACCCCCAGATTTCACATGATTTTTTTTTTTAAATTGTTTTAGTTGTCAATGAAACTTTATTTTATTTATTTATATGTGGTGCTAAGAATCGAAATCTTTCCTCACACATGCTAGGCAAGCCCTCTACCACTGAGCAACAACCCTTGCCCACATATGCTTTTAAAAAATACTTTCCTCTTATGTCTTCTCCCTTTTCTCTCTATCTGCAATGTCTACTTATATTAATTTCCCAAACATATCATTATTTGTCTCATAATTCCCTACTTTCTGGGTGTTTCTGAATATTATCTTCTGAAACATCATTCAAATTTCTTAATATCTAAAAATTAAAAATTATATTTAATTGCACACTATTATTTTTAAATATTTTAATAAAACATGATATTCTTGTTTTATAAATACAATCATTTATTATTTTTATAGTGTAACTCAATTCACATTTTTTTTATAAAATTTTGTTTGATGCTTTCTAAGTCTAAGCTTTCCAAAATGTTTTCTCCCCTGATTTATTCGGTTCTCCTTCCTATAAATTGGGAGCATATTACCCCAATATCTGGTGGTCCTTGGTTTTCTATTTCATATTAAGAGCAAAGCACTAACACTTATTGAAAATGGTTTTATTCAGCTTTTGAATTGCTCTGACCAAAAAGTATGCAACAAGAACCATTTAGTTAAGGAAAGTTTATTTTGGTTCTCAGTTTCAGAGGCTCAGTCCATGGTTGGCCAGCTCCACAGCTCTGGGCCAAAGGTGAGGCAGAACATCATGGTGGAAAGGTGTGGCAGAGGAAAGCAGATCAGGACATGGCAGCCAGGAATCATAGAGAGAGTTCTGCTCACTAAGGAAAAAATATAAACCCCACAGCTACATCTTCCTCCAGCCACATCCTACCTGCCCACAGTTACCACTCAGTTAATTCTTATCAGTGGATTAATTCACTGCTTAGGCTACAATCCTCATAATATAATCATTTCACCTCTGAACATTCTTGTATTGGCTCATACCTGAACTTTGGAGGGGACTCTTATAACTAGGTCATAACAGGAATTTTATATGCTATGGTGGGACTTTTAGATGGGTGAATTTTCCCACAAACAAGAACATCATGAATCTTAAGAAACTAGGATTTAGAGGTTAATTAAATGGAGTGAGGATATCTGTGAATCTACTCCCTCACAGAAATAATGAAAATACTGAAAAGACTGAATAGAACCATTTACCCCGAGGAATAATGTGCTAGTGCACACACAAAAAATATTATTTCCTAGAGTCACTCTATTTCTTCAGAAAGGAAACGTTTTACAATTTACCAGGGATTTGATTGCTATCATTCTGCATACAGAATTTTGTTGATAACCACCTTCTATTTTTCAACTTCACATCTTGCCTATTCTGTCCACTTTAACCTCCATATTGCTTATCTCTGTGTATCATGTCTTTCTAGAGCTCTCTTGGAAAAATAATCTCTCTCATTTTCCCTCTTTTATGATGCTGTATTTTAATGCATCTGTGAACTCAGTTACCATCTTTCATCTGATTTCTGCCCTTCAAAACTTGTTGAAATCTTATGACTGTAGGTGAAGCTTCTGTTCTTTCCCATTCTCTTTGTTCTTAATTTGCAACATTTTATACTGTACACATAATTTAGTGGGACCTTAAAAAAAGAGGAAATAAATACTTTGAGGTGGAAGTCTTTTGTTTTTTTGTTTTATATAATTTATTTTATTTTTTACACAAATGGTGGAATTATTTATTAGTGAATTATAGTTATACACAGTACTTGGGTTAATTTTGACATAATTATATATGCATAGAATGTAATTCACTCAATTTCAATCCCTAATACTGCCACTTTTCCTCCTCTTCTTCCTTTCCCTATTTCCCTCCCTTTACTCTCCTAGTCTAGATGAAACTTTTTTCCATTGCATTTTATTAGTAAAACTTTTGGGCTATTTTCTGTATTAGCTTGTGATTAAAAATTACTAAATTTGAGTGTAGGCAGGTTTGAATTTGGATATGAGGAACATTTGGCAAAAAGTAATTCATCATACTAATGAAATTTTGAGAGTAAAATTATTGATTGGATTATACTATGGAAAGTGTACAAACCATAAGCTTTATTAGTATTTATATAAACAGAATCTACTTTACCACTCAGAATGAGATGTAGACTTGTCTAGCGCTACAGATGACCCTGCTGTGTTTCCCATGCAGTCAATATATCTCTCAAAGACAACCCCTCCTCTCAAGTTTATGTTGTACTTGTTCTTCGGCTTCATATAAAAGGAGCCACATAAAATGGAATCTTTTCTCTATGACTTCTTTGAGTTGGTATTTCATCATGCTTTTTGTGTGTTGCACATTGTATTGCTGTGTGGTGCTTAAGTGTTTGTGTGTGTATGCACACACACACATACATATATATCCACATAACGATATATGCTCTTATTTATTATTCTATTGATGATAAAAATTGTTTTCTACTGGATATCCACATATAGAAGAATGAAACTAGATCCCTCTCTCTGACCCTGCATGGAAGTAACAAAGTGGATAAAAGACCTAGAAATTAGACCAAAATATTCACAACTGCCAGAATAAAACATAGGGTCAACACTCCATCATATTGGGGCAGGCACTTTCTTCCTCAGCCAGACTTTTAAAGCTCAAGAAATAAAATGAAGAATCAATAATTGGAAAGCCATTAAATTAAAAATCTTCTGCACAGCAAAGGAAATGATTAAGAATGTGAAGAGACAGCCTACAGAATAGGGGCAGATCTTTGCCAACTATTTCTCTGACAGAGGATTGATATATAGAATACATAAAGAACTCAAAAAACTTAACAAAAACAAACAACAAGTAGACTAATCAGTGAATGTGCAAAAGATCTAAACAGATGTTTCTCAAAACAATAAATACAAAGGGCCAACAATTATCTGAAAAATGTTCAAAATCTTTAGCTATCATGGAAATACAAATCAAAACTACATTGAGATTTCATCTCACTCTAGTCAGAAGATCAATTATCAAAAACACAAATGATAATACCTATTGGCAAGAATGTACGAAAATGTTTCACTTATACATTATTGGTGTGACTGGAATTAGTACAACTTCTCTGGAAAGTAGTATAGAGATTCCTAAAACAAAACAAAACAAAACAAAACAAAAAAAAACAACAACCAAGGAATGGAACCACCACCTGACCTAGCTCTAGCTCTCTCTCTTTGGAATATATATATATATATATATATATATATATATATATATATATATATATATAAACTAATATCAGCACACCATAGCAATACAGTTACAACGTTGTTTATAACAGTGCAACTCACAATAGCTAAACTATGGAACAAGTCCAGGTGCCCATCAATAGATGAATGGATTAGAAAAAGTCATAACCCCCCCCCACACACACACACACAATGAAGTTTTACACAGCCATAAATAAAAATGAAATTATGTCAATTGCTGGAATATTGATGGAACTGGAGAACATCGTGTTAAGTAAAATAAGCCAAACTCAGAAAGTCAAGGTTGAATGTTTTCTCATACACATAAACTAGAACAAAGTAAGAGGGGAAAAAAGGGTGTCATGTATCATAAAGACAGAGGGGAGAACAGTGAAGTAGAAGAAAGAGAGAGACTGAGGAGGGCGGAGACAGGGGGGGAAATGTGGAATTAATTTGACAAAACCACATCATCTGCATGTCTAAATATACCAACACAAATTCCAGTTTTATGTATATTCATAAAGTGCCAATTAAAAATAAATGAATAAAAGGAAGTCCAGAAGACTGAAAGAAGGAAAATGGAAGGAAAAGAGGATAGAAAGAGGAGGCAGTAGAGCCTGAAATGGAGAAAATTACATTTCATGCATATAGTAATAAAAACATAAAATTTTGTTTTTTCTCTTCCACGTAAAGTTGATATGATCATCTTCCTACAACTTTGAAAAAATATATTTTAAGGGCATTAATATATACATAACTAGTTAGAAAAAATTAAAACTCCAAAAAGGGAGAAATGGATTTGATTAAGTGATACCAAGACCTATGTTCATCACATGAGGATATGAATATGATGTACCCCAACTAGTATGGAGATTATCAGAGCTTTGGAAGGAAGCTGTTTCCTAGGGATGGAAGAAAAAAAAAACCTAGTTAAATATTTTGAATTGCTGCCTTCTAGCTAATCAAGGTGTGATTATGCAATTCTGTTTCTCTGATGCTGCAGCTGCTCAAATTTTCAAGCAAACTTGCTGAAATGAAACAGAGACTTCATGAAATTGATTTTAATCTGTGCCACTTTACAAGGGTTACGGTTTTACCTAAGTACCACATAAGTGGTTTGTTTAAACATCTCAGTTATATTTTATGAGTTGGATTTCTTGTATAACTGAAAGGGCAGTGAAACCATTAAGACGTGCTCTTTGGCACTGTCACTGGTATTTCCATTAGTTTGTCAAATTAAAGATTATATAATGCTGTTAAAAATGGATACTTGTATTAAACCAATTTCTCTAAAATGTAAACATGTATAATGTTATTATTTCTTTTGCTTAAAATGTCAGATCACATATTTATGTAAGAGATTTGTTCTCGAAGTATCGTCTCTGTACTGCAAGTGCTAGCTCCAGCTTCACTTGAGAGCTTGTTAGAAAGTCAAATTTGGGTCTTGACACAAGATCTACAGAATCAGAAACACTGTGGGGGCGGGGGGCTCAGCAAACTGTTTTAGCATGTCCTGCAGCTGATTCTGAGACACATTGATGTTTCAGAATGACTGGTTTAAGGTGTTTTTTTTTTTTTTTTCCTGGTTGTGCATTGGAGTCACAAGTAGGAGTCATCAAATACAGAGGCTGAGTTCCACCCCAGTATTCCTGTTGAAATGGTCTGAAGAGGGATTTGGGGGATTTTTGAAATCTCCCAAAGTGATTCAAATGTGGGTTCAAGGTAAAGAGACATTCTTTCAGCAACATCGAAGGAAAGAGCATCCTATGTTTGCTAATAGTTGGACACTGGATAAGAGCTGGAAACCATAGTTTTGCATTTTGAGATAGGACTTTGATACCATTTCTTTCTTTATCTGAGTCTAGGTACCAAAACATAGTCCCTCTGGAAAGCAAGAGACCATTGATTATTAAAAGTGGCTCTTTTGGGCTGGGGATGTGGCTCAAGCGGTAACGCGCTCACCTTGCATGCGTGCGGCCCGGGTTCGATCTTCAGCACCACATACCAACAAATATGTTGTGTCCGCCGAGAACTAAAAAATAAATATTAAAAATTCTCTCTCTCTCTCTCTCTCTCTCTCCCCTCTCTCACTCTCTCTTTAAAAAAAAAAAAAAAGTGGCTCTTTTATTCCAGCTCAGTAGAAAACCTTTCAGTCAAGAAAATAGAAGCAGTTCAGTGAAATGTGTGAGGAGCCTTTTGACTTCAGAAGGAGCATCAGTTAGAATGGAGAATCAATTCTGGGTCCTGCTAGGTGTGGGAAGTTTGCAGGGGGTGCTACTTAGCTGAAGGCTGAGAGTGACCATAAACTAACTCTTAAGGTTGTGATGTAGGCTAATCAAAGGAATAGTGTTTGTAGTTTCACATCTCATTCTTCAAGGTGAAACCATGCTGAAGAACTTATTTCCTCAAATTCCTGATTTATTCCAAGACTCAAGCCATAACAACTTGTGTTTCCTTTGCTTTAGAAAGTTTTGTTCCTCATAATCGTCTTGCTTTATAGATACTATTTATTTGCAGAGCATCATGAGATAGGAAACATACCTACTCCCAAAACATGCAGGAATACTTTGGGATGTGGAGGAAGGCTCATTTTATGTTCATGGATTGATACTCAAGTCACAAAACACTAAGAGTTCACAATATGGTAAAAACTTCGATCTAAGACCTACTGATTTAAGGCAAATTTGATAAACCCTGTTTATCCTTACCCTGACAACATCTCTTGTTATGATGGGGAAGAGAAAAGATTGTGAACAAACGTGATGGAAGAATCTGTTTTACAATTTACATGAGGTGTGTTCAGAGATGTCTGCTGAGATAATTTTGGGGCATCATTACCATCCACAGAAAGCCAGGAGCAATTAATTCTACTAATATTTTGCAAGAAAAGCAGTTTGGCAACTGGGTCATAACTGCAATCCAGTTCCCTAAGACTCTTAATGCCTAACTTGTTTCATTTCTCTCTTTTAGCGTCTCCATGCCCAATGGCCATAAGCTGATTCTTAGCTTAATGATACGGGCTGATAAGAGAAAAAGAATGCCATTACCCTGCCCTTTGCAGGATGCCTCAGTCTTGTTTCTCAGGGAACTAGTTGAATCTGGATCAAAATGATCACTTTGCAAATACCTTGAGGACTTGTGTCTTCTGAGTGTGGAATGAATTTTGTTAATGGTGAAAATCTAATGTGACAGGACAGGTGTCATCATCAATTTTCAGCTGTAATTTATCTGGGCGAGGTCTTTTTTGCAGGCCACATATTCTTACAGGCATTCAATGAATGTTTTAAACATTTACAAAATCATAAAAGTGGTGGTGATGGGGTTATTTATGTAAGCAGATATTGTCTGCCTGTGATTGTTCCATATTTCAGAGGTGTACATCCTTATTCCTGAGTTATATAGAAAAATTAGTGTACAGATTCAGAAATTTTACAATGTAAAATTTTATTCAAATATGAAATGACAATGAGCCTGAAAAAAAATTACATAATCTCAGCTTACTACAACTAAATTCATATAGATCTCAACTGGACTTACCCAGGAATTGGGCTTTAATTCCACTTTGTGTCCAAGTTTTCCAATGATTCTGATTTCAGGGTTTTATAATAAGCTCTCATAGTAAAGGCATAGAAATTGACATGGTTCACATCAAGTCAGATGTATTTTTTATCAGTATCTAAAATTGTAAATATTTGTAGGATTTCTTGGAAGTAATCAAATTTGGAAGGAGATGTTCTAGGTGGCACAGCTGAAATGCTGAATTTGGAGCAGTTTTTATGATAAACCAACTGTCTGCACATTTCTTCAGATATACTAACATTCATTTTGTAAGAGTCAGGGTACAATTTATCTTAAATGAGAATGTTCTAATATTGTAACATACAATTCTTTCTTCACATCATCAGCACAGCAAAATATGGACCCTGAAAAGGGTTGTTTCTTTCTTCTTACCAGCAGCTGGGTGATCCATCTTAGACCATTTGGTAAACATTATTGAAGGCTATTGAGTGAAGATAAACACATCTTGGAAGGAGCAGGGATCAAGTAGTAGAAGCAGTTATACCCTATGTGTGAAAATAGATTGAAATATCTTCATTTAAAATAGCTTGTTATGAATCAGACATAACTTTCATTTGTTCATATATGAATACACCACCAGTGAAATTCCACATCATGTACATCATCCCCACAAGAATGGGATCCAAGTTATATCTCATGTAATTATGTCAAAATGCAGTCTATTGTCATGTATATCTAGGAAAAATAAATTTTAAAGATTACAAAAATAGCTTGTTTTTGATGATCCTATGAAGCATAAAAGATGTGTCTCTCAGAGGATGCCATAGTTTCTTAAAAATAACATCTTTCCTCTGGTTTCGTTTATTATCATTATTTGCCCCAAATTCTTGTCCCTCCAGGTGCTCTCAGATTGCTCATGTAGGGAGGTACATGGCTCTAGGTGGTACACATCTTTTACTAATTGTAACACAGCAGAACATGGAGTCCTAGATCTCTCAGACAGAAATTCTGCTTTTCACCCTCTGCTTTGAGATGAACCCCTGAATGTCTCTCCATCTTGTGTTTCTCTAATGAAATGAGGGAGACAATGAATCTAAAATGTCTCAGGGATGAAATAGATGAAGGTAATATGTGAAGAAGAGAGAGTTTTTATAGTTTTCCTTTTTTTTTTTTTTTTTGTACTGGGGATTGAACTCAGTGTCACTTAACCACTGAGCCACATCTCCAGCCCTTTTTAATTTTATTTTGAGATAGGGTCTTTCTAAGTTGCTGAGACTGGCCTGGAACTTACAATCCTTCTGCCTAGGCCTCCTGAGTCCCTGGGATCACAGGCATGTGCCAAAAGACAGCTTTTTAAAGAAAGGCTCTTTGTAAAAATCAGATAACAGTAAGAAATTTAAAAATATCAAGGCTCTTCAGTCTGTAGGAAAAATAATTGATAAAACTACATCTAATAGAAATTTATCAAATGCTGTTTCCTGCACTATGTTAATCTTTGATTAATTCAATACAGACTAACATTATATATGTGCTGCATGTCTTTGCAGCGGACTTGGAAGTTAGGGATAGGGTGGGTGAAAGGATGTGTTTTTATGCCCCACCTCATGGAAATGAGTGGTAGCAAAGGAACCAATTATGGTCTTTTCCCTTTTCTTATAATAACTAACTTAATGGGAGCCTGCCCATATCAGAGACAGTATATATTGTTGTGTCTATTATAGCATTATAATTATTTGTGGTCATGTCGTTCTTACTTGTTGACAGTCAGTTCATCATGGTAATTTCAGCATGTAGACAAATGTCTGGCTCACAGAAGGTACTCAAGATGGGTTTGACAAATGAAAACTAATGTTGGCTTCCATTGAGGAGCCCAAGAGAGGACTGGAGATGTAGATCAATGGTAGAGCATTTCCCTTTCATGAGAGAGGTCCTGGGTTTGACCATCAGCATGGAAAAAAAGACAAATTATTTGTTAATTCCATTTCTAGACACTTTTACATTTGATAGTATATATAATCCCCATTATAGTCATAGATACATACCAATCTGCAGGACAGATAAAACAGGGAGATTATGGAGGGACACTTTATACTCAAATAACCCAGAGAAGTTTAGGGTACACAGATCTCAGACTCCCATTATCTTATAGCTTTCACGTGGCCAATAGCTATATAAAAACAATCCCTTCTTCCATATCAATGGTTCTCAAAATATATCTCAGATCAACTCAGTATCACTTGAAAACATGTTAGAAATGCAAATTCTTGAGCCACAGTCAGACTCTGAAATTCTAGGAATGGGACCCACAAATCTGTTTTATCAAGTCTTCCGACTGGTCTAGGCACACCAAAGTGTGAAAAGCAATTATTCTACATAACTGTGGTGGAATTAGGGATTAGGGGAGAATATGCAAGGGACATCTAGGAGATTATGAATCTTAGAAGCTCCCTGCTGTGGGAAATGGCTGTGTGAGTGGTAGATAGGATGACGCCAGAGGTGAGACTAGTCTGCTTGTCCACTGAGATAACTGAGAGCTGCTGAGCCCCCTTTCTGCTAGGAGATGAATATCTATGCCCATCCTCATCAATCCCTCATCAGCTATGTCCTACTAACCTGGCTCTATAAAAGGGGAAAGTGAAGTGTAGGTAAAATGAGCAACTGGCCCAAAGTGTTCAAGTCCTGAGTGCGGAGCCCCATTTCCAATCTATGCAATCTCAGTGGTTCTCAGACTTGAGTGTCAGAACCACGTGGAAGACTTGGCAAACAAAATCATCCAGGTCTTATCCTACTTCAAGTTATTTGGGTCTCTATTCCCTATGCATTCTCCAGATGATTCTGAAACATCCCAAAGTTTGAGAACACTTTTCAATAGCATTAGTTCTTAACTCTGGCAAGAACATGGAAGGAACATAAAGGCTCAGGTTCTATCCAAGACCAATTGCTTTATAAACCCTTTTCCTGGAGCCATGACATCAGAATCTATCAAAGCTCCCAGTTGATCTCAGGTGTACCTAGGGCTCAGGACTGCTAATCCAGAATCCATACTCCTACCAAATAAAGGACAGGGGCTGCAGCTGACTCCTAGTAGAGGTCATTATTCCAAATTACCTGAAGCAATGCTGGGAGATAATTACACTTGATTACAGTTTAATCTGGAATTTTCTTATTTTCCTTTATTTCCCAAACTGTTATTATTTTTAAAATGATCTTTGGCAATGTTTTGTAGTTGGGAGGTTTGTTCTTAGCAACTGCTTTTCTTACCTTTCTTTTGGATCTATCCTATGTACTGTAATGGCCTTTTTGAATTGTCAGCTTGATTGGATTAAGAGGTGCCTAGGATTGAAAAGTTTATGGGTGTGTCAATGAGGGTGTACCTAGGAATGATTGGCATGTGGGATAGCTAACTGAAATGAAGATGCTTCCTAAGCGTGGGCAGCACCATCCAATAGGATGATGGCTTGAATGGTATAAAAGTTGAAAGAACAAGGAAGCAGCAGTAGATGCAAGTTCAACTCATTTTGAAGGGGATCTTGGTTACTGCTGGAATTGTCTGAGGATACTGACTTTCACTTCTTCATTCTTCCAAAGCGGACTCTACCAGTGATTCCCTAGAAACCTTTGTTCTCAGACTAGGGTAGTACTGTTGATCCTTCTTATTCTGAGGCTTCAGCCTCTCAGAATGCACAGCTACTGGTTCTTCTAGTTCTCCAGCCTATAGACAGCCATTGTGGACTATCCAGCTTCTGGTCATGTAAGCCAACCTAATAAGTCTCCCTTTTTATAATTATACTTCCTGTGGATTCTGTTCCTCTAGAGAATCCTGACTAATACACTTAGAGAATATCTTGCTCTTAAGTCCAACCTCTCATTCCTGTTCTTTGTAGCTTCTTTACTTCAGCCAGAAACCCCTGCTTTTGTAGATATAGCCTCCTCTATATTATGATAACTTCAATAGAATCCTTGTATTAATTTTATTTGGCTTCTCTGTGTGTTGTCTTTATAACAACTTGTATAAAAGATGCCTTTGCTGAGGTTGATCAAGTTATGGTGTATGCATGTATTAATATGGCATAATAAATCCCACTATCATGTCTGATTAAAAGGCACCAGTTAAAAAAGGACTTCAAAAAATCAGATTCTTGACTCCTCTATGGTTCTTGTTAATTAGAATATTTAGACTTATATCTCAAAGATTTTATAATAAAGTTTTGTTTTATTTCAAGAGGATTTTAATAAGAGTTTAAAGTGATCCTTTTTTTTTCACGCTTAGGTTTGAGATTGATTCCTCTTAACCAAGCACAATGTCACAGAGACCATAGGTTTGCATGGACATATGCTGAACAGACCAGAAAGAGCAGCTTATTCTGTATCTGATGAAGTAATGACTTGTAAAGTGTTAATGGCTAGTTAGGGCAGGTGTGTGACTTTTACAAGAGTCCTTTCCACTTAACCAAAACTAATTAGGGCTATCAGCCCTGATTGTTTACCACTGGAGACCACTGTGCATGTATTTAAGGAAAGGTCTCCCAATATCGCTCTGTAATCACATTTTTAAATCACTATCAACTCCCCATATTTGTACTATAGCAGGCCCCGTTGTCCTCCTTTCCCACCCATTAAAGGGTATTCAAGGACACAGCAGGTGTCTAACTTTTCCTGGCAATTGTGTGCCTCCACCTGTAGCCCAGACAACCTGGATCTGGCATTTGTAAATGTTTATGGAGTATTCTTCTTACCAGTTTCTGGGATGGCATAATACAGATGGCTTGCCTTGTATTTGGAATTGATGGTTTTCAAAGACTCTACTTCCAAATCAAATACCTAAATTGGCACCCAATTCCCAATTTCCCATTGATTCTCTAAATATCCCATGAACTCCACCAAATGGAAACGGGAAATGAACTAAAACACACCAACTGCCGACTAGACAGATGCTATTTGAAGGAGTGGTTTTAAAATTTCACTTTGGTTTTAAAGATATGCTACCTGGAAGAAACTGTATTTGGGACTATTTTATTTTGATGGGAAAATAATTGTAGAGTATTAGTGTTTTTCAAGAGAGTTTATTGTACTGAATCTTTATGCTTGTATTTTTTTCCCCCTCAAATCTGGACAATCATTTCTGTGCTTGACGAGTATAATTTGAGGATCACTATTCCATTTTAAGCGTTTCCCATAATTTATGGGATCCATAGGTCTTAAGCCCTCAATTCTTATTACATATTAGAATCAGCTGGGAACATTTAAAATTATTGTATCCCAAGTTCCATTCCAAGAACTTAAGGTCAAGTTGGTCTTTGGTGAAAGCTAGTCACATGTACTTAAAATATAAAGAATCTTCCCAGGTGAATCCAAACAACAGGCTAGGCAGAAAACGCTAGATCAGAGATGAAATATTTGAAATGAATTACTCAGGATAATAGTCAAAATGATGAACTTTTCTCTGTGTTTTATAATGCTCACTTTGGGGAAAATAGCAGGGGATTCTTTACATTTTCTTCTACTGCCTTAATTTTCTATGTTAACATTAAGAAATTTTAAGTTATTTTTTGGAACAAGACGGGCATAACTAATATTTAGGGTAGAAACAAATACATTTGAAAGCATTCTGCTTTCTAATGAAATTAAGGCAGTGAAAGTAAACTATACAAGGCCAATGAGGGTTAGAAATTTATTTTAATTTAACAAAAATTTACTGAGGGTGCTAAATACTAGAGATTGTGTTTTGGTTATTGGGGATTAAAAGATGTGATAATCCTGTGTTTGGCTTCTTTGGTTGCACACAATTCAATTCTACTAACTCTGGCAGAAAGGAAATTTATTAGAAGAGATTTGAGAGTAAATGTGGAAAGTATGACACTTTGAGGAAAGTTAGAAGAAAAGTCATAAAGGACAAAACAAAATAATTCTGGGATTTCAGTGAGAGCAACTATACAACTCTTGTTGGTTTCAATGTTAGAATGAACATGCTCAATATTTTTTTCTGAAACTTTTCATTACAAGGTACAAAGTCCCAAGACAGAAAGCTCAATTTTTCCAACTTAAATAAAATGCCTACAAGTTTGACGAGGGAGGTCAGACACTTTGATTTGTAGTCTCACAAAGACTGGACCTCATGAGGGGAAATAATTTCCCATAAAACTGTTACCAAAAGAAGGATGCATAGCAACCCAAATCATCCTTGTGGGTGCTCTTGTTAAATAACTAACGAAAAGACAGAATCAGATGTACAAGATGTAATAATTTCATGGAAATGATACTTTTATTTTTTCAATAATGCTGGGATCAAACAATTGAATTCAGGGTCTTGTGAATGCTAGGCAAGCATTCTACAACTGAGCTACACCTCAGTCCCCAGAAATCATTTTTTATATGATCCAATTTTAGTAATTCATAACTCAAATAGCTTGGAAAGATAAACTTCTTAACTTTTAAAAAGTGTTGTGGGAACTAAAATCGAGTCACTTGGTTGGCAAAGATCACAGTGGTAACAAATGGTAATGCTGGGGTAAACCCACAAACCATCAGAATGTCACCATATAAATTCTTTTGTTTTTTTTTAATTTGTTTTAATTAGTTATACATGACAGTAGAATGCACTTATAGGTAGATGGAAGTGAAAGGAGGGGAAGTCAGGGTATGTGGGGATAAGAAAAATAGTAGAATGAAACAGACCATAAACATTCTTGTCTACTAATTCCTAAGCATGTTGAGAATGTTAATATGAAAGAGAAAACTGGGAGAGGTGATAGGTGTCTAAGGTGGAAAAATTCTCTTTTGTTTGGACTGGGAAGACCTTCACCATGGTTGGGAACTATGCAAACAGTACTTCAAAAGAAGACTATAATAAATTGTGTTTCAGGGGAAGAAGAAAGAGCCAATGAGGACTTAAAAAGAGCTCGAATGAAGCAGAGATGGAAGTGTTGGTATGTGAGTTAGATGAGGTCTTGGGTTAGATTTTATTTGCCTGGTAATAGAAAACAGCACTTTCTGATTAGGGGTAGGGAGGGGAGACATAAGGAAATCTGTGTTTAAGAAAACTAGTCTGAAGTAGAGCGGAACCAGTAAAGACCTCAGGCATTTATATTGGTGAATTGTCTTATTTTACAAATATAAAGATGGTGTTCCGTGGTTCAATGACTGGAAGAGGGAGTTCTAGGTGGTGGCATTAGGAATCTACATCAGGACACAGAAATCTTATGGGAAACATGTGGACCTGTCTGATAAAGGGTGGGGCCTCATAGGTCACACTTGCGTGTCTCGCTCCCTAGGTCTTTGTGCTAGTTGTCATTGGTATTAAATATAAATGTTGGTGTGTCTGCCTCAAATCAAATTGTCAATGTTCAGTTTTCAGAAAGATAAAAATATGGTCCTCATATCAATATAGAATATTTTAGCATACATGTATATAATATAAAGGTGGAATACTTATATATTCAATATAAAGATGGAATTAAAAATAGTTCACTTGTATAATTCACTCACCTAGAAAAATGGCAAACCTGGTTCAAAGAGCCTCTGAGGATTAAGTGTATATAATCCATCAGGAAGGGAATAAGGAAAAACATTTTTCTTAGTAAATTAAAGCCCCAACAGATTAAAGACCTACTGTGCAATAATATGATAACCTTTGAGGTTGTCTATACTATATGAAAAAAATAATTTTCAACTTTATAGGTTCAGTAACTTAACTATATTAACTGGTAAACTCACTGAGGATGGGCCCACAACAAGTGCACATAGATAATCAAATAAGTTTCATTTGTTTTTCTAGAGAAGAGTGAAGGTTGCTAAATTACAGTGGACCAAAATCCACTGACTATTTGTTTTTTGTAAGCAAAGTTTCTTGCAAGCAAAGCAGTATCCACTTGCTTATGTGTTGCCTGTGGCTGCTTTTGTGCTACAAAAAGCTGAATCATTATGACAGCAGTATGTGGTCCCCAAGGCCTAAAATATGTACCATCTGACCCGTTGAAAACGTTTCTTGTCTGTGGTCTAAAGAATGAAATAATCATTGGGTGAATTATTAAATAAGGAACGTGAAACCCTATTTTTGTCCATTTGCAGATTTTGGTGAATTTCTCTGAACAACAGAATATTCTTTCTTAGTGTGCAGTGAAGTTTTAACTTATGATAAATCCAAATATTTAACCAATTTCCCCAATTATCTTGAAAAATATTTTATAGTGTATTTTTTTAAAGAGCGAGAGAATTCTTTAATATTTATTTTTTAGTTTTTGGTGGATAAAACATCTTTGTTTGTATGTGGTGCTGAGGATCGAACCCAGGCTGAGCCTGCCATGCTACCACTTGAGCCACATTCCCATCCCCTATAGTGTATTTTTTTAATACCAGTGTCTTATTTTTTAGGTCTATTCATAAGTTAATAAAGTATTGATTTATTTTACATTGTTACATGTGATGGATTGAGTGCCATTAATTCTCTTTTTCTTCTTAAAAAGTTTATATTTTCATTTACCTGTATCCCTAAATAAATACAGAATTGTGGTCTCAGTTTCATTAAACTATTGCTTGATAGTTATTACACTTGCATTTATGCTGGGAAAATGGTATTCATAATCAGGAAGATGGAATTTTTCTGCTCTATAAAATCTTGATAAAAATGACATATTTTCACCTAGTACATTAGTAATTTACTTTCTCATACATTAATTACTTGGCTACATACTTTATTATTCTATATTGATGTTTTTTTCTTATTTAAGTAACATTTATTCTATGTGAATATGCATTTTGTACCTAATACCTCATTGGTCATATGCATTGTAATTACTTCTCTGAATCTTTGGTGTATTTTTTAGTATTTTTAATCACATGAAAGTTTTAAATTGTAAGGTATCAAGTTTATCTTAGCACTAGAAATAATTCTTTTTTGTTTTATATGTCTTGTTTAATAAATGCTTCCTTTAAGATTGTATATACATAGCCTCATATGTATTGTTTAGAATGCTTTGAATTTTATTTTGTAAGTACGTTACTAGTTTGTGAGGTACAAACCTGATTTTATTTTTCTCCAACTGTATGATCAATTGTGTGTACATGATTTATTTAATAAGTTGTATATCACTTACTATTTTACCTTCTTCTTGAATAGCATGCTACCAAAGTGTCTGCTTCAAGAGTCTCCTATGGTCTGTTGGTCAATTTGTCTCCGTGGCTATATCCCATCATTTTGATGTCCATGTTTTGTTATATCTCAGGAGTCATCCTTTTCAAGATGATCAATTATTTTGAATATCAGAAAGAAAGAAAAATGTTGTGAATTAAACAAAGCCTAAAATTATAATATAAAATATTGATTTTAGAGATATTAAAATATGACTAAATTGCCAAAAGATGTCTTGTTGATTGAAGACTACAAAGGTATAAATCTTGCTCCAAAACTTATGTTGTCTTACAACTAATAGAAGAAAGAATAAAAGTTAAGAGGTATCCTGAATATATTATATAAAGAGAAAAACCTTATTGTTTCCAAAAGAGGAAAATATTGGTATTTATTCTATCAACATCCCCTCAGAAATTATTATTCTTGTCATCTATTGTGTAAGACACTGCAGAAATTTAGTATGTCTAAAATTAAGTTATTTTGAGGCAGATCAATTTTTTTACTTGAATTAGTCATAAATGAAAGTAGAATTCTTTATATTTTGACATTATACACATAAATGGAGTACAATTTCTCATTCTTATGGTTGTACATGATTTAGAATTACACCAGTCATATAATCATATATACACATAGGGTATTATTGTCTGATTCATTTCATTGTCTTTCCCATCCCCATAACCTCTCCCCTATCTTCACTCCCTTCTGTCTCATCAAAAGTACCTCTATTTTTCCATTGACCCCCACCCATTATTGTAAATTAGCATTTGCATATCAGAGAAAACATTCAATCTTTGGTTCTTAGGGATTGGCTTATTTTGCTTGGCATGCTATTCTTCAGCTCCATTCATTTATAGCAAATGCCATATTTTATCATCTTGAAGGCTGTATATATATATACCACAACTTCTTTATCCATTCATCTGTTGAAGAGCACCTTGGTTGGTTCCATTTAGCTATTGTGAATTGAGTTGCTACAAACATTGATATGGCTGCATCCCTGTAGTATGTAGTATTTAATCCCTGTAGTATTTAAGTCCTTTGAGTATAAACCGAGAGTATGATAACATGGTCAAACAGTGGTTCCATTCAAAGATTCTGAGGAATCTCCATATTGCTTTCCAGAGTGGTTGCACCAATTTGTACTCACCAGTGATGTCCGAGTGTGCCTTTTCTCCCACATCCTCACCAACACTTATTGTTGCTTGTATTCTTGATGATTGCCATTCTGACTGGATTGACATGGAATCTCAGTGTAGTTTTGATTTGCATTTCTCTAATTGCTAGAGATGTTGACAGTGTTTCATATATTTGTACATAAATTGTATTACTTCTATGAAGTGTCTGATTAGTTCCTTAGCCTATTTATTGACTGGGCAATTTGGGTTTTTTTGGTGTTAAGTTTTTTGATTTCTTTATATATCCTGGATATGAAAGCTCTATCAGAGGTGCATATGGTAAAGATTTTTTTTCCATTCTTAGGCTCTCTCCTTATGTTATTGTTTCTTTTGTTGAGAAGAAGCATTTTAGTTTGATTTCATTACATTTACTGATTCTTGATTTTACTTCTTGTACTTTAGGCATCTTTTTAACTCAACATGGTGAAGATTTGGGCCTGCTTTTTCTTCTATTAGCTGTAGGGTCTCTGTTCTGGTGCTTAAGTCTTTGATCCACTTTGAGTTGGGTTTCATGTAGGGTGAGAGATAGGGCTGTAAATTCATTTTGCTACATAGGATTTTTCAATTTTTCCAACACCATTTGTTGAAGAGACTATCTTTTCTCCAATGTATGTTTTGGGCACCTTTGTCTTCTATGAGATAACTGTATTTATATAAGTTTGCCTCTGTGTCCTCTATTCTGTACCATTGGTCTACACATCTGTTTTGGTGCCAATACCATGATTTTTTTTTACTATGGCTTTGTAGTATAAATTAAAGTCTGGTAGTATTGTGATGCTTCCTGATTCACTTTTCTTGCTAAGAATTGCTTTGGCTATTCTGGGTCTCTTATTTATCCCAATGAAATTCATGATTGCTTTTTCTAACTCTATGAAGAATGCCATTGGTATTTTAATAGGAATTTCATTAAATCTGTATAAAGATTTTTGTAGGATGGCAATTTTGACAATGTTCATTAATGCTGCCTATCCAAGAACTTGGGAGATCTTTCCATCTTTTAAGGCCATCTTCAATTTCTTTCTTTGAGTTCTGTAATTGTCATTGTAGAGGTCTTTCAGCTCTTTTGTTAGATTGATTTCCAAATATTTTGTTTTTTTGAGGCTATTTTGAAATTTTTCTAATTTCCCTTTCACTTGGTTCATCACTGATGTATAGGAACACATTTGATTCATGGGTGTTAATTTTATAGCCTGCTACTTTGCTGAATTCATTTATTAGTTCTAGAAGTTTTCTGGTGGAATTTTTGGATCTTATAAATATAGAATCATGTTATCGCTAAATAGTGATTGTTTGAGTTCTTCTTTTTCTATCCATATCCTTTTAATTTCTCCTCTCTAATTGCTCTAGCTAGAGTTTCAAGGACAATGTTGAATAAAAGTTGTGAAAGAGGACATGTCTTTTTCCAGTTCTCAAAGGGAATGCTTTCATTTTTTTCTCCATTTAGAATAATTTTGGCCTTGGGTTCACATATATAGCTATTTTACTCAGCTTTTTCTCTGTTGTGACCCAACCAGCAGAATTGTAGAGGACAAAAAGTTTATTTAGGGGCTCTCAGTTTCAAGGTCTTAATCTATAGATGGTAGGATATATTCCTCAAGGCTCAAGGTGAGGCAGGACATTATGGTGGAAGAGTTTGGCAGAGGGAAGCAGCTCTCATGATGATCAGTAAGCAGAGAGAGACTCCAAGATATAAAATATATACCCCAAAGCCATGCCTCAGTGTCCTACCTCCTCCAGCCAGACCCTAACAGCCTTCAGTTCCACTCAGGTAATCCCTAGCAAGGTGTGAATCACTTATTGGGTTAAGGCTCTCAAAACCCAATCATTTCTTCTCTGAACCTTCTTGCAATGTCTCACACATGGGCATTTGGGGAACATTACATCTAAATAGTAACAATATCCTTTATAGTGTTTAAGTATGTTTCTGCTAACCCTAATTTTTCTAGTGTTCTAGAAAAATTGAGCATGAAAAGATACTATATTTTGTCAAATGCTTTTTCTGCATCTATTGAGATGATCATATAATTTTATTGATGTGATGAATTATGTTTATACTTTTCTGTATGGTAAACCATCCTTGTATCCCTGGGATGAATACCACTTCATCATGGTGCCCTCTCTTTTTAATGTTTTTCTATGAGAATTTCCAGAATTTTACTGAGAATTTTGGCATCTATGTTAATTGGGGATGTTAGTCTGATGTTTTCTTTCATTGATGTATCTTTGTCTGGTTTTGGTATCAGGGTGATACAAGCTTCATATAATGAGTTTAGAAGGGTTCCCTCCTTTTCTATTTCATGCAATAATTTGAAGAGTATTGGTGTTAATTCTTATTTGAAGGTCAACTGAGAATCCATCTGGTCCTAGGCTTTTCTTAATTGGTAGGTTTTTGATGGTATCTTTTATTTCATTATTTGAAATTGATCTGTTTAAATCATGTATGTCTTCCCTGATTCAGTTTGGGTAAGTCATGTATCTCTAGAAACTTGTCAATGTCTTCAGAATTTTCTATTTTGTTAGAGTATAAATTTTCAAAATATTTTCTGATCCTCTTATGTATTTCAATAGTGTCTGTCATAATATTTCCTTTTACATCATGAAGTTAAGTAATTGGAATTTTCTCTTTCTCTTCATTAGTGTAGCTAAGGTTTTACCAATTTTATTTATATTTTTCAAATAAACAACTTTTGTCAATTTTTTCAATTGTTTCTTTTATTGATTCATCTCTGATTTTAATTATTTCCCATCTTCTACTGCTATTGGTGTATATTTATTCTTCTTTTTCTAGGGTTTTGAGATATAATGTTAGGTAATTTATTCATTGACATTCTGTTCTTTTAATGAATGAGATCAATGTAGTGAAGTTCCCTCTTAGCACTGCCCTCATAGTGTCCAAGAGATTTTGATATGATTTATAGCCATTTTCATTTATCTCTAACTATTTATTTCATCCCCAATTTCTTCTGCTATCTATTTGTTGTTCAAAAGTGTATTATTTAGTCACCAAATGATAGAGAAGCTTCTATTTCTTAGTCTATAAATTTCTCATTGTATTTCATTATCATCTGATAGAATGCAGGGTACTATATTTATTTTTTGTATTTGCTAAGAGTTGCTTTGTGGCATAAGATATCTATTTTAGAGAAGAATCCATGTGCTTCTTAGAAAAAAGTATATTTGCTTGTTGATAGATGAAATATTCTATATAGGTCTAAATCATTGATTGTATTATATAATTCTATATCTTCTTAATTTCTATATCTTCTTAATTTCTATATCTGCTTAATTTTTTTTGGAAAATCTACCCAATAGTTAGACAGGTGTGTTAGTAGCTCACTATTATTGTGTTTTGGTCTATTTGATTCTTGAAATTGAGAAGGATTTGTTTGATGTACATAGATGCTCCATTTTGGGGGGCATAAATATTTACGATTGTTATGTCTTGTTGATGAATAATTCCCTAAGCAGTAGGAAATGTCCTTCTTTGTCCTCTTTGATTAACTTTGGCTTGAAGTCCACTTTATCAGGTATGAGGATAGAAAACCCTGCTTGTTTAGGTGATCCACGTGAATGATTTGTTTTTTCCCATCCTTTCACCTTCAGTCTGTGGATGTCTCTTTGCCAATGAGGTAAGTCTGTTGGAGACAGCATATTATTGGGTCCTTTTTTTTTTTAAAAAAAAAATCCAATCTACCAGTCTATGTCTTCTCATTGATGAGTTTAGGCCATTAACATTCAAGGTTATATTGAGATGTGATTAGTATTTGCAGTCATTTTAGTTTATTTCTGGTTTTTAACTTATTCTGGTTTTTATTTAGTTTCTCCTTTAATTGAC
Source organism: Spermophilus citellus (assembly GCF_964194105.1). Classification (NCBI taxonomy): domain Eukaryota; kingdom Metazoa; phylum Chordata; class Mammalia; order Rodentia; family Sciuridae; genus Spermophilus; species Spermophilus citellus. The sequence continues at coordinate 33,349,718 of NC_138185.1, read as the reverse complement.
TATTCCTTCAGTGTAGTTCCTCCCTTTGCTGGTTTTCACTCTTTGGTTTTCATTTAATCTTCATGGAATATTTTATAGAACATGTTATGTAGTGCAGGCTTTCTTTTTGTGAATTCTTTTAACTTAATAGTCATAGAATATTTTTATTTCATCTTCAAATCTGAAGCTTAATTTTACTGGATATAGGACTTGTGGTTGGCATTCATTTTCTTTCAGAGCTTGGTATATATTATTCTAGCACCTCTTAGATTTGAGGGTCTGGGTTGAAAAATCAGCTGAGATCTAAATCGGTTTCCCCCTATACATAATCTGATATTTTTCTCTTGGAGGCTTTAAAATTCTATCCTTATTCTTTGTCAGGCATTTTCATTATAATGTGCCTTGATGTGAGTCTTATAATTTTGAACATTTGGGTTCCTGTAAGCCTTTTTATTTGATTTTTCCTTTCATTCTTTTTGTTGGAAAATTTTTTGATATTATTTTATTGAAAAGATTGTACATTCCTTTGGCTTCCTTTTCTCCACACCTTCATCTATCCAGATAAATCTTAAATTTGGTCTTTTTATGTTATTCCATACTTCTTAGAAGTTCTGTTCATGGATTCTTAACATCTCTTTTAACTTTATTTTCAGATTATATATTTTGTCTCATTGCCTGAGGGTCTGTCTTCCAAGTTGTCTAGTCCATTGGTGATGCTGTCTTTTGAATTTTTAATTTGGTATATTGATTCCTTCACTTCGAGGATTACTGCTTAATTTCTTTTCAGAACCTCTATCTCTTTATTAAAATTCAGGAGGTAAAATATCACTTTATCTCTGATTTCACTCCTTACATTGTCATTTACCTCACAGATCAGTTTAACTACATACATTCTGAACTCCTTCTCTGACATTTTTTTCCACCATGGTGACATTGGATTTTATTATTGGCACATCTTGGTTTGTTTGGAGTGATTTGTTCTCTTGTTTTTTTATACTGTTTGTGTATCTACCAGGTGGATCTGAGGCAATACATTTTCTACCCTGTAGAATTATAGTGTCCTTGAAAGTTTCCAATATTTTGCCTTTAAGGGGAAGAGAGATAATAATAGCAACAAATGCAAACAATATATAGCCTTAAATCAAACAGCCTCTACTATGACCTCTACAGTTTTGTCTCAGTAAACAAAAATGATGTGTTCGGATATTGCCTACAATAAAAACAGTATTTTGAAAAATGGTTTACAATTTTAGATGGGAGACAAAGAACAGAAGTGTTGTAGGATATAATGTTTACGAAGAAGGAGGAGAGTAGATAGAAGTAAAAAATTATAGAAAGAATGAAAGAGGGAATTATCAAGATTGGTTATTAGAAGAAAAGAGTCAAGATAACAGATAAATGCTCATATATATATTATAATGTGTATTTATTGTGATAAAATTCTAAAAATTAAAAATAGAAAGAAAAAGGTATAAATAAAAGAATGTAAACATGGCTAAATATACTATTTGGATATCCAAGTCCTCAATAAACTGATGCATGAAAAATAGTTGGTTTCAAAAATAGTAAAAATGTGAGGTTAAAAAAAAGAAAGTAAGTTCTCGATGAAAAATTGAAAATTTTTTCTTCTGTTGGAGTTAAAAAGTTTCTTAGTTTCCCTTCTCATCAATTAGGTGGAATTGTCTGGAGTTTTACGTTTGCTCTGCCCTCAGAGTGAGTGAGGTTGTTAGGGTGAGAGTCTTAATCCTGGAAGTGGAATTCCTGGAGATGGGTTGTAGGCTTGGGCATGTTCTGGTCCTTTGATGAAAGCCAATTGTTCTGAAGATTTTAAGTCAGTATACCTTCAAGGCCCAGGAATTCCTGGTCTATATTGGAAGATTGAACCCTAGGAATCACCTTTAGCTTCCACTGATGTGGTGTAGAGCCTGTTCTTAGTCCACTATATTACCTGTGAACCTCAGGATTTCTGGTCTCTGATTCGGTTTTCTAACTCAAATCTCTCCAGCATCTGCCCTTTCCAATTTGTGGTTAGGCGATTCTCTCCCAGCTGGTGCTGAGGGCTGAGGGCTGAGGGCTGGGACCTGTTAGTTGGTCCCAAGTCTGTGTAATGGACTGGGCAGGTCCAGTGGCTGAGCTGCTTGTGGTGTCAGTTGGGGTCTGGCTATATCTGGGGTCCAGCTGTTCTGCCTGGGGAGAATCAAAGCTGGGCACCAGAACATGCAGGCGGGCACCTGGACCTGCAGTCCGCAGCAAAGCTGTGCACTTGACTGGTTGGTCCAACAGCTATTTGGAGTGTGGAGCAATTTAGATCACCACACATTGGGGACCCTGTTGTTTCATGCTGAGTGGATCAAGGCCAGGCACTGTGTAGTGCATGCTGGATGCGAAACTATGAGCAATGGTCAGCGACAAGGATAGGGAGGTGTTGGAAGACTGGAGTAAGAGTACCCCACTGGATGTCAGACTGATACTGGACTTAGTGGGACTTGAGAACTGATAAATGCCAAACTGAAGAGGAGATGGTCAGAGACCAGGCTGGTGCCAGGACAGGAACCCAGTGGGTGCTGGAAAGGTGGCTGGGAAAGTTGAGAGCAAAATGCCCTCACATACTCTTCCAACCTTCTGAATCCTACCCATGGTCACCAGTCCCATCAGACCCCACAAAGACTCTGAGCTCAGGGAGCTGGGGAGAGCCCAGCTCTTTCCAGCCTTTCTAACATGTGTAATCCTGGATGAAAACTCATGGATATGAGTGTCCAGTTTCCTTAGGCTCTGCCAAGCTCAGTCCAAAAATGGCTCCTGGATCATGGATGATTGATAAATGCCATGGAGAGGTTTTTGTTTTTTTCTTATCTGATTAATGAGTTAAACAATCTCTGTTTTAGCTAGGCTCAGGAGTTTTACTCTCAACCTGGGGAAGACATGGTATTTCCACTGTTTGAGTTCCTGGTAGCTAAGCTAAGAGAAATGCTATCTCATGCTAATCCACAACCATTCCTATATTTGTAAATCAATTTTTTAAAAAAATTTTTCCTTCTATACCTAGACTTTTTTCTTCCATATGAGTACAATGGTCCACCTAAAAATCCCACCCACCAAAAATTCGGTTAGAATTTGAATATGAATTGTATTAATTTTGAGTGGAATTGCCTTATTTGTGATATCAAGTCTCTCAGTCCAGGAAATTGCAGTATTTTTCTGTTCATAAAGCACTTAAAAAAGTTGTTTGATAGAACTTTATAAATATTTCAGGTTTTTACACAATTGTTATAATGGTTCATACACATTTTATATTTTGTTGGTATTGGGATAATATGTTTTTAATTTATATTTTCTAAATGTTGGTAAGGCATGATTTATGTCAATCTTTTTCACTAGTTAGTTTGATAATAAATTATCTGAAGTTTTCATATAGGCCATACTTGATGAGTTTTATTTTATCAGTTCTAACTCTCTTACCTTCCATTTCTTTTTCTTTTCTTCCTGAACTGCCTGAAGTCTTCAAACAATGTCTGGTAGGATTGATGGTAGCATGAATCTTAGTCTTGTTTTTATTTTTTGAGGAATGGTTTTAATGTTTTATTATTACCTGTGATCAGTTTTATTGTTTATCACATTAAGGAAAGTGACTGTTGAAACTTAATACCATTGTATTGGTATTGGGGGGGGCATTTTTGAAGCAATGAAATCATGTGGGCTCATCCTCATGAATGGATTAGTGCCTTGTAAAAGACTGGGTTAGGCTCTTCCCTTCACCCCAATATGTGAGGACTCAATGTTCAAGCACCATCATGGACTAGAGACTCACCAGACACTAAATTTGCTGGTGTTTGGTCTTGAACTTTCTAGTCTACAGAAGTGTGAGACATAAATGTTGGCTCTTTATAAATTATGTAATTTAAGGTATTTTGTTGTAGTAACATAAACATAAGAAGATAATTGGGTATTAATATAATTATATGCATAATATGAATATATGGAGAATATTTCAATATTTCATCATTAATTATTTTGTGAATGAGGTAAACAATATTTTGAAAGTTAATGTTAAAGTAGTAAAATAGATTTAAAAAGTAATTTAATGATCATCTATTGGATTTGAGTAACAAATTAGTGTTATTTTTTTCTTTTTTAATTAATTGGATCAATTTTTATATTTTTTTAGATATATATGATAGTTGAGTGTATTTTGACAAATTTTTTGGATGATATTTTATTATGATTTTGCATTTGTACTCATAAGTAATAACTGACCTGTATTTTTCCTTCCTCATAATTTATTTTATGGTTTGAACATTAGTGTTATAATAAAAAAGTGGTGTAGAGTCTCTCATTTTTTGTTTTTTAAGGCAAGGTAGGTTAAATTTGTTGTAAACTCTCTGAAAAGGTGTTTATTTTTGTGGCTTCTTTTAAACAACTGTTTCATTTACTTTAATGGTTATAGATCTATTTAGATTTACTTTTGAGTCAGTTTTGGTAAGTTCTAATTTTGCTGTTTTATGTGTTTGTACTTTAAAAATCATCAGCATAAAAATTGATAAATAAAGGAACTTAGAAAAAAAAATAAAAGTAACACAAGGGACACATTTTGACAACAAATAGTAAGATCAAATTTAAAGTACATTAGATATTACAATAAATATTAATATCCTAAATGCCCCTATTTAAATATAAATATGGCTCTTAGAAAAGGACAAATATTAAATATAAAAATGCATAAAGAATAAAAGAAAATCTCTGGAAAAATGTATATCATACATTTAACTAAAATGTAGTTAGTATAGATATAGTAGGATTAGATAAGGCCAGAAGCTTTAATACAAATAAAGGGAGAGATTTAATAGTGACTAGTGAGGTCACCTGTAATAAACCACATTCTAATTTAAAGTTTATAACTACAAAATATCATATTGTTGGTATAGTTTGCATTTGAAATATCCTCCAGAGGTCATGTTTTGAAGGCTTGGTCTCTAGAGAGCAGTCATGTTCAGAGCTAGGATTATTGGGAAGTGATTAGATCATGAGGTCTCTGACCTCGTCAATGGATTAATTTTTTGATAGCTGAATGGACAATAGGGAGGTGGTTGAGACTGTGGGAACCAGTTGAAGGTTGTAGGTCCTTGAGGGTGTTCCCTTGGGTACTATATTTTGTTCCTGGTTCCTTCCTCTCTCTGTCTTTGCTTCCCAGTTGCCATGAAGTGAGCAGTTCATCTTTATTACACACTTCAGCCTTATTTTCTGCCCAACCTCAAGCCCAAAGGAATGACCATGTATTAAAAGCTCTTAAACCATAACCAAAATAAATCTTTCATCCTTTAAGTTGTTTATATCAGGTATTTTGGTCACAGAAGTGAAAAATTAAATAACACATGTATCAAACTATCTAATGCAAAAATGGATAGAACTGGTAGAAATAATAGAAACATAACTATAGTTGCAGATTTTACCACTTGTCTCTCAGAGTAACAAAGGTAAACAATTGAGTAAGGATATATCCACACAATTAATTTACCCTAATGTCAACTAAATCAATATAGAATACTATATCAGCAATTGATAGATGGACATGTTTCTCACTCATGTTGAAAATTCACCAATTAAGCCAAACACTGATCATTAAACAAGTCTCAAAACATTTCAAATAATGCAGTCATATAGAGTATATTCTCTCACCCCAGCATGATTTAACCAAAAACTAATGAAGTATTAAAAAATATTCCTTAACTAACCCATGTGTTAAAAATATTTTCCAAATTTCATTGGAATTATTTTTAACTGATATTGAAGACATCACAAACATGTGAGATCCAGCTAAAACATAAACAAAAATTTATATTCATTTGTTAGGTATGATGAAACACTTGAGCAGAATCTAAGAACATGATAGGGGAAAAAAAAAAGAACAACTAAACCCAATATCAAAAAAAACCCCAACAATTAAAATACAACAATGAAAGGAATACTTGAGCTAAAATCAATGGAATAAAATTTTAATGTAAGATATCAGTAAAGCAAAATGTCATTTTCAGTGAAGACAAATAAAATGATGCCCAAATGGCAAGACCAGTAAAGACCAGTGCAAAAGCAAACACCACAGCATCAGGGTTGAATGGAAGCATTATCATGGGTCTCGCAGACACTGGGAAGAGAAAATTGGTATTATGAACAACACTATGCAAAAGTATGTAAAATGAAAAAAATTATGCAAAAATGTGAAAAATTGATACAGAAGGAATAGAAAATTTGAAAGTTCCCCTACCTATAAAGGAATTGAATATACAACTCAATACCATTGGAGAGATAGGGGACAACTTCAAAACACAGATGTTTTCCCTAGTGAATTTAAAAAAATATATTAAGTTATTATAGACATACAGGAAATTGCAAAAACATCATAGAATCCTGTGTATCATTTACCAAGCTTTCTCAAGTAGTGAAATATCATTAGTGAGTTTTTACCTAATAGTTAATGATAAAAATAACAGTAACCTTAGATGAACTTCCAGAGAATATAAAACATGTTTCACTTCTCAGCTTTCTTCCTGAGGCCAGCATCCCCTCGTTACCAAGAGTTGATAAGGAAAATGCACATAAGGACACCACTGGCCAATCTCTCTCATTCAAAAAATCCTAAATTAAATATTAAAAATGAACATTCAGTGTTTTATAACAATGAAAAGACATCATTTCCAAATTGGGTTAATTGCAATAATACACAAGTGATTTAAGATTTTAAAAAAATCAATCAATGCAATTCACCACATTAACAGAATAAAAAAGAAAAACCATATGAGACTTTGATGATAAAACATGTGAATAAGTTCAAAATCTTACATAAAACTCTTAGCCAATTAGGAATAAAAGGGAATTCCTTTAATCTGATAAAAGTGTATCTCTCAAAATCCAGTAGCAAACATGCTGTAACAAAATGTTGAAGGCTTTCCCTCTAAGGTCAGAAACAGTGGAAAATCTTGTGTTTTATATTCTAATAATGCTACCTCAAAAAGAAAGGACTATTTTAGGGTAGTTGGGCACTTTTCCCTTTAAGGAAGATCCAAAAACCAGTGGGCAGTATTCAAAAGTAGGCCTGCCAACAGGAGTTTCCTATGAAGAAATCTATTGTCTTCAAAGGAAAGGGTTTGACCAAAAAATGCAGTGACCTAATCCAACTATTTTAAATGGCTTACTGGTGTGTTTTGCTCTGTTTGGATTGGAAGGTAACTATGAAATTAAAGATGATGCATTTGTTCATGTCGAAATCTGGCTAGGCTATGATTAATGAGAAGCCTCACATTCTAGTCACATTGATTGCCTTGATCATTGTCCATCCCTTTTTTCATACATTAATTACAACATAAATTCATTTATTTTTCAGTAGGCTGACATTTTCTTGTTTTATTGGTGCATTATAATTGTACATAATAGTTTTATCCATTATGCTATATTTGTGCATGCACATACATAATTTGATCAATCTCATTCCCCTTTCCCTTTCCCTTTCTTTTCCTGCCCCTCCTCGCTCCATCTAGCCTGATTGCCCATTCTGCTGATCTCTTTTATTATTGTTGTTGTTGTTATTATTATTGTAACTATTAAATTATTATTATATGTGAGATGAGATCCACGGTGGTATATTTTTACATGGACTTAGCATAGTTTGTTAGATTGTATTCACTGCTATTTTCCCATGCCCTCACCCTTTTCCTCTCTCTGGGGCCCCTTCCTTTAATCTATTGGTTTCCCTTTTAGACTAACATTTCCTGCCCAAGGGAATACATATAAGTTATATTACTTGTTAAGAAATTTGACTTCTGGGAACTCTCTAATACTTCTTATCCATCTTCATAAAATGATATCAGTGAATAAAAATAATTGAAAAGGTCAATTTTCTATTTGGCATTAAGGTAAAATGTAGAAATGTTTTTGTATGAGCAATAGATAATTTCCCCACATTTTATATGACTGCAGTAGTTCTCTTTTGTCTATTTAGCTTTATTGCAATAATGTAATTTTGATGTGACAGATTTTAGAGTTAAATCATCAATTCTTCTGTCTTTTGTAAAACAACATTGCTTGAAAGAAATCCATTATTTTACTGGATCTGCTTTCGATTGTGTAATAGCTAACAGTTGGGAAATTCTTCATTTTTTTTCCTCAAAAGATTCAGGTGACTTTATGGTTTATTTATGCTTTCCTTTCTTCCCTCTCACCTTGTCACACTGTTCTACTTTCAATCTTCAGCACTACATTTTGATTCCAAATGTTCTATTTTATTTTCCTGTTCACTTATTTTATTTGTTACAGTATTCTTCATCTTTTCTAATAATCCAAAGCTCTCAGTGCTGCCTCTCCCCCACTGTCAACTCTGATGGGTAAGAATAATCAACAACTCTTCCAGGCAGTTATATATCTGAAACACACATTAAAGAATACTGTTGCAGAGAATCTTTTGAAATATTTCTTTTTTAGATGATGACAATAGACCCACACTTTTGTATTTCTCTTCTACTGATTTTAATACATAAAATAATATAAAAAATTATCCTTCTGCTTATGGCTTTATATAATAACAATCAATACAAGAAAATGTTATCAAGAATTTTACCTCTAGGATCTCAAATTATACTACAGAATTAGAGTACAAAAAAGGCATGGTATTGGCACAAAAAAAGTCACTAAGACCAAAGGAATATAATAATTAGAGACATATCCACATAAATACAGCTACCTTATACTAAACAAAGGTGCTGAAATCACATTGGAAAATACCTTTTTAACAAATGGTCCTGAGAAAACTGGAAATACATATGTCATAGAATGAAATTTAACCCCTATCTGTTACCCTGCACAAAAGTCAAGTCAAAGTGGATCAAAAATCTAGGAATTTGACCAGAAGCCCTGCAACTGCTAGAAGAAAATATAGGCCCAAGATTCCAATATGTCAGTTCAGGAACAAGACTCTCAACAAACCCCTAAAGTGCAATAAGTAAAATAAATATTAATAGGTTGGTGGAATCAAATTAAAAATCTTCTTTACAGCAAAGAAAATAATTAAGAATTGAAGAGAGAATAAAGTAGGAGAAAATCCTATTCCTCAGATAGGGCATTAGGATATACAAATAATTTTTTAAAAAACACCAAATAAACCAAAAAAACCCAATAAATACATCAGCAAAAGAACTGAACAGACACTTGTCAAATGAAAAAATACAGATGGTCAACAGTATATGAAAATATGTTCATCTCTAGCAATTACTCTAATTTCAATCTCCATTTTTTTCTAAGATTCCATCTCACTCCAGTCAAAATGGCAATTACCAAGAATACAAGAAACAATGTTGGTGAGGATGTGGGGGAAAAGGTACATTCATATGTAGTTGGTGGGACTACAAGTTAGTGCAACCACTCTGGAAAGCAGTATGGAGATTCTTCAAAAATCTAGGAATGGAAAAGCAATATTACCCATCTATTCTTCTCCTTGATATATATTCAAAAGATTTAAAATCGGCATACTACAGACAGCCACATCAATATTTATAGCAGCACAATTCACTATAGCCATGCTATGGGGGCAACTGAGGTGTCTTTCAACAGATGAGTGGATAAAGAAAATGTGGGGTATGTGTGAGTGTGTGTGTGTGTGTGTGTGTGTACACACACCCACACACAATGGGGTTTTACTCATCCATAAATAATGACTTTATGACATTTGCCTGTAAATGAATGAAACTGGAGACTATCATGCTAAGTGACATAAGCCAGTCCCAAAAGATCAAAGTTTGAATGTTTTCTGATATGTGAAAGCTAATCCAAAATAAGGGAGTAGGGGATAAATAAAAAATAATAGAAGTAAAATCAGTGTAGTAGACCAAGGAGGAAAGAAGGGAAAGCAAGAAGGATGGGATAGGAAAGATAGTGGAATGAATCTGACCCAAATTTACTGTGTACATATATGAATATAGCACAATGAATATCACCATTGTGTACATACACAAGACACTGAAAAAACAAAACAGAAGTAAATAGCAGAAAGATCAGGAGAGTAGAGAGAAGGAAACAGGGGGAGGGAGAAAGGGAGGGAGAAAGGGAGGGAAAGGGTTCCCGTACTGGAGACTGAATTAGGACAAATTATATTCCATGCTTTTATAATTATGTCAAAATGAATCTTATTGTTATTGTGTACCTAAAAAGAACCAATTAAAAGGTAAAAATTGAATTTTGCTTCCCCTACAAAAAAGAATGTCACCTCCAAGAAAGCAGGGACCAACAAATTAATAATAATAATAATAATAATAATAATAATAATAATGTGTGTGTGTGTGTGTGTGAGAGAGAGAGAGAGAGAGAGAGAGAGAGAGAGAGAGAGAGAGATTTAATGAGAGCTCAAGGCATTTGCATGCAATGGGATCATGAAGGCATCCTCTAGAACATAATCATGCCAGCACCCACAAGTGTCATTCACCAGTCATAGATCAGCCAGGATAGTGGTAGTCAAGTAAGCCCCATTCTCTGTCAATTTCCCTCTTCTTCGTCATCCTCCCTTAAGCCTTTACAGGGCTTCTTGTCTGAAGTGGTTGGAGAACAGCCATCACCCACTGCTATGCCACCTCCTACCTCTGGCTCTAAGTCAACTCTTGGTCTTTCGGGTTGCTGCTCCATGCAGAGGGTTGACTGGCACAGGTTCAAGGCAGTGAAAAGTGATATTTTCTTCTTAATATTATGACCCAGTTTTTGTCATTCTGCTTTTGGAAAACATGCAATAGATCAGTTCTCAGATGATCTGTTTGAATTATTGATTAATTTCATCTTAAGAATAGAAATTTTATTGATCATTGATCAGAATGGAAAGAAAGCCAAGAATTATGTGCGCAAATATGTAAAGTGTCTTCCATCAACCACATGGAAAGGTAAAAAGAAATGGAAAGACTTTAAATTTTTTAGACATTTTTCAAGAAGTAACTAAAACAAGAGATTAATATTTCTATAAAATAGAGTGAGAATAGGTATGATAATCTCTGTTACTCAAACCAAAGAAATACTATGTATGATGTTTTAATTAACAACCAAATCAAGACTCATTCTTAACACTGGTCTTTTTTGAATGTCTCTGTTTTGAAGTTCATACCAATGACAGGTTTGCCATCACATTTAAAAGTTTAAGAATGTCAACTTGTAGAAATGTTTCTTTCCAGCTTTCAAAAATGCCTATATGGATGTCTGAAGGCATGCTACTAATGCATTAAACTATATATAAGAATTATATATAAGATCAAAATGAAGCAAAATAAAATACATAATAACAGAGTATAGGTAGATGATAATGCACAGTTAAATGGTGGATATATAGACAGGGAAAGTTTCAACAAATACAATGTATTCCAGTGCATATTCTCTAATGGCAAGTTTTCAAGAGAATACAGTTATCCCTTGATATCAAGAGGGATTGATTCCCAGGTAATTCCTTGTTCCCATTCTGCAAATACCATATTTGCTCAAGTACCTTATTTACAAGTGATGTAGTATATGCATATAACCTATGAATATCCCTTTGTATATTTAAATTATTTCTAGATTACTCATAGAACCTTTTACAGTATATATGGAAATAGTTGTTGGGCTGTATTGTTTAGATAAAATGGCAAGGACAATGTCTATACTTGTTCAATATAGGAGTAATTTGTCTTCTTTCTATTCTACTCCTTTTTTTCTCTAATATTTTGATCATCAGTTGGTTGAATTTAAGGATATCTGAATTCTTAACCCATGGAATTGAAGGGCTGATAGGACTGCATTGATAAGGAAAGAATGCATCTTTTTTTAAAGCAGTGGAAATACTCTTTATGATACCATAATGATGAATATATGTTATATATTTGACCAAGCCTGCAGAACCTACAATGCTGAGAATAAATTCTAAGGTAAATTATGGAGGTTGCATGATAAAGATGTGTCAATGAACTGAATGTACCAATGTGGATCCATCAATTGCAACAATTGTGCCTTTCTTAGTCGAGGTGAGAAGTTATTTAGGGATACATGGGAAATTTCTGTAGCTGCCAAAATATATGCAGAAAAGTCTTAAAAAGGGTTACTCAATCAACAAATAAAATTATTCTCCAGTCAATTTCTATTCTTCTCACTACATGCCACCACTCCTTTGTGTTTGATGACCAAACACAAGCTGTTGGAACCTGAGATATCACTTAGTAACACTTTTATCCATTTTAATGCTGACAAATATATTAATAACTCAGGGAAAATGTATGTATTTCTTTTACTTCCATTTATCTTATATTAACCATTACTGACCTGTTTTTGTACATTATTATTATCATTAAAAAAAATCTCAATTCCCCCCTTTACCAGATAAATTCCATGGTCAACCAGTGCATGTTGTCATTCACCTTTGACTTCCTTGACCTCTTTCTTTGTTATTCAAAACCCCAATTTGTGTTAAATCCACCTTTTCCCACATCACACACCTGTGTGCCTATGCACATGAATGCTGAAAAAAAAAAAAAAACTCAACCTATGCCTATGGGTTTTGTTCATGTTCATGGCCACTGGCTTCAAATGGGTCTTAATTTTGCTCAGCAGTTACTTTGCATTTTCATTTACTCTTTCACTCTCCTGGCTCTCTTCTCGCAATTTTTTCCTTTATTTTCAGACTCTATACACATTCAACTGACAATCTTTGCTTTCTATTTCCTTGTAGGAACAGAACTGATTACATGGGAAATTTCAGAATTTCCCGCTTTCATAAATACCCACCTATCAACATCAGTGCCTTTTTACTCTCCTATTTCTAATAATTTTCCTTCTGTGCATCCAAAGCAAACCTTTAGTATATTGTATTCTCTTTCAACCTCTAAAAGAAGAATTCCAGTTTTCCTTCGATCTCCAACAACATTAATTTTCCCTCTAAAATACATATGTGCTCTAATTTCTCTCATTTAAAAAAATCCCCTACGGATTCCAAACACCCTCCAGCTAGTGTAACATCACTTGCTCTTCATTACAGCAAAATCTGTAGCAATGGTTGTCAACCTATTGTTTCTTCTTCCTTCTATCTTGAATTTTCTCTAATCAAGGCTTTGATTTCACTGCTGACATTCTCTTGTTGAAGTCACTGTGACTTCTATCTAATCTTACAAAATTCAGCCATTGGTACTAAGAGCTCAGCTCACTTGACCTAACACCAGCCTAGACATTCTTTTCTTGAATCGCTTCTTAACTTGGCTCCCACATCTCTGATTTCTCCTGAGAGTTCGTCTAATTCACTGGCCTCTCTTTCTCCATGGCCTCTGCTTGTTTTTTACTTATTTCCTTGAACTTTTAGTACTGAATTGCTGCAGGGATCCATCCTCAAAATACCTTTACTAACACCTGCTCCCCTGGAATTCTCATCCAAAGTTAAGTGCACCCTCATTTGACTGATTTCTACAAGTGCATTTCCAGTCTGGACCTCTGCATTGAAATCTGGTCTCTTATACCTAGTTTCTGACACAGTATTTCTATTTGAATACTTAATAAAAATTTTGACATCTTAAACATCTCAAACATCTTGTCCAAAACTGAACTCCTCATATTTTCTCTCAAATCCATGCCTCTCATCTTCTTTACCATAAAAGTAAATGTAAACTCCCATCTTTTCAAATAATCAAGCCAAACTCTGTGGAGTCATCCCCAATTCCTCTTGTTCATTCTCATACTCTATATGCAATCTGTTGGTAAATTCTGTTGACTCTACCGTAATATCTTGCATTGAAATATTCTCACTGCCACCACTGTCGATATCGCAAACTCTTGCCTGAATTATTAAACTCTCACTTGGCCTGAGTGCTTTTGCCTTTGACCCTAATAGTCTGCATTCCATAGAGCGGACAGGGTGATCCTGTTAAATAAAAGTCAGATCATGCAAATCTGCTGCAAACTTTCTGATTGCTTCCCATTTTACTCAAGGTTAAAGTCAAAGGTTTTACAATATCCTACAGGAGCATCATTTCTTCTTGGACTCCATCTTTCATTACTTGAACCTCTTGTCTACTAGCAGTTCCTGAGCATATGAGGTTTATCTGTCTTGTTTCTACTTGTTAGTTGTTATGCTCCATGTATTCTTTTCCCAGTGATCTGAATGCCTCCTTTCCTCACTGCCTTAGGTCTTTTCTCAAATGTTATTTCTCAATGATGCCTACCTGACCAACCTTGTTAAAAATACAGTTCCGCTCCAAATGTTGGCTTGTCTTATTTTTCTCCATAATATGAACTTATTGATTAGTGTTTTTTTTAATTGATTCAAGTTTTCAGTAAATATGTGCCACAGATTTGTTGTTGTTCTTGTGATATTGTTTTGTTTGGGTGGTACTGGGGATTGAACCCAGGGGTGCTTTACAACTGAGCTACATCCCCAAATATTTTTTTTTTATTTTGAGATAGCATATCACTAAGTTTCTGATGCTCTTACTAAATTAATAAGGCTGGCCTTAAACTGGTGCTTCCCCTGCCTCAGCCTCCAGAGATGCTGGGATTACGGGTGTTCACCAGTACATGTCTGTAGGATGAGCAAATGAATGAGTGACTGAATCAGAAAAAGCAACTATTTGTAATACATAAGCTTTCAAAAATTACAAAGAATTTAGCTAACAATAAAAAAAAATTTTCAAGGAATCTGAATAGAAGTTAAAGTGAAAAGAAATTCGCCTAGTTAGGATTTTATATTTTAAGTTCATTGTTTTCTCATCAGATTTTCAAAATCAAAACTATAATACTTAGGGCTAGTAAAAAGTGTTATGACAGTATGGAGAAGCAATTTGACATAGTATATAATTAGACTGCAGTCTACTAGAGAACTGTTTGGGTAGGGTACTATTGTTATTGTCATTTCATAAATGAGGATTGAAGTATAGAGAAATTATTTGTCTTAGACCCTACAAAATATAAATAAGAAAGAGTAGCATTAAAATTTGCCATTTTTGCAACAGAGTGCCTATATTTAATCACTGTTTATTGACTTTTGTTTTATAGATAAAGACACAGAATTTCTGGTGTCAAGAAATGTATTCAAAGTTACACAGGAGGGGATCTGAACCCAGGCAGCTAGATTCCACTTTTCTGACCTGTTGCGCTGTATGGTGATCTAGTAGTGGAAAGATTCTAACATACTCTGAAGTCATAAATAACACTAATGCAACAAAGGTGCATAATCATTGGGTTAAACTCAAAATTATGTATTAAATCCCAAGTATGAGAAGCATAGTCAGTGCAATATATGTCATTCAGATGTAAAAGTAGATCCCAGTCACCAACTGACTGCTTGATTTTGAATCAACTCAGGGAGAGGCAAATGGAACATGTCCTAACTAGAAATCAACAGAATATATGGCTTTCTCTGGGACAAGACTAGGAGGCATCTCCCTCCTTTCAGCCTACTCCTTAGAGTATACCCCCCTACCTTTCTGCTCTTAGTTGACCCTGATTCATTTCTAGTAGTACAGTATTTCTCAAGGGATTCTATTGGTATTCCAGGAGAAAAAAAAAAAAAAAAAACTTTTAACCATTGCAAAGGAAACACAATTGAGGAATTAAATCAGAAAGTGTAAGTCAATAAATAATGTTTAAAAATGCAATTTTTCCAGGTACAGTGGCACATGCCTGTAATCCCAGTGGCTCTGGAGACTGAGGCAGGAGGATCATGAGTTCAAAGCCAGCCTTAGCAAAAGTGAGTTGATCAGCAACTTGGTGAGACCCTGTTGCTAAATAAAATACAAAATAGAGCTGGGGATGTGGCTCAGTGGTGGAGTGCTCCTGAGTTCAATCCCTGGTACCAAAACAACAACAACAACAACAAAAAAAATGCAATTTAGCTTGTCTTGAACTGAGATTAGACCTTGAGTGAATCTATGATTAGCACTATCCCATAGTAGAATCACATGTCCAATTAGTTTTTTGGGAGGATTAATAAAAAAGTCTTGTGTGTGACATAATCCCACATTTTGGTGCCTTTGATTCAATTTCCAAGTTTCACTAAAATCCCATGAAGGCTTCTATTTTGACTTCATGCTTAATAGAAGATAGATTCTGCTGTCATTCAGAAAGTAGCTTGTTGATCACTTTCTAAAACCATCAAGCTTTTAAAAGTGTAGCTCTATAAAACCCTTTAAGAAATTCCAGGACAGTGGGAGTGACCAATATCCCTTCCTCTGGCAGCGTTCTTGGGTTAGGCATGGGCATGAGTGGCACAACAAAGGACAGGAGTGAGTCAGCCTGGTATTCAATACATCCCGCATTAAACCAGGACTGACCACCCTTTTGTTAAAAATACATTAAAGTATTCCACCCATCTATTATTATCTGTGAGGAGTAATAATGATAATATCACTTTTAGGAAATGTGACACAATCGTTTTTGTTTCATAAAATCAATTCTGTGGACTCTGGGTCTATTGTTTGTGTTCTCAAAGAATATCTTGGAAAGTTATCTAGGAATAGCTGCAGTATTATCCTCTGTCCTTTAGTTTCCACTCCACAGATCTGTTTGGAATACTATGTCTTGCAGTATTTCAATGCTCTCCAATTTTAGAGACAGGGAATAAAAAATATTCAATCAAGAAGGCAAAAGTCCTAAGCAAACATATATCTTGCTGTGCCCTATGAAAATGTTGATTTATTTTTCCTGGGGCTGTGGGTCTGGATTTATTTGGGGCCAGTATTTAGGGTGCCTGGAGGTCACAGGCAGGCAAGGTGCAATCTCATAGCAAAACAAATCTAATCCAGAGTGAATCCTGAAATAAAGGATTTGACTCAAAATGATAACTGACATTTCTAAGTGTTAATGTGTTTAGAACGTCACCTACTTCTATTGCTTGAGAAGGGTTTTAAAAAAAATTTTTAGTTGTTGATAGACCTTTATTTTTTAATTTATGTATTTATATGTGGTGCTGAAAATCGAACCCAGTCCCTCACACATGCTGGGCAAGTGCACTACTGCTGAGCCGCAGCCCCGGCTTGAGAAGTTTTGAATGTACAATCTGAGGTTCAAGTATGAAGTTCAAGGAAGTTCATCAAAATATGAGTCAAATTCCCAAAATGCCTCCACCTACCCTTAAAAATGTATTTTCCTCTGCTGTCTGCAGTAGTTCTATGAGCTTGAGCAGGAATTTGTGGCAAAGGGAATGGAGGGAGAAGAGAGAAAACAGGGAAAAGTTATGTTCCATTCTGCCATAAATTCAAGAGGAAGAAGAAACAGGGGCAGAACACATCCAAACTTCTGCCTGAGGACTCACATGACCAACAGATTATGCTGCAAATCACAGCTCTTACCTCTTTTCTATTTGGATCAATGTATGCTTAATGAGGGATTTTTACTTTTTTTATTTTTATTTTTACTTGCTTTCCCATCATGGAGTGGAGGGCGGTGTACTTGGGGTAGAGAAGGAAAAAACATAATTTGCCAGCATTTATTTACAGAAAATTAAAATATCTCAGTATAACTATCTCTGTCCTGAACTAAGGAAAGTACTCTTTAAGGGAGCACTCTGGATAGGGAAAGTAATAACTGGTCTCATCACAAAAGTGCCATTTACTGAGCTCTCAGTCTATGGCAAGTGCTCCTGTGCACCTGTTCCTTCCTATTTTATTCCATTGAATAGGCCTTTTCCTAACCCAGGAATGTGCTTCACTCCCATCCTGGACTTTCTTAAAATTCTATTAACTGGGAATCTCTCTGAAAATCTTTGTAAATTCCTCCATGGCATGGTGAACTGCATCTTGCTGGATGTTATTTATTTATGTGATTAATATACTATTCATGAACTATTGCACCTAGGACATGACCTCCACCAATATTTAAGCACTTCCTATTTTTTTTTCAATAATTTGCAATGTGCCATTTATTCCCCCACTCTGTAATAAGCGTAAGCATACATTTTATGTATTTTGTATCAAGTAAATATCACTTTTAATGCTTAATTATGTTATTAATATAGACCATTACTATATTAATGTATTTGTATGAAATAAATATGGAGAGATTATGTAATCTATCCATATGTATAAATAATTGAATTACTCTTTCAGTAATTTTAATGCCCTCCCACTGGGAACATTTTGAAGTCTTGTTACTCCCCATGATATTTATTTTTGTTCTTGTTTTCACTTGTTTTTGTTTTTTATTCTGTCACTTTATTTCACTGGTAGTATCAATTTTCATTTAAGTATACATGGAAACATGGAAGATTTATCCATCAAATGAATTTTGCATTCCTCTTTTGCAGAACATGAAGATGATATTCCATATATTAGCAACATGTTCATTTAGCAGCAAGTTTCTTTGGCGTGATTAAGTGGAAGTAAGCATGCATAAGATGATAATGAAATAATGATCTATTTATCATATATTCTTATATTTTATGAATCGGCAAGATCTAACAATGGTTCACCTAATAAGGATTCCACACCTTTTCCCTGAAAGTCATAACCTGTAATCAGATACCTGAATGCTTTACTCCTCTTTTCTGAGAGGTGAAGGTCACCAACACTCACTGTGTGAATCCCTTTGTTATCCTTAAACAACTCTTTACCTGTCCTTTGCTTACTGACACATCTTGCAATTCTTTCTGTAACCAATTTAAAGTACCCAAATGATTCTACGTGAAAGTATGCCTCTCTTATGGAATCCTTGGATCCTTGGACAAGGTCACACAAGCATACAAACTTTGTTCAGAAAATCAGAGTATAGTAAATTGTAGCTTCTGACCAAGAAGCAGAGTACTGAAGAGTACTGTTAAGAAAAACTTCCTAATACATTTCAAATTCATATCTAGTCTTAACCAAGTTCTTATTCTGTTTATCTTAGATCTAATATTTTTGGTTCCCATTAGTTATTTTTAGAGATTTTCAACAAGAGATTATCTCTCTCATAAATGACACTGAGAGGCGAATATTTCCCTACCATCATGTTTATTCCTACTCATTTTTTAAAAATAAAGCTAAAGAATTTTTAAAAACAAAAAAAAATCATACAAGATAATTAATTTGGTATACCTACCAAGCAGCAATTTTATTTGTTCCATCCATCCACCCATCCATTCATCCATCCATTCATCCATAATGAGGCAGTTGTATATTTCATTACTAGCACATAGAATGGTGGAATTGTGTGCTTGGAGCCAGCTTGAATCATATAACAAGAGCTGATTGTGTGCATCTTTTATTCTATATTCAGTGGCCCCAAGGTGGTAGCCTAAAATTGGATTTGGTGAGTCTGTTTACATCACAGAAAGTAGCAAATGCTAAAAGTCAGCATCTCCACCTCTGCCATCCATCTCCCCATCCCCAACACACAGTTAGTGCTGGGCAAGTAAGTATTAAACATACAGCTATCATACCACAGATTCCATTTAGGGTTAGTTTAAGCATTAAATATGGTGCAAAATAAAATGGTGAGTCGAAGAATAATAGGTAGTCAACTAAAGTAACTTGCAAATTAAGAGCAAAAAGTGAAAGAGGAATTTGATTTAAAAGTCATAAATCTACAGATTTAAAGGAAAGAAATAAAAATATTTCCTTGCAACTGAACTGAAAAAGAACCACATTATTTGTTTTTAGTATTTGAAAGCCACCGTTGAAATGCCTGCTTCCTCTTTGATTACCTATAAAGGCTTAGGTTTTAAAACATTGTAACTTATCACTATATATTATGTAGTTTATTATTTTTTCAAGATTATATAAGTACTGCATTTTGTGGTATCAAATTTTCATTTTCTAGTTTCTCAAATACTTTCTTATTTTAATACTAGCTATCATTAAAATATTGTTTCCTACTGAATTTAGATTTAGAAAATTTATACTGTTTTAGATGTACTTCATAATATTCTTCCTTCTTCACTTGAATTATACCTTTATCATGATCTCTATTTTCTAAATATTCTCAAGTTTTGACTCTGATTTTTATTTTTCCAGATAGTACTTAGAAAAACTTTATTCACGTTGCAATTAGTTTTTTAAGTGTCATTTATTTGTTATTATATTCTAGTTTCATTTCAAAATGATCAGAGCATGTGGCTTAAGTTCTGCATTTCCAACTATAACAATAAATGATTTTAACTAGAGTAGAATTGGTGTTTATATATGTTCCATGAACATGTGTATGGTATGTGCATATATAGCATATAATCAATTCATTTTTTAAAGTATTCAATTTATATGACTTTCCTGTGTA
The DNA here is from genome assembly GCF_964194105.1 of Spermophilus citellus. Taxonomy (NCBI): domain Eukaryota; kingdom Metazoa; phylum Chordata; class Mammalia; order Rodentia; family Sciuridae; genus Spermophilus; species Spermophilus citellus. The sequence goes on along the minus strand of NC_138185.1, from coordinate 33,329,522 downwards.
ATTTTGGCCTTCTATAGCTACCAACTGTGCCAAATCTCTTAATTGTATTCATTTCAATGCAATTTTAGTATTACTTAAACATATAACCTTTTAGTTTTAACATGTTTTGAATGTTATACAATGCTTAATAGTTTGTCTACTAACTTATTCACTTGAATTATCTTTTTCAATATAAAATGTTTCTCTTTATCCAATTTTAATAATTTGAACTAGAATTCTACTTATGCTTATATTCCTAATCACAGCCTTCCCTTTTGTCTATAGTTTCTTGACAGTTTGTTTATCCATGTGTCTTTTTGAATTTGTGTCATTGCATTTCATCTGTATATATATTATATAGACACATATATAAAAAATATACAGATATGTTATATATATAACACTCTATATTCCTTTCTTTAAATGAATGCTAAATCTATAAAAGTTTACCAAGGTTACTAATTAATTTTATTTCTATGATTTTTGTATACATTAGTTCCTTGTGGTTTCATATCTTTATTTCTACTATAGCACCAGCCTTATTTTTAAAATAGTGCCTAAATTTTTTAACCTTTTACTCCCTATGGTAATTTTAACTTACATATGCAGTCATGAGTCACTTTAGGTGGGTCATATTCTGAGAAACATGACAATAGATGATTTTGTCATTGTGTGAACATCACAGGATGTATTTGCACAAACCTAGATGATCTAGGTCAATCCCTGGAGGTGGCCTCCTGACGCAATCCAGAGATGTTGCAAAAGTGAGATGCAAGAGACTATTGCCAGAGAAACGCAGGACAGTGACTTACATTGACCATTTTACAAGTTGAAGATACTCTAAAATAGTAAGTTGAAGTTTAGCTTAGTAAGTATATAAACCAGTAACATAGTCGTTTATAATCATTATCAACTATTATGTACTGTTCATAATTACATACAGTACAGTATTGACATCATCATCACCATAAACTTGTAACACATGTGCTATGATGCATGATGGCTACAGGGACAGAACTTTTTTAGCCCTCTTTATGATCTTGTGGGACCACCTTTACATGTGTGGTCTGTTATTGATCATAATGTCACTGTGTCGTGCATGAGAGTATTAGATTTACTCCCTTTATTTCCACATTTTAAAAAATCCTAGCTGTCCATCAATGCATGAATGGATAAAGAAAATGTGATATATACCCACAATGGAGTTTTATTCAGCTATAAAGAAGAATAAAATTGTGGTATTTGCAAGAAAGTGCATGGGACTTGAGAACATTTTGTTAAGTGAAATAAGACATACTCAGAAAATTAAGGGTCTTGTTCTTTCTCTACTGTGTAGGAGCTAAAGAGATAAAAGGGGAAAAATGGTGTGTTTGTCACCGAGAGGATCTCATGAAAATCAAAGAAAGATCAGTAGAGTAAAGGGACTGGGGGGTTGGGGAAAGAAAATGGGAAATACTGGGGAATAATATTGGTCAAATTAAACTGTTATATTGTTTGCATGTATAAATATGTAACAACAAATCTCACCATTATGCATAACTACAATGCATTGATAAAGATATTTTAAAAAGTCTATGTTACTAATGAGATTGTCCACACAGTGATGTAAGGACTCAGTCCTGTCCTTTTACTCTGCCGTACCAGCATTGAGCTAGATTTTTGCACTGTGAAGATGCCAAACAACTATTTTCTAAATTTCTAAATGGGAAAATTAATCAATAAACATTATTTATTAAAGAAAATTGATTTACTATATCTGAAAAAACTAGAGAAGCTTAGAATACCTTCATTTCTTTCCCTTTCCTCAGTCCTGATAAAGGAACTAGGCTGCTTTCATTAATATAAAACTGGATAGTACCATTAGTTAATTTTTAAGCAGTATGTTTTCTTTCATCCAAGCATGACTTTTGGGCATTGGTCAAGTTTATAATCGTGCTTATAACAATTATTACTCAGACTCCAGTTCTACATAGTTTATTACTCACTTTTCTTTTAAACCACACATACCCTCTAATTGAGTTAGTTTCTTGGTTTTGATTCATTTATTGGTTGAGTGAAGCACCTTCTTGAGTAATTCTTTCAAGACAGATAAGTGGGTCACATACTTCCTGAGACATTTTGTGTCTGAGAAGGTCCTGCTGCCCTCACTAGCCAATGTTGACTTGGCAGAGGTTAGAATTCTTGGGTCACACACTTTCCCCTGGAAGGTCTGAAAGTGTTTCTTCAATGTTCCATTCCATGCAGTGCTGAGGAAAGAAAGCTCTTAGCATCTTATAGCTCTCACTTCACTGTCCCATATAGAAGCATTTACAATATTATCTTTATAGTTAGAGTAATAGAAAATAAGTCATCATTGTTTTCTAATCATTGACTGATTTTTATTACTATAAGACATTGAAGTAAATATTCAAATTTTCCTCACCTTGAAAATGCTTAAAATTAATTTGATTTTTGCATCTCATTGTTGCTATAGTCCTGTTCATATTTATTCAATCTCTTGCTTCTTTATGCCTTGCTTTTCCTATTTTTGATGATTCTTTCTCCCCAAAGCCCTTTATCTCAGAGTTTTGGATAACTTTTTAAATCCATGCTGTAAATATCTCTCTTTCAGCTTTCTTTGGAACATGAGTACTACTTAAATTATTGATTTAAAAATCGGGTGGTAATGGTTTTTACCTGTAAAAATCATTGCTAAAAGCAGGCTTCCCTTTCCATATTTTTTTCAGATTGTATTAAGAATGGGGTAAAAGAGGTTTAGAGAGAAAAAATATTTCATTGATAATTTATGTACTAATTCATGCCTTTGATGAATATTTTGGGTTGAATTGGTGTTTTTTTTTTTTTTTTTTACATTGCATTTTCTGTAGACACATGATCAGAGTGAAATCTGTGGTAATGAACTGCAAGTGGAAATGCAGATCCTACTTGTCATTAAAAACCCAAAAATACTCTCAGAGAAAAAAAGTTTGTTTTCTATATATTGCTTCCAAAACAATCTTAGGATTTGACAGGTGACATGAAATAGCAAAAAGTTTCTTGAAATCTCGTGTGTTAACCTGGGTACCAGTGGAAGGAGTTCCCAAAGCTGTTCATGAAGGTTTTGTGCCTATGTTGAGCAAAGGTTGTCTGTATTTAAATCCATCTGCTAGGCATAATTTTAAAATTACATCATCTGTGACAGAAATATGATTAAGTGACAAAAATTTCAAACCCCCCCAGTAATTTCAATGAATACATTTCTATTCTTCCTTTCACTGTTGAATGAACACATGGTCCATGAGGACATAATAGTGTATTTTGAGAAAGGGTAAGATCAGGCACCCAATTATGAGAGTGAATGAAGGAAAACCAGAGGTCTCCATAAAGAAATTGAAGGCTAGACGGCTTCAAGGACCAATTTGACAGTAACACTTGACTAATTGCTGAGCAGCTCTCTCCTAGATGAAACTATTTTATCATCATCATGCACACATGTAGAAGCCATATTGGATATTGTAGTGATCCAGAATGCAGGTCCTGCATCCTTTTTTAAAAAAATTATATATGACAGTGAATGCATTACAATTCTTATTATACATATAGAGCACAATTTTACATATCTCTGGTTGTATACAAGTTATATTCACACCAATTCGTGTCTTCATACATGTACTTTGGATAATAATGATCATCGCGTTCCACCATTATTTCTAACCCCATGACCTCTCCTTTCCCCTTCAACCCTCTGCCCTATCTAGAGTTTGTCTATTCCTCCCATGCTCCCCCTCCCTATCCCACTATGCATCAGCCTCCTTATATCAAAGACAATATTTGGCATTTGATTAATTGTGATTGAGTAACTTCACTTACATTATCTTCTGTAACTCTATCCATTTACCTGCAAATGCCATGATTTTATTCTCTTTTATTGCTGAGTAATGTTCCATTGTGTTTATATGTCCCATCTTGTCTTTGTCACTTTGTTCTGTAGCTACTCAGGACACAATATTTTATATCCTTCTTTTAAATTCTTCAATGAACGAGAAATGTTAAAGCCCATAATCATATTGAAAATCCTGATTTTAAAAATTGTCTTCACATTTCCTTTGTTACAAAAACAGCAAAAATGTTGATCAATTCTGACTGTGGAGTGAGCAATACGTGGGATGTTCCTCACAAGAGAAATATCTCATCACCAGCGTACCGTACTTTATTGACGTCAATGTTCTGAAACAATTTGTTAAATGTCTCGCCAAATCAGTGACAGTAAAAGTCTCAAGAATTTTTGAAAAAAATGTGGTTTGTGGCTAGTGACAAAAACCACATAAAATCCCCAAATATCTAGAATTGTAGTTGTATTTTAAAAATGATCTGCCCACAGATAGGTAAAAGGATATTTACAAAATGGCAGGCACCATAATTTTCAAGATGGGGGCATCCATCACATTTGTTTTCTTAGCATTATAAATTACAATGTGTTATATCTACTTTTATGACACATAATCCATTCGAGAGTGTCAAGAGACGGATATAGAACACCTGGGTCCACTGACACTGGATTGCAGATAATATCAATCATTGACAATATAACATGTTTAAAAATGCTTTTAGGCTTTTGAAAGATAACAGCCTATGATCAAATAACATCTCTGGAAGTAATTTGTTAAATTATTGACCTTACTCCATGTATCATTTATTTTTATATTTTCATTTAACTCTATGGAACTGATTTGTGTTCAACTAGAATCAACTGAGACTACCCTCAAATATTATGTCTACTAAAACTTTGAAGAAAAAAGTACAGAGTTATACTGTTTTGTTGATATGGGACAAGTTAAAATAAACATCCTTTCACTAAATATCGTCAAATGTGTTAAAGGCAAGGTGGAATTGGAAACACTGGAAATAACTATTTGATATTTGACAAGATAAATAAGCTACAAATTTGGGCTAAAGTAAGACTAAAAATTCCAAGATGACAAAAAAAAGTTAAGTATGAGGCAAATTCTAAGAAGACATACTTTTATCAGTTTCTCATAGATTTAATATGCACAAGTTATAAAATTCTCAACCTGTATATAAAATATGCAAATTTGATAGAGAAATTTAGATTCCATTAATGGTGGGTATTTATTTTATAGACTTGACCTTTTCCTTAGAATAAAATTATTTAAAATGCAATTAGATCTGGGCGCAGGGGTACACACCTGTAATACCTGTGGATTAGGAGGGTAAGGCGGGAGGATTGCAAGTTCAAAGCCAGCCTAGATAATTTAGAGAGGCTCTAAGCAACTTAGCAAGACCCTGCCTTTAAATAAAACAGAGAGAGTCCTGGGGATGTGCATCAGTGGTTAAGCACCCCTAAGTTCAATCCCCATTACCATAAATAAGTAAAGCAAGAAAGCAGGAATTAGGCTTTCTCTCATGGATGGAGGCTGCTTTTAAGGCAGTGATCCAGGACTTAGAAAGTTATTCCTGGTACAAGATTTTTTCCCTGCTTGTTAATATTAACTTCAACTCCCAGCAAGATAGGATATTACAAATATGTCATGCTTCAAAATCCAGAAAGAAAACAAATAAAAAGATGGTAAAAAATATTCTCTTGTCACTAAACACTTCTCTTGTAAAGACCTACAATAATTCTTATTATTGCAAAGTCTCCTTTGAAAGTAATATTTTGTCATCCTAAGGGGGGAAAAATAAAAATATGTCCCATCCTTCTGGGACAATTATCTAAGAATGGTGCACTGCAGGAAATGGAGTCAGGTGTGTTGGGAATAAAGGAGCTGGAATGCAAGATCAGCAGAAATTCCCCTAGAATAGAGGCACGCAGAAAAATCTGCTTTCTCACTTAAATGTTTTCTCCTCTTTTATTTAATAGTGGACGTTCTCAGACCAGGTTATTCTTTACATTCTCATCTCATTGCACAGTGTAAAGCCATGGTGGGGCTCAGTTTTCAGACAATGTGGAATGATGTTCAAGACTCAACACATAATCAACGGGAAGACCAATGCTCTGGCCAACCCAGTGGAAATACTCACTTTGAAAAGACATATTATAAATCAGAGCATGAGAATTGCATTAAAGTATGTGTCAATAAAACACAACCTCTATCCTAAAAGCTGACACTTGACCTGTGATACTTCCATATGAAAAAAATATTTTCTGCTGCCCAAATGTGCGTTTCAGAAAGAAATCTTTTCATAGATGATGGGTAGAATTTCAGAACGTCATCCTCTCTCAGTTCAGTCTTATTTACTCTCATCTGTAAAGCTGAAGAACTAGAATTCTGGGGCTAACAGGAATAGAATAACACCTGCCCTGTGACATTTATTTTCACGCTGAGAGAGTTGGCTTCTGTAATTTTCATTGCCTTCAGATGTGCTGTCATATCAGACCCCTTTCATCTTCCACTATTTTCCGTAATTGATCTTTATTACTCATCACCTAAAATCTATTAAATGTTGATACACTGGTGAAGAAACATGCCTTTTATTTTAGCCTATTTCTTCTTTTTAAATCATCATTCAGAATTCTGTTAGTGTTTAGAATTAGATGGACTGCAATAAACAATGGGGAACTTTTTTTCCCCCATCTGAATTCTGAAGCCAATTGTATTAAGTTTTAATCAAGTTTGTAGACGCTCTTGTTATTTCACCATGTCTGTGTCACCATGGTATTGTTCTGACAAAACTGTGGAAACAGATGCCTTGGATTTGAATTGTAGGTGATTGCTCTTTACACATACCATCCTGAAAATTTTCTACACCTCAGTAATTCCCAATATTCTAGTGTGCAAAATGTAACTAATAACAATTGCTTATTGGAAAGCATTGCTCAAACAATCATATGTCATTGAAACTTCAGTACTCATTACAAATGAGGAGAGGTACTCTTTTATAAATGTGAAAGAATGGGAAGAATCCTTCAAGAATGGGGGGATAAATTCTGATTTCTGATGTTCCTCATGCTGCTCTGTATGCAGAAAGGAGTGTACAAGGATACATCTGTGGAATGCAGTGGATAATGGGAGCCACCTGCCAGTGGGGACAGCTGGATGGTCAGAACTTTGTCTAGGATAGAGTTGACAGGGAGGTTCTGTGCTGTGGAGACACAGGCTGCTAAGCAACTTTGATGGGCAGCTGCCTGGCAGGTGAGAAGGAAGTGATCCTGATACCAGGTGAAGTCTTCAGGCTTTCGGCCAGTTTGTGGACTGGCTTGGAGCTGCACTTGAGCGTTTGCTGATGGTTTCAAGTGTTTTCAGTAAAATGGACACACAAATTCTGCAGCTTTCTGATGTTACTAATGGAAACTTCAGAGTCCTAAATTAAAATAATTCATTCTAAAATGTGAATCAGAATATATCATAAGGGAAAAACTGTCAAATTATATAAAATTCCCAATATCACTAATCACTGTAGAAACACAAAACTACAATGAAATATCATCTCATACCTGATAGAATGGCTATCATCCAAAAGGTAAAGGATAATAAAAGTTGGCAAGGATGTGGAGAAAATTGGACATTTGCATTCTGTGGATGGAAATGTAAATGATCGCAGCCATTTTGGTAAACAGTGAGCAGGGTTTCTCAAAATATTAAAAATAAAGCCACCATATGATCCAGCAATGCCTCCTCTGGGTATATGGTCAAGGGAAATGAAATCAGTAAGCTGAAGACACTTTTGCACTTCCATGTTCACTGCAGCATTATTTACAATAACCAAACAAGAAATCAAGTTAAGTGTACATCAAGGGTGAAAAAGCAAAGAAAAGGTGGTTTTTATAAAAAAAAAAATAGTATTTAGCCATCACAAAAGGAACTCCTCTCATTTGTGACCGCTTGGAAGGACCTGGAGGGCATGCTAAGACCTGGATGGCATAATAAGCTAAGTACCAAAAGACAAATAATAATCTAAAGAAGTTGATCTCACAGAAGTAGAAAAATAGAATGGTGACCACAGAGGCTGGGACTGTAGTTGAGGAGGGGATCAGGGAGAAGTTGGTCAAAAGATATAAATGTTCAGGCAAATAGGGGGAATAAACTGAAGAGATCTGTTGTACAACACGTTGACTAATGTCAATAACACTGTATTTTCTTGAAAATGCTGAGAATAGATTATGAGTTCTCTCACTGCAAAAATGACAACTGTACTAGATATTAATTACCTATTAATTAGCTTCATTTAGCCATTACACAATTTATATATATTCCAAAAGTTCAGTACATGATAAATGTATTTAATTTTATCTGTCAATTTAAAAGAAAAGAAAGGAAAATCTGTTTAAAAGATTTCTACCAAGTTCTCACGCAAGATAGTATGTAGAGACGTTTGGAACAGATAAAGTGTAAATTCTAGCCGTTCATCCTCTGGGAGCCTGAGTAAGACAGTTTCTTGTTAACTATGCAAATGAGAGCCAATGTCTCTCTTCTTCACGGTGTTTCTACATGTGGAATTTGTATGGGAAAACGATCTGCTCAACTTTGGGGATAATGCAATCCACCCTCCCAGCCCTTGCCCCAGAAATCTCCAGATACCTGAAACAAAATAACAAAATTGCTTCCTATTTTTCTATTTTGTGTGAACAATGACCTCATTCTCAACTTTGTTTTGCATGTGTTGACAAAGTCCTTGTGCTCTGAGTCCTTGTCCATGATCAGCTGCACTAATTAAGAGACTCCCTCCCCCAGCTTAGTAGTCAGAGATGCTGGGGAGATTCGAAATGAGCCCTTGGGGAAGGACTCACATGTTCAAATGAAATTATAGTAGTATCAATAGAGAGCATACCTGTTGGGTTTCTTCTTTTTCTTTTTTTTTTTTTTTTTTTCGTAGAGCAAAAGAGACCTTAGGGGAACTGAACACCTGGTGAAATGTTTTGCTCAAATTCATTTAGCAATTTTTTTTTTTTCATTCCTGTAGGGGAATTAGCAGAGTGCTAAAGGTTTTAAAGAATTCAGATGAAAAGCCATCTGTTCCCTGGGCTTTGTTCAATAGCAATTTAAGGATGGCTTTGGAGATTTCCTATTCCCTAATTAATTCTTCTAGATGAGCTTGTGGGGTTGGCTCAATTTATTTTTTGAAAGATGGAAAAAAAATGCTCCCATCAATTAGTCCTTTGTTATGTTGTGACTGAGATGGAAATAGCTTTTTGCCAAATAGAGCGAGGAGCTGAGAGATGCTTGTGTTTGCCATGGCCAGGTGTCCTTTATCATTAGCCCAGGCTTTGATGTAAGTACCATTCTCTGGGCCTTTCAGTTAATTGGTGAAAAAGCAACCAACCTCGAAGAAATATGAGTAATATTTAACCTGAAGCAAAAAGACAGGGAAACCAAGCATGGGTTAGAAATCATATTTTAGAGAGGATAATTCTAATGATTTTTTTTTTGCATTATCAGATGTAATATATTTTAGCTGAAGACTTCTAGAACCAGGTGTTCGGTGTGGACAGGTATTAGGTGGCCAGCTAGAGGGTGAAGTAAGATAGGAGGAAAGAAAAGGGAACAGAATGAGAGAGAAAGAGGGAAAAAAAGAAGAGATAAAGAGGGAGAACTTGTCTTATAAACGGGCTGCTGTCCCCTGCCAGAGAGGAGCTCTTAAAGATTCTTTCCCTTGGGGCACGGAGGACTCACTTAGCTTCTAGTCATGTCTATTAACCCTTGGAAAAATAGTGTTTTAAATACATAAAGTAAGCAAAGAGAATCAAATATGTATATGCACATACATGAATACATAACATACGTGTGTGTGAATATATATATATGTGTGTGTGTGAAAATACTAGAAGTAATAATGTTTAGTCTATGCACTTCTTTTTTAAATATTTTAAATACCAACATGGTATGTTAAATAACTTCTGTAATTTTGAAATGATGATAAGCATAAAGGGTATTTAGATCTATCTTTAATAATTGTGAGGTGATATGAAAGTATCTATGATTTATGCTTTGCAGTCATAGATACTTTTAAAGCTTCTGTGGTTTGTTGTCCACACTCATTGTGTAAGGAAATGCCAAGTTTCAGTTATTGAAAATAAAAATGATATTTTTTTCCCATTCCAAGTTCACTGATGCTAGGTGAAGAATGCCTGATGCTTCTTCTACCTGTTTCTTTCCAACTGTGGAAATCTGTACAAAACTCTTTTTCTCTTTCTCCTTGACATATGAAACCAGCTTTTTGTTTTTATATTTTCAGCCTCCAGAGTACCTAGGATTACAGGTATGTACCACCATAACCTTACTATATTGCACTTCTGGCAATATTTTAGGAATAAATTATGTTCTTCAAGTATTGAGATTCTTTAGATTGTATCCATATTCTCTTTTCTATGGCATAGCCAGATTAGAGCCCAGAATGTCACTCTTATCTCACTGGCCCCCTGTCCAGGAAATGTCCATATTTCTGAGCATGCCATTTCCATGCCATTGCATGCAGTCTACCCATTTAGACATGGGACTCATAGCATCCATTCTTCTGTCTTCATTCTTCCCTTCTGTCTTCATTCTTCCTGGTCTGCAAACTAGCTCCTCCTGCAAAAGTTAGCCTAGGGAACCAAATCACCTATCTGATAATTTAATGTACATGATTGTTTCTGTCCTTGTTTCTCCCATCTTCTAAATCAAGATTCCTGAAGAAATCTAGGTCTAAAATTCTGATTCTACCACTTAGTAACTTTATGATCATCAGCAAATTTGTAATTTACTTAATTGTCTGCAATTCCCATCCCTAAGCTTTGGATACACACCTACCCCTCGTCTCGTATCTGTATATGAAATGAAAAAAAATGCATAAATGTCTCCTAGCCTGAGGATATATAAACATTTATACTTACATGTTTTTCTGTAATACCTGAGCCCTCTCCTTGAAAATTTCTATATCTCATCTAGTACACAGTATACCACAATGATTGAAAAGAAAATATCAGCCAGGCGTGGCGGTGCACGCCTATAATCCCAGTGGCTCAGGAAGCTGAGGCAGGAGAATCATAAGTGCAAAGTCAACCTCAGCAAAAGAGAGGCACTAAGGAACTCAGTGAGACCCTGTCTCTAAATAAAATACAAAATAGGGCTGGGGACGTGGCTCAGTGGTCGAGTGCCCTTGAGTTCAATCCCTGGTACCGCCCCCCACCTCAAAAAAAAATCAGCTCTTCATTTACATATTTAATCATCCTCAAGACATGGCTATATTACTATAATCAATATGGTTTGTATAAAATAACTATTAACAAAATAATAATTCAACAATGATTAAAATATTGTATCATCCTGGCTGCATTAATATACTCAATACAGTTTGTGTGAACGTGTTAAATGTTTTCAGGACTTTCTTTTTCTTTGCACAACTTCTGTTTCTCAGGGATAGAGAAAGGTTTATCAAACAAAATGAAAACTGGAAAAAGAAGTAAGGCATGAAGAGAGGCAGACGGGGAGAGAAGAAGTGAGAGAGAGCAATATAGGCAACATAATAAGCAGGAAGAATGTGTGTATTTGCTGTTGGAAGGTAGGGATGTAGCCCAGAGTAAACAGTAATCAGAGGGAAGGTATATTTCCTGATGTGTCTGGGATTGAGGAGTGTCCTGGATGTGGGACGTTCTGCGCTATGCATGACACCTTAATCACCTTAGTTGGCATGGAAGTGCATGTAGGCCAAATTCAATAACAAGAAACTGAATCAGAAGGCAATGGGATAGTTATTTTGGAGCTTGGATTCAGAAACTCAAACCTCTAGTTATTAAATATTTCTTAATACCAAAAGGAAAAATGAGGATGAATTCTTTAAGAAGTGAATCTAAAATCATTTTCTATGAAAGGAGACCTGAAGGTGAAAAGGGGTACTCTCCCCAACTTCTGGTCAAAGGGCAGCTCTTACCTGAGTATAAGGGTTGGGACCTGAGCCACTGAGCCACCTGCAAGTCAACCCCAGGGACCAGGTACAAACCAGGAAGACATGTTGGTGAGGTCTTGGGTGATATGCATCCTCATGGCTATGGGCGTCATCAAATTAATAAGTGTTGACCTTCCCTGTAACTGTCAATCAGACTTCTTGATTTACACAGAGCATTATCATTATATCAGACTGTGCCCCATATGTTAATTTCTTAATACAAAATTGGTATGGATATAATGGGAAATGTCTCTGGAGAAGAATGTTGATAATGGCATCTTATGAGCCTGAAGTCAGAGTTTAAAAATCCTCAAATCCATTGGAAAAGGATAATTTTCAGCTCTGTTTATTTTTTTTCCATGAATGTTATGGTAATTTTTAAAAGGATTTTCAAAGTATGCAGTGATATCATCAAGTGAACAATCTGGAAAGCCTGACATTAAAAGCCCACTGAATGGTCTTGAATTATCATTAGTGCTAGAGGCAGGCCTCCAATCTGCTTGAACCGCTCTCATTCTTCACCAGCTCCAATACACATTTTAGTTTATTTTTTCAATATCAAGGAGCTGATAGACCCGACCCGGGAAAATCCAGATTCCTTTCTCTAAGTCACTGGCCTCCTGACAAGCTATATTAGACATGCCCTTGTGGTGAGGGGATTGAAATATTACTAGCTTTGTTTTGAAACTGACACAGAGTGTGTTTTTGGAATCTTTCTGAGGTGGTTTGGGCCCTCAGCTTGCCTGGTAACCACAGCTTCTGGACTAATTCTACTCACAGCTTGGGATTTTCCAAAGTGACTATTAACAGGGGGCCTTGATTTAGGTAACACTGTCTATGGCAGTTCATGTCTTGCCTTGTAACAGGTGAGCAGGGCTTCTTTCTTTCTTTCTTTTAATTCACATGTGGGAGAAATCATTATACCCACCCCCAGTAGACTTGGAGGGAATCTCATGTGTCGGAGTTTCTTCAACATTAATGGGCATAAAGATCACAGAGTCTTCTGGAAAGTTTACTGACTAGTTAAATCTAGAGTGAAGTGTTTCCAACCAAGTGACACTGCTGCTACTGGTCTACAAACCACGCACTGCGTGGTAGGATTTCCGAGAAAAATAGTGTGCTTGTGGCATTATGGTACCCTGTTCCTTCAGGACACTCAGGACGCATGAGTCTAATTTGTTCTTGGGGACCACTGTAGCAATGTCAAATAGAGCAAATGTCCTCAGCTGTAATAAATTTGCCAGGATTGATGTATTATGCAAACCCTGCTGTAGGTAATTGTCTTCGTGACATTTAGGGTTCCCTGTTAGAGCCTGGGTGTATCTCTTCTCTGTTGCTTAATAGGATTGGGAAGTTTTACATATTTAATTTCTTTAGCTACTCATTGTCCTTACTTATTGCTACTAAAAGGTGTTGGGAATTCATACCAAAACTCAATACAGGGGCTGAGATGACACCTGGGAAGGAGGGGGAGACCCAAAGCTCAATGCATGTCTGGGTGAAATGAAACAGATGTCTCTTGTTCAAAGAGACTCTTATTCAAAAGAAATGAAAACTTAAGTGTAGTTATCACTGTGAAGAGAAAACAAAATGAAAAAGAGTGAAAAACATAGATTTCATGATGAAACTGAGGACATGAACGGGTGGCATTATTTCCCCTTTACTTTAGGGGGCCTCTTAGAATGCAGGGTCACAGGGAGCTGCCTCCCTGACACCAGCCACAGAGTAGGAAAGCAGAGGAATTGGGTGGAAATACTTTTGGATCCAAATCAGGGGACTTTAGTTGCTAAGAATTAAAATTTACACACTTTATCCTGTGTGGGCAGGGTTTGTTTCTGAGAGCTGAATGTGGACTGAACTGGGTCCAGCTTCTTTAAAACACATGACCATTTGGAAATCATTTCTCCTTTTTCAAGAATCTAATTCACAGTTAGTCCCAACAATTGGGACCTGACAAATGTTCCTTAATTTAAAAGAATCTTTTCCTTCCAGCCTTCTCCCTTTTCTAATTCACTGGGTGGTCAGTAGCAGGTTTTCAGATCTGCACTTTTTCCCTCAGTGTGTAATTGGATGGAAAGCGGCTTCCTCACAAAACTTATTGCTACATTTCTGTGAGGTTGTTAATCAGAGGACAAATGGACTCACCAAGGGCCTTCTGTTTGCACATAAAATAAAAGGCTTGTGGTCGCGTGTGCTTTTGAGCTCGCCGAAATTGGAATCCAGTGGAACAGAGAGCACAGGAATTGTTGGATGGTACACAGTTACATGACAAACCTAGGTGAATGCCTGTTGACCTCACATCTTCACACAAAGGTGATCAATTTCAGCTTTTTAAAGTTTTGGTCATCCACTCCTCGGCTGTTTCTCCCTTTTCCATGACTCCAACTTCTAGCTGAACAACAGAAGAGTTGAATCATAAAAGAAGAGTCCAAAAAACCTTTTATTTGTTTGAAGGAAATTCTTTCCATGTGTCCCTGCTCCTTCCTTTGCTAATTTGGGTCATGTGCTTTGCTTTAGTCATCTGTCCCAGGCAGAGAATGGCCAGGGTCCTCCTCCCCTCACCACAGAGAGGTCTGGAGGTCTACAAGTGGTAACTGAAGACAGCCGGACTAACCACATCCTACAAAAACTGTAATAGCTGCTTTAGGCTGAGAGGTTCCACTGGAATTTGAGGCTAAGAGCACAAAACAAGCCAAATACTAAAAGGTCTGCAAGGCAGAGTGTGAGTGGATTGAAGAAAGAAAGTAAGAGAGGAGGGGGGAAAGAGAAAGAACTGATATGCAAAGAAGAGAGAATGGGTGAGGAGGAAGCAAGAAAGTTCTACATTTGAATAATAGTCTATGTACTGCACACCTGGTGAAAAATAACTTCATATGAAGGATAGACATCAAGTTATCCATTCGTATTGCTGCTCTTGAAGATAAAATGGCGTCTGTGTTAGATAAAAAGAAAGACTGCTCTCTAAGAATTCAGTATTTACCTAGGTTTGTACCTAACTGGTATATCATCTATGCATTTAATGTTTGGAGGAAATTCTGGGTTCTTCTACTTCTCCTTTAGAGAAATTGCAGCCATTCTTATTTCTCCTCAATAATTTCTCCATGTAGACTAACTCAGTTTTTTGTCTCTGTTACCAAAAGACTGGCAAAAACAACTTAGAGGAAGAATATTTTGAGGCTCAGAGTTTCAGAGATTCAGTCATGGTTGGACAGCACCATAGTTTTAGACACAAGGTGGGGCAGAACATCATGGCAGAAGGGCATGGTGGAGGAAAGCTCCTGAGGACTTGGCTATCAGGAAGCAGGGACAAAGAGTTATGCTCACTAGTGACAAAAAAAAAAAAAAAAAGAATCCCAAATAAATGACCTCAATGACCTACTTCCTCCAGCCACACCCCACTTGCCTACAGTTACCACCCAGTTAATCCATTTAAGTGTATTAATCCACTTAGGTTACACATCTCATAATTGAATCACTTTACTTCTAAGCATTTTTGCATTGACACAGGAGCTTTGTTTGGGGAGAGACCATACATTCAAACCTTAAAGCAGACCTTGGAAACATTCATTGACTGTGCTGCTTGTTTGGTAATGATTCAAAATGCTTCATGATGTACTTTGCTGCATTGTTGGTTTCTGGTTTTGCTTTGGTCCTTGCATTCTTGAGTTCTGTTGTAGTTTGTTTATTTTAGTTTTCTGTGCACCTAGGAGAGTTTGTTTTTGAGACGTGGCTATGCATTCTTTCCTCATTTGGAGCTGGCCTACAGGCTCCCTTCCATTAAGCCTGGGTGGCCTGTGACTACTTCCATCTACAGAGTACATACAGCAAAACATGATGCAAAATCATGGTGCTGTAAAACCAAACTCACTTCTACATATATGTCATGAAACCTCTTGTAGACTCAGTCTTGCTTGCTGTTTCTATTCACTCTTGGATCCCTGAGATAGCATGTCTGAAATATGACAAACTTGAAACCACAGTGGTGTAATGTCACATGGAGGTATTTCAATGGAAAGTCACTGCCGTGTTTATCCTTATCTATCCCAAGACAGGCACAGACATATGCAGGAAGATGTTATATTGGAAGCATATCCTCTACTCCCAACCTATGAAGTTATCTTAGTAGAAGTTCCATGCACCAGAGACTAGAGACAAGCCATAGCTACTACACCTCTCTGTGAGTATAATGCAGTGACTGGGGCTTAACAGCACTGTGTATGTGGGTTGTTCATTATGCAGAAATAGATAACTAGAATGCAAGAGAAAAACTACTAAAAATTATATTTTACATTGATGAAAAGCTAATTTCAGCTAATAAGAATCATTCCTGGTGGATTCCAGGGTGAGAGTTGGGAGGAAAATAAATAAATAAATAAATACATAAAAATTTATAATAAATATATAATACATATAATAAATATATAATGCATATGAGACATTTATATAAATAAATATATGTATTTATATGTGTGTGTGTGTGTGTGTGTGTGTGTGTGTGTGTATAATCTTTGTGCTTTAGCCTGTATCTTTCTGTCTCATTTATGGTTCCACTTCTTGCCAGGTCGTCATTGAAATAGTGTGAGTAACTATCTGGAGGTGCCAGCTCCTGTCTTAGAAAATAGTCTCATTTCTTTGACCTTCTGATTCCAAGTGTGGTGGTAGTTTTCTGTTATTGTTAATTTGGGAGTTGCTCTCTGTCCCCTGGTTTACCTTTCAACTTTTCTTTTTGAACTTCTTCCAATATTACATTTCTTCTGTCAAAATACTTATTTGATTGACTGGGCTCTGGTTGATACAGGCTGCAATTTATTTTTTTATGTGCTCAATTGGATACAGGAAATATAAAATAGATATTAGCTGCTTATTAAATACAATCTTCAGAAAATTCACCTTAATGAGGTAGGATTATTCTTTGTAGCATCAAGTTGACTCTTCATAATCATTCTGAAAGTCTACTATCACACACACCATTAGATAGAACTTGCACTTTGTATAATTTTTAGGGAACTCTTAAACATTTGGTCAGTTCCTTTGTACATTATAATAGTAGATTGTGGGCTGGGGCTGTGACTCAGTGGTAGAGTGCCTGCCTTGTACGTGTAAGGCACTGGGTTCGATTCTCAGCACCACATAAAAATAAATAAAGGTATTACATCCATCTACAACCAAAAAAAATATTTTAAAAAAGAAGAATAGATTGTCAAAAGTTTTAATAAGGCACTTTCTCATTTGGAAAAAGTTTATATAGCCACTATTCTCAGATGGGTATTTCCAGTTTAACACATTTTAAGAACAAGAAAATGGAAAATTTATTAGAGAGCAATGCAAAGCATTGTTAATCTGCTTGAGCCAATAGTTCTAATTCATTTTACTGGTATCTTTGTTTTTTAAAAAATTTCAGACCTTGTATAAATAAAATTTATCCCAATATCTCTATCACATAAAATTGGGGTAAGGCTCACTCATCAGAACATTTCAGCTTGAATATTCTGTATCATTCACTTTAAATGCCAGTATCCAAGCTTTTCCATGGCTTTTTCTTTCTTTATTGTCACTGTTTTTTAACCATTGTGAAATCATTGCTTCCTAATGCACACGAAGGGCTGAGACTCAATGAGAAAAAAAAAATGTTGAATTATAAGTCTCTTTTTAATGGCCATATCCCCCCCATCAATTGTATCTAAAATTGGTACGAGAGTAAATGATGGAGTGAGTAGAGCACCCCGAAAGATGGTACGCTTCCTTACCTGCAACATTTCAGGTTAGAATTGGAGCCTCATATAAGGTGAAGATCATAGCCAGTCTTTCTCATAAATATATACTGATTATAAAGAACATTATTTGTTCAGGAACTTTCCCCCGAAATTCACTGTAGTAGTGGTAAATATATCGGGTGATAAAATTTTAGCCCCAGGTGAACTTGGAGTTCAGAGGCAAAGCCTTCAAAAGACTCTACTGGGAGACTCCTGTCTGGAAATAGCTTTGAAGTAACTCTCTTAGGTACACAGACCAATGTATTGTATAGCATGTAAGACATTCAAGAGACCATGTTGTAAAACCATAACATTTTATAGTTAAGAACTTAAAAGGCCTATTACGTATTAGTGACATAGTTTATTCATGGTAGCAGACTTGGGTTCCAATCCAGCTTTTGTCAGGTACACAACCTTGAACTTTTCTGAACCAAGATTTTTCACAGAACAAGGATATTATCCCAAATCAGGCAATGTAGTTATTATCTCTATTTTACATTGCAAGTGATGAAGATTTTATGTTTTTCCTACCTGAATACCCCCTACTACATGACACACAAACTGATCCACATGCATTCCTGTGTAATGAATACTGGCATGGTCATGATAGCACTTGTTCACAACAACTCCTAACCTCCCACCCTATGTGTGGAATCTACATAATAGATAGCAGATACCATCATATCTGCCTGAGAATTCAAGTGATTAAGGATGATTAAATAAGGGTATTTTGATCAGATAAGGATCAAGGTTGGTATAACTTCGAGTCTGGTGCTAATATGCAGATGAAATACTTTCTGAAAGTCTAAGGCACTATTGCATCTTTTGGGCAGTAAGGAAATTACTTTGAGGTGAAGATTCCATGCAGTGACTACAGGAAAAGCCCTTATTCTAAAGTTCAGTAATATTTTGGTAAAATAATAGAGTCAATGACCAAGCTCTCCCTAAGTATGAGCCGCTTGTTCTGTGATTGACTAGATTTCTGTTCTTTACATCAAAGCTGCATCTAACTAGTGACAATTCTGAATACTTACATTTATGCGGAGAAAACCCCCAAAGAGTAAAAGATGATTCTTTTTACATTTAATGCAAAACATTTAGACTATGTGGAGAGCCATGACAAATAGTGGAGAAAAAGTCAGGTTTTAACAAATGTGAATAATTAATCCCTTTGTTTTTTTTGAATAAAATAATTAGTGTATTAAAGTTTCTCTTTCTCCCAACTCCTTTTCTCAGGAGTAACCACTATATTGAATTCCACAAAAATTTTTCCTGTTTTTGAATTCATATTTTTCCTATTTTAGAAATTTTCATAGTTTAGAAATAATATATGGTACTAATATTCATTTTAAAATATGCATTCTTGTTATCATCCTCCATAATCATTTTGAGACTACATTTTTTTCAGTACTCTCTGTCTCTGAGTTCTCTTTAAGTTAATGAATATGTATCATATATATGTATATAATAAATAAACACAGCCATCCCTCACTATCTATGGATTCCATATTAATAGATTCAACTGCCTTGAATGAAAAATATTTTAAAATTTGTATCTTTACAGTAGATATACATACCATTTTTTTTCAAATCATTATTTCTTAAACAATACAGGATAGCAACCACGTACATAGTGTTTATATTCTATTATGTATCATAAGTAATCTAGACATGACTTAAAGATTATATGAGGATCTGCATAGGTTATATGATTATCACACTATTTTATAAGGGACTTGAGCATCCATGAGTGTCTTTGAGAAGTCCTGGAACAAATCTCCTGAGATTACTGAAGTTTAGCTGTACCTAATATTTCATTTATTTTAAGTATTGTGTAATATTGTGTTATGTAACACTATATTTTTAGCCATTCCATTTTGATGGACATTTGCTTTCAATTTTATTTGTTACACACAATCACAATGTCACACTGTCTAACACTAACATGTCTTTATCAATTTTGAAATTATGGAAAATCCAATTTACTTTTCTTCCTTTTAGTCATTCTATAAAGAATCTTAACATTTTTTAAGAAACAAAACATAAAGTAGGAAAATTTTGTCTCTAAATGAACCAACTGGGAAGATAATGGAAGAATGTGAACATTTGAAGGAAAAATAAAAAGACTAGGTGAGCACTCCACGTTTTCCTGAGTGAGATGCAAAATGCTAATTGTCCGTGGACAAGAAATGATCATAGTAAAAGATGTTCTCAAGTAATCATTTTAATTATTTTACATGAATCAATGTAACTACAACAGTGTGTTTTTTCTTAATTCTCTTTCAAAAAGCCAGTGTTTCAGTAAGAAGAGAAAAAATACTCTCCAAATTTTCTCAATTCATGGACAGTTCTAAAATGATATTTCAAAACTGTTCCTCTTCTTGTTATAAAACTACCAATTTACATGTCTTGACATGAACACCAATGTAAATTCCCATGCAGAAATGTAGTTTTCTAGCAAAAGAAAATATATCTCACATAATGGCCCGCACTTATAATCCCAGTGATTTGGGAGGCTGAGACAGGAGGATTGAAAGTTTGAGGAGGCAATCTGGGTGATTTAGGGAGAACTTGTCTCAAAATAAAAACTAAACCAACAACAACAAAACAAAAATAATACAAAAAACAGGACTGGGGATGAAGCACACTATTAGACTGTTCCTGATTTTAATCCTTATCACCACAAGAAAAAAAATTATAAAGAAAAAGAAAACTGTTCCTTTTATGCTCTTTTATTTGGGCATATAGCCTTAAATGTTTGGTTTCACATTATGCTATTACAAGTTTATTAACTAAAAAAATTAACCTATCTAGTACCTGGATATATCTTTTCATTAATGTGAAGTATAAACATTATACAAGATGATACAGAATACTTACATTCAAACCCCATATCTGAAACTTGGATAGGAAATGCTATAAATTGACAGTTATGTAATCGTAAGAGTCCATACCACATAAGCCTTTTGGTTAAATTTGCAATAGCTGCTTCATGGTTAAGACGGCAGAAAAATCTCTTCACATTTTAGAGGGAAATGACATGCATATTTACACTTCTCAGAAACTATTCTGCCATTATTCCTATATGAATACACCTCTCTTAACATTATTGTAGTTTTTCTGTTTTAAGGTTCATTTCAAATATATTCACCCAACCCCCCAGGAGAGAAGGAGACAGGAAAATAACATAAAAATAAAATCATTCTAGAAATTTTTAATTTTTAAAGTGAAAATTTACCTGAATGAGATTTCTTTAAAAGGTTTTTTCCCCCCAAATAAATTCTTCTCAAGTTCAAGAGTCAAATTGACCACAACACAATAATCTTGGGTGACTTTAACACACCTCTCTCACCGCTAGAGAGATCTTCCAGACAAAAAGTGAATAAAGAAACTATAGAACTGAATAATAAAATCAATAACTTAGACTTAACTGACATATATAGAATATTTCATCTTGCATCAAGCAGACACACTTTCTTCTCAGCAGTACATAGATCCTTCTCTAAAATAGATCATATAATATGCCACAAAGCAACTCTAAGGAAATACAAAAAAGTAGAGATACTACCATGCATTTTATCAGATCATTATGGAATGAAATTGGAAATCAATGACAAAATAAATAAAAATTACTCCCACACCTGGAGATTAAACAATATGCTACTGAATGAACATTGGGTTGCAGAAGATGACAAAGAGGAATTTAAAACATTCTTAGAGGTAAATGAGAACATAGACACAACATATCGAAATCTCTGGGACACTATGAAAGCAATTCTAAGAGGAAAGTTCATTGCATGGAGTTCATTCCTTAAAAGAAGAAAAAGTCAACAAATAAATGATCTCACATTACATCTCAAAACCCTAGAAAAAGAACAAATCAACAACAAAAGCAATAGAAGGCAAGAAATAATTAAAATTAGAGCTGAAATCAATGAAATTGAAACAAAAGAATTGACCAAAAAAAGTTGGTTCTTTGAAAAAATAAATAAAATTGACAACACTTAGCTACACTAATGAAGAGAAGGAGAGAGAACTCAAATTACCAGCATACATGATGAAAAAGGTAATATCACAACAGACACTACAGAAATACAGAGGATAATTAGAAATTATTTTGAAAACTTATATTCCAATAAAATAGAAGATATTGAAGGCATCAAAAAATTTCTTAAGTCATACGATTTGCCCAGATTGAATCAGGAAGAAATACACAACTTAAGCAGACCAGTATCAAGTGATGAAATAAGAAGATGCCATCAGAAGCCTGCCTACCAAGGAAAGCCCAGGACCGGATGGATACACAGCCAAGTTCTACAAGACCTTTAAAGAAGAACTAATACCAATACTCTTCAATTTATTTCAGGAAATAGAAAAAGAAGGAGTACTTCCAAACTAATTCTATGATGCCACTATCACCCTGATTCCAGAACCAGGCAAAGACACATCAAAGAAAGAAAACTTTAGACCAATATCTCTAATGAACATAGATACAAAAATTCTCAATAAAATTCTGGCAAATCAAATACAATAACAAATCAAACAATTGTGCACCATGATCAAGTGAGTCATCCCAGGGATGCAAGGTTGGTTCAACATATGGAAATCAATAAATGTAATTCATCACATCAATAGACTCAAAGATAAGAATCATATGATGATTTCAATAGATACAAAAAAAGCATTTGACAAAATACAGCACCCTTCATGTTCAAAACACTAGAAAAACTAGGGAGAACAGGAACATATCTCAACATTGTAAAGGCTATCTATGCTAAGCCCCAGGCCAATATCATTCTAAATGGAGAAAAATTGAAGGCATTCCCTCTAAAAAACTGGAACAAGATATGGATGCCCTCTTTCACCACTTCTATTTAACATAGTGTTTTGGTTTTGTTTTGTTTTTCTGATAACAAGGGTCATATAGAACTCATTACATGTCAGGCACTGTTTTAAGCACTATATACCACTATATACACATAATGCAATTTACTCCTTATAGTATCTCTATGGCATCCTCATTTAAACTGTATACAGCTAAGGCACACAGAGAGAAAATAACTTTCCAAGGATCATATGAGTTTGAAAATGGGAGAGCTGAGACTTTAACATAGACAGCTTCCAGTCTCCATCCCATACTATGCTGGTTAATAACACACCTGAACACAGCTGTGGGAAATTACAATTCACACAAGAGTTGAGCAATCCAGATGGTTCATTGGAGAAGGTGTGCTGGATTTGGATAGTTAGGAAACCACTCTCTTGCAATTTCTGCAAATAAGAAAATATGAAATGAGAGAAAATGTTCAAAATTCCCTTAAGAGCGATTTTGTTAAGTTGAATATAGCATTTCCTAGAAATTACAGTCATTATCAGAGATGGCAAAACTTCTTTCCATTAGATTTGACTGGTCTTGAATGTAGGAGATGGATCAGATGCTTCACTGATACTAATTTCAACTTTAGGGATTTTAAGTTGACTTTCTCTTGGTGTGTTCCATTTTGGGCCTGGGTTTCTACTATTTTTTCCTAAATATTTGCATCTACTTTGACTTTTGGATTACAAATATTACTCTAAATATTTCCCAGAAATATTTTTATTTTAATGAAATGTATATATACACACACACACACACATATGTATAATTTTATTTTTAAAAGGACTGAGCTTAGTTTGAATGTCTTTTCCTAATTTTGTGTTTCTCAACTAAACTCCCTCAGATTCTTTTTGACTCCCCTGAACTAAAGTTATTTTCTATTTCCTCCAAATATCTTTATTTTCATTAAATAACATCTATATAATTATATATGTGGGTACTCAAACACACACACACACACACACACACACACACACACACACACACACAGAAAACACATGTGAATAATTTGTTGATGGGCTCCATTTCTCAACATGACATAGTTCCTGACAAAATAATATGGTTCTCAGGATCGAACTTCATTTGTGGCCATGTCTGTTCATTGTAAAATAATTGAACTGCAATTGGTAGCAGTAGTTTTGTCAGCCTTTGTAATAATAAATTTGGGCTATATCACATCTGGCTAAAATGCAAGCTGCTGGCTGGTGACTGCGTGGCTTTTGCTATTTTGGGAGGCAATTTGTCATAGACACATGCTTACCAGTTGATTAAAAGGAAAACTTATGCAATTCAAAAGTTAAAAATTGATAAAATGCTTCCAAATGATATTATAGACATATATTAATTAAATGAATGGAAATCATTGTTTAAAATTAATTTCATCCAATCAAGTATTTATTTTATGAGATTTATTTTAATGGTTGCTTATTTTATTAGATTTGTTTAAAAATTGCCTCTTTACTAGATAGCAGAAAAATAATTCTGTTTTATTGTAATTTTTTTCCAATGTTTTGAAACATTATGGTCTTTTTTCATGAATGTTCTATACACTTTTTAAAAAAATACCTTTATTTTATTTATTTATTTTTATGTGGTGCTGAGGATCAAACCTAGGGCCTTGCACGTGCTAGGCAAGCGCTCTACTGCTGAGCCACAACTTCAGCCCCAATGTGCTATATACTTGAGAAGAACATGCATTTTCTCATCATTAAAAGAATTGTTCTTCAATCTGTGAAATATGGTATATTAAGAACTATGTAATGTTTTGAACAACCAACAATAAAATTAAAATTAAAAAAAAAAAAAAAGAATTGTTCTTGTAATAGTGAGCTGGCCACACCACATTGCAAACATTCCTATCAGTAGAATTCTGACTGATTTACTGTATCTTGTTTCTGATAATCACCAATATTTGTTGATTGGTTTTGTTTTGTTTTTTTTTTTTTTTGGTCCTTCAATTCACTTTATGCATTTTGGAACTTGGTAATTGGATGCATGAACTTTAGAATATTGTATATTATTGATAAATTAATCATTTAATCATTATGAAATGTTCCTTTTATTAATGATAACATTCCCTGTTCTGAAGTATATTTAATCTTATGTTAAAACAGTACCCCACGTTTTATCCATGAGGGGATATAGTCCAAGACCCCCAACATGATTTACATGTATACTCTCTCTACATACTTGTATATACATTCTATACTCTCTGTAACTCTGTCTGCTTATGGTTAATGCTTGCATTATACGCACACACACAATCCTTTTAACCTATGTATGTCTTTTTAATTTGAGTAACCTAATTGTGGTTAGCTGCTGTGTCGCTTTTCCAGTCTGAAACTTCTGCCTTTTAAATTAATAGGACATCTCTATTCATTATAATTATAGATATGGATGTGATTTAAATCTGTCATCTTGCTTTATGACTTTCAATTGTCCACCTATTCTTTGTTTCTCTTTTCATCTTGCCTTATTTTCATTAATTAAAAAGTTCTATATTTTGTTTCACCTCTGTTTTTAACTTATTTGCTATCTGTCTTTGTTCTATTTTTAACATTTTTAAAAAAAATTTACATACATGACAATAATGGAATTATTCTATTTTTGAGTGATGGGTTTCTAGTAATATAAATCTTTATTTGCAGTGTACCTCCAAATGATATTATACCATGCCAAGTGTAATGTATGAACTTTGCAAATAAAATATGTCCATTTCTCTCTGCTGTTGGTGTGAACTGTCTTACTCTTTATTTCTATATTTGTTGTAAACTCTAAAATTGATTACTATTACTTTTCTTTAAATAAAAATTCTGTAATTCTTTTCTATCAAAAATAAATGATTTAGGCAGCACTATCTTTTTCAAAACCACTGAACTCTGCCATTGTAGTGGGAAAGTCATCATAGATGATATTTAAACAAATGTGTGTAGATATGTTCTTATAAAACTTTATTTACAAAAAGAGGAAGTCTATCGGCCATAGTTTACTGACTCCTGCTTTAAACAAACAATTCTTTTTGGTTGACATTAGAGCAAAAATTAAAAGAAAAAGAAAACATATTTACCATGTTTGACTTTTTTCACATCCTTAATGGAGTTAACTTCATATCTGACATAACTATCCTTCTGCCTGAATGATTTTCTGTAACATTTTTGTCATGCAATTTCTCTGCAAAAATACCTATGACACATCCTCAAATACAAGTAAAATCCTGTATTTGTATATCAAAAATTATTTTTTTATTTTTAAGCAGTATTTATAAGAGGCAAAGATTTTCAATAGTAGCAAGTATTTTTTCTTTCAATATTTCAAATAAAAAGTATTTGTAATAGCTCTTTTAAAGTCCTTGTCTATTAATAACATCATATTTATTTCTACTATTTCTATTTGCAGATTTTTTTTCTTTTGTGATAGTTTCTTGCTTTTTTATATCTCACTAGTTTTGATTAGGTAACCAGTTATTTTAGTCAGGTTTGTGTCAATGCACCGAATATGCTGACAAAAACAACCTAGAGGAAGAGAAGTTTATTTGGCTCAAGGTTTCAGAGTTCAGTTCATGGTTGAAAGACTCCACAGCTTTGTGCCCACAGGGAGGCAGAACATCATGGTAGAAAGGCTGGTGGAGGAAAGTTGCTCAGCTCATCTCAGCACACCCCTAGTGACCTACTTCCTCTAGCTTCATCCTTCCTGTCTACAGTTACCACTCACTTAATCCATTCAAATTGATCAATCCACTGATTAGGTTAAGGTATCATGATCTAATCATTTAATCTCTGAACATTTTTGCATTGTCTCACATATAAGCTTTTGGTGGATACTTCATATCCAAACAAAACACCAATATTACATCTTTTTGAAACTCTAAATTTTGTTATTTACTTTTAAAACATGATAACTTTGTTTCTGCAGAAAGTTAAGACACTTGAAAACCAGTTCAGGTCTTCCCATGACTGTTTGTTAGATTTCTTTAGGCATGTCTATTCTATCCTCTGTCATACGGTTGTTTAGCCTTACTACTGAGGTCAACTCTTACAAGTTCTCTACTGAATAATCCATGGATTCACTGAGACCACAGGACACCTGCTAGATAGAACACAAATATCCCCCAGCCTTGTCTACACTCTTGGAATTGTTCAAGTTAAATCTTTCTGTGAAATCCGTACAAAGCCTCAGGAAATTTCATTCTATTTTTGTGAGTCTTGGATTTTAAAAGCAAGCTTGTAGTCACTCCTCTGCTGAGTTTTAGAATTCTTTGTCTATGAAGCTTCTTTGTCTATGAAGCTTCTTTGTCTATGGTTCTGTCCTACAAATTAAGCTATATCCATCTCTATAAATATGACCTCTATCTTATCTTTGATAGCCCCTTCCAGCTCTACTTGGTCTTTCTCTTATTGTGTCAAAGCCTATGAGATGACTCCAAGGTAAACAGCTGGTAAATTAAAAAAAATCATTTCATATGTTTCATCTTCTGTGGTGTGTCACAATCCTACACCATTAGTTGTCCAATGTCTGAAAACCACTCATTCACCTATGTTGTCCAAACTTCTAGTTGTTTCCATTGGGAAGGCAAGTTCATATCTATTTACTATAACATGGAAAGTGAGGGAAATCATTGTATTCTAACTAGAGACTTTTTTTTTCCCAGAAGAATTTGGATTACCTAAGATTAATTACTAATTGTATCATAATGAGTAAATTTCTTAATGTTTCTATTTTCCAAAATCAATGTGAGTTTTATAAGAATGTCTGTATCTTTTCTTTTTATATTAGGAAAGATGTTCAATTTTGTCTCAATATTTGCCATTAAATTCATTTATAAATTTACAGCTCAAACATTTGAAGATAGAAAATTGCCAATAATATCATGTTTTATGCTTTGTTTTAGTTATGGGTTT
This sequence comes from Spermophilus citellus, assembly GCF_964194105.1. Classification (NCBI taxonomy): domain Eukaryota; kingdom Metazoa; phylum Chordata; class Mammalia; order Rodentia; family Sciuridae; genus Spermophilus; species Spermophilus citellus. The sequence goes on along the minus strand of NC_138185.1, from coordinate 33,302,154 downwards.
ATCTTTGGTAAGAGGGAGATTTTTTTTTTTTGTGAAGGTGAGGAAGAATAAATCTTTTCCGGTGTTATGCAAATTCATGGTCATTTAATGAAAAAATTTTTCCCCAAAGACAGGTTCATTCCCCCCTAATTCACTTCTTCCTTCTTATAAAAAATATTTTAAGCCTGGTATTTCTATTCCACTCTTCTTATGTAAATAAGTCTCTTTTGAGGTCCACATTGGCTCTGTCTGAGCATAGCATACCTATTTTTCTAGTCACTGAGTGCTTTGTTGGTTGATCTTGGTCCCAATTTTCTTCATGACCTGTAAAATTGTCTTTTCCAAATTTTTGGCAGCAGCTGCTTGCAGCCTTGATGATGTTTCATGTGGCCTGCCCCTTGCCTTTGCTAAGCTCAGATCATATGTCTATCATCGGAAGTATATGAAATGTGGTCTAACCACGGAAGAGACTTCCAAGACAAAATCATAAATAGAGATGCCTTAGTTGAGAATGCCAAAATATCTGTACCATCTGTGAATACAGAACTTGCCAAAGGAAAATAAGTGGGAAATAGATGGTTTTCCTTTTGAACTTCCCTATTAAAATGAGCTCAATGTTGAGATTATTTAGCCACAGAACACATTTTAAAAAGCTTTAATTATAGTTATACTGGTTTTCCATATACTATTTCCTCCATGAGTATAACATAAACATTTCTGTGTATTTATTTTGTATACAGTAGTAAAAAAGATTATTAAAGGATCTTCTAGCAAAAAAAATAGTAAAAATAGGCATTAGAATGATGATCATTTACTCTGCCCATCCTTTTAATATATTCTCTTTATTTAATGGTCAGAATATTGGGGGACTGATAATATAACCAGCACATCATATTAGTGCCAGTAAGAATTATCAGAACTTAATCAGCCTTTAAAAAAAATTATGGCATGGAGGATAACATACTGGTTGGATTAAGTTAAGAACTGATTGACATGAACTTAGGAAGAAGGAGAACCTGAAATTACCAGAAATCCCACCATATACTATTCAAATCTGACCAATGGGACATAGTTATTATGGAAAATATTGATCTCTTTAGCTATCAGTTTTTATGTACATTTTACAATTTGAAACATATCTTAAAATAAATTGATGTAATGACTGATTAGTCATTTGGAATTGAGTAAAGCAATGTACTTAAGTATATTATATCCCATTTCCAATTTCTTACAATAGAGAAAAATGTAAATGAATCAGTGCTTAGGAAAGAAAACCTTTCCTGGCAGTTTTGACTCCCAAGTTAAAACAGTTTGGCCAATGGTACACTGGATCTCATTCATATTTTAGTTTAATTCATTAGGAAAAGAATGGACATGATACAAAGCCATATAAAATGAAAACGTAATTCTGTTTTAGTAATTAATACTAGTTGCTAAAACAAACATAGTCAATGTTATAACTTTCTTACACCATAGTCTAATGTAGGGCATGTAGTTTTTCTGGGTGGTCTTTCTCCAAGTGCTAACTCACCCATCCAGGCTTATGTCTCTCCTAGGCTGCCTTAGAATTCAGGTCAGACTTGTTGCATTCAGCTGGATCAATGATCAGAGAGGAGATGGAGAAGGCTTGCAGGGCTCTTAACCACTTTGATCTGAAACTGATACAGGATATGCTTGTACATCCTAGCTAGAACTTGTCACATGACCTAAGTCTAAGTGAAGAAAGAGAGAGAAGTGCCTTTCTCTATGTAAAAGAAGTTGAACAGTTTTGATGAGCATCTAAACAATTTCTGGCATGTTCTTTCTTCTCAGTTCCCAGTTTATCAGGCCCATTGTCCCTCTCCTTTACATAAAATGTGTTTACCTTTGTGTATGCATGTATATGTTTTTATTGATCTTTACTTTTAAAAAAAGGAATACCCTCATAGACTCTTTGTTCTACATTTCCTTTGATCATTTATTTGATAATTATTTGACATATCAATCATTGTCTCTTTTTATACATATATACACACATATATGAAAATATGCGAAAATATAACACGAATGAAAACAAACACACATGTTCATTTCTTATTGAACCACTTATAGACATTTGGATCATTTTAACATTAACTAATAATTTTAAATAAAATATTTTCAAGTGCCAGATACTGAACCAAGTGCTTCTCATTATTTATCTTGTTTATTTTTAATACTGTGATGGATAAATACTATCCCCATTTTCATGGTGGGTAATACTGAAATTTAGAGATTCTTTGTAAGTAGTCCAACAAAATCAGAGCAAATAGATGGTATAATTGCTATAGACATCCCCCAAAATTTTATTTAGAGTTAGCAATCATAACTGCTGTACCACAGTGTCCCTCAAACTATATATAAACTGAAGTTTTATAACAATTGCTGGAGGATGAATTGCAATTTTATTTTATATCCATATTTTAAGGTAAAAGTCTCCATTAGAATACTTATGGAAAATAATTCCACACTAAAGTGTCATCTAATACCTTCATCCCCATTCACTCAACCAGCTATTTCAGAGCATTGTTCGGTATATGTGTCTCCTCACATGGACTACAAAGCTAACCCTCAGCTTCTATCCTCCAGGATGTCCCATGCTGTCTAGTAGGCCTATATGTCTCATAAAATTATGTTAAGTCAACACATAGTGGCACAGCAGACTGTAAAAATAAATATCCTATTTTATTATATGAAGTTCTAGCTGCAAGGTAGCCTAAAAATAGACTATTAAACATTGCCTTATGGCTAAGTGGTCAAGCAAAATTCTGGATATATATATATATATATATATATATATATATATATATATATATACACACACACACACACACACACATATATACACACACATATATACATACACACACACAAACACACACCCCAAATTGCTAGTTGCGATTCATGTATATACCAAATTGCTAACAGCAAATTTTGGGCTTTGAGAACTACTAATGTGCTCTAAGTTTTCAAAAAGAAATGCTTCTCTTTAAATGTCCTATAGAAAAACTAAGAGCCTAGAAGGCAACCAAGTGAAAGAAGTTTTCAGGGATTTTTCTTGAAGTATATAGACTCAAAGTACTAAGAAATTTATTCTCCCATGACGGAAATTTTAGATTAATCAAAAAATCAGACTATATTTTTCTTATTTGACTATTAACTGTCTGGAAAAATCATAATGAAATTTAAAATAAAATCTGAAATCATGTTGTTGGGACATTCAGCATCTAGCAGTAGCAGGAGCTATTATCACTGAGAGAGTTAGAGTCAAGTGGGACAGGGAAGTGTGGAGTGAGGTGTCAGAGGCAGGGGTAGAGGAGGTAGCTGGTGCTGAAGATGTGTTACTGATGGTGGGATGAAGAAAGGAAGGAGTAACAGACAAGTGCCTACGTTGGCCAAACCCAATCATAGGCCTAAGTATAAAGGATCTCAGATAGTAAACTCTGCAGCTGAGGTGGCCCCAGGAGGGCAGAGAATAGATATTGAGATAGGGAGAAAACAGCAGAGTGTTACCATTACACAGGGGTAAGATTTTAAGGTAAAGGACATTTCTGAGTATCAAAATATAGAAAAAGTCCTACCTCATCTAAATAGGATGAAAGGGCTGTGATAGTTTTGTAAGCAGACTTTGTTCAAGACACCAGTGTCACTCTATTTTTCAGGGTTGCATCTAAATGTGTTGTGACAGGCAGGATATGGGATTTGGCAGGAAAGTTATTGTAGGAATGAGATGTAAAACTCTGTGGTCTAGTTCTTGCCTATCCTGCCTGAGACCCTGGGTTTGATCTACAGCACCACTAAAAGGATAGAAAGAAAGTTGTTTTAACTACTAAAATTCTGTAGTAGATTGAAGATGGTAATAAGAAAGTATTTGCTGTTCCTTCTGTTGAGAGGTGGAATCCGTTTTCACTCTTGAATCTCTGATGGACTTAGCAGACTGCTAGACCACTTGCAGAAGTGATGTATAGGGCTTGGAGGCTTAGGTATCAGAGGCCTTTCATCTGAGTCTCTGGGAATATTTGCTCTCAGGACTTTCCATAAATAACAGTCATGCTTTGAGAAAACCATGCCATGGGTACAGCCCATATCTAGCTCCCTAGTCAGTCTCCTCAGCAGTCCTGAGCCCAACTGAACTCTCAGCCCTGTGATTTCACCAACTTGGGCATCTAATCAAATGACACTGCTGTCATTTGACTGCCACTGCCATGGAGATCTCAGATAACAATTTCCCAGTTGAACCCCATGAACCCACAGAATCACAAAAGACAATAATAAATTGCATTTCTAAGCTGCTAAGTTTTAAGGTGGCTTTTAACCAGGAATGGATAGGTTGCAAAACCTCAAGAAAATAGTTTCATAATTTTCTGAAAATCCTGAGGAAATTAACCAGTGATCATTTATCCTATCATTGATACATACTAACAACTTTAGGATTTGGTTTTTAAATAGAGAATTTTTTTTACCCCAAACTCAGAAAATTCTTTTTAATTGTAAGTTTATGGATTTTCCAAACCAAGGCACTTATTTTCAAATGATTCTGTGGCCATTTTTCTTATGAAATTTCTTATCAGATCTTTATGCAAATTACAGTTGGCCCTTCATATCTATGGGTTATATATTCAGGGATTCAATCAACCATGGATTGAAAATAAAATTGTAAATGTACTAGACATGTACAGACTACCTAATTTCATAGCATTTAAAATATATTAGGCTTTATAAGTAATCTAGAAATAATTTAAAGTATACAGGAAGATGTGCATAGGTTATATGTAAGTATTGTTCCATTTTACAGAAGGAAAATGAGCATCTACATACTTGATATTAAAGGGATCCTGGAAGCAATCTGTAGATATGGAGGGATGACTACACTGTGTTTTCCTGTTCCTTGCCCTCTGAAGATGGACTTTGATGGCTCCCAAGCACAATGTTTCATACATAGCAAGAAATACTCTGAGGCTGTGCAGTTTGACCATATTTGCACCTATTCTCAACAGCAGCTCTAATGTTTTGTGCTTCTCAAGCTTCAATATGCATATTCATCACCTGGAGATCTTGTGTAAATGCAGATTCTGACTTGTACATCTGAGGTAGTTACTGAAAATCAACACTTCCAGGTGACCTGGATGCTGATAGTATGGGTCCACTTTGAGGAAGACTGGCCTAGAGGCACCAAGCTTAAAGAAAAGTAGAAATTTAATTTGAAGAGATGAATCTTACTCTTGGAGGAAAAGCAACTCACTAACAAATAAATGATCATTATGAGTCAGATTTGATTATATGAAATTGTCCATTCCCAGTCATCATTATAGCATTGCAGGTTTCTGTGCTTCCCAAACTTGGTATGTTCCTTAAATACCATGGCTTATTATCATATCATACTAAAAAGAATATTCTGACCCTCTGAGTCAGCCTCTGGTTGAGCTTGAAGATTATGTTAAATTTGTGTATTACATTCTGGCTCCTTCCTCTCTAGTGTGCTCATATTCTTGAGTACCTTCTGTTCTTCAACAGAGAGGTTATAAAAACAAGGAACATGAGATTTGCTTAATGTTTATAAGTTGCCTGGATGATTTGTAGAAAAGTAGAGTACTGCTTTTCATGTTAGTCTTTCCATATGCACAAACCACTGAAAATAGAACTAACATGGTTAATGATTATGAATTAGGCAGGAATAGTTGGTAACATTGATGGTCTATTTATGATATAAAGTAACCAAATGAAAAATGCAAACTGAGTATACCCTGGTAGAATTTCATCCCAAATTGTATTATTGGTTTCCTTGAGTATCCATCTCTGTACCACTCTGCCTAAACAAATTTCCATTTTATTTTTCATCTATAAAAATGGAAAATGTTTCTTTTAAGTGATGGTTAAGAAATCTTGAAGAACTTAGCATTTTTAAACATTACTAATGGAAATTTGAATATGCTCAGTAAATTATTTGGAGGAAACACAGAAATCTTTATCAAGATTTTTGATGTTTAAGTTACTAAGTCTTTAAGAAAATTGTGGGTATATGCAAAGATTTATTCAAAAGCACCATCATAACCTCATTTAGAAAAGTCATACATTTGAAAATCAGCATATTGTAATGATACATGAATACCAATGTTTGTAGCAGTACAATTCACAATAGTCAACTTGTGGAATCAGCCTAGGTGTTCCTCAACAGATGATTGAATAAAATACACACACACACACTCAGCCATAAAGAAGAATGACATTACATCATTTACTGGTAAATAGATGGAACTGGAGAACATTGTGCTGATATTGAGAAATAAGCCAGACTCAGAAAGTTAAGGGTTGAAGTTTTCTCTCATATGCAGGAGCAGTGGAAAAATTTTAAAATACAGAAAGTGAAGGGATCTCATGAAAATAGAAGACCAACCAAGTAGTAAGAGGAAGGGAGGATAGGAAAGCATAGGGAAGTACTGGGGAATGGAATCTAGCAAATTATGCTGTCTGTGTACAAATATAACACAGTTAGCCATGTATGTATATGCATATATTAAATACTAATCAATAATTAAAATAATAGCAATAATAGGAGATATGTAGAGTAATACTATGTGGGGGAGAGGGGAGGGAAAAGAATACTGGGATATAAGATTGATCAAATTATATTATCTGCACATGTTAATGTGGCAGAATGAATCCCACTATTATGTATAAATAAAACATCAATAAAAATTAATTAAAAATTCAAATATTTGCAATAATTTAAAAATTTGTCTAGAGGAAATTGCTTAAAAATTATGGTGTAATCATGTACAAAGGTACAACAAGAAGTCAATTGGCAGGATTCACAGAAGACTATTCAATGACCACAAAATATTGCATTGTAAGGAAATAATATCAGTAAGCATATAAACTATTTGCTGCCTGTTTACAAACATTTCTATGTAAGGTCATAGAAAAATACCAAAGTATATTCAATATGCCCAAGTATTTACAGAATTAGAATTTAATAGAGGCAACTATGGATGACTTTATTTTCTTCGTTGTTCTTTGTGTAGAATCTCAAACATTTTTAATGAGTGGACTTTTTTCCCAGTAATTATATTTACACTTGGACTTAAGCACAAGGCTGAGAGCAATATCCAATTATACTTAAATTTTTTAAGCATCTCTAAAAGACTATTTTTAAAAATATTTTTTCAGTTATAAGTGGACACAATATGTGTATTTTATTTATTTGTTTATTTATTTATTTGTGGTGCTGAGGCTGAAACCCAGTGCCTCACACATGCTAAGCAAGTGCTCTACCACTGAGATACAAACCCAGCCCTGAAAGACTATTTTAACATTAAAACCTTTTGTTCACTTGAATTTCTATTTTCCTTCTTTTTTCTTTAACAAATGTGCTCTGAAAAAAAACCTCTGTATTCTGATTGCATCTTAATCACTTTTAATATCTTATCTTCAAATAATGGTAATGTACTTATGTCTGCTCTTTTACCTTTACTTTAATTGTTGTGTTTTTATTTTCTAAATGTTTGTGATCCTCTTATCCATTAATCACTCATTAAATGCACATTTATTTGAAAACCACCTTTGTGTCAGCAGCAGATCTGTCATCACTGTTCTGTTTCATTTTCCGCATTCACCAAGTGAGTCATCTCTTCTTATCAATTCACTTATCCCACAAGTGTTCATTCCAAATCTACTGGGCACCATGAAATATTTTAAGTTCTAGGGACAAACTAGTCCTGGCTGAACTGGTGGAAAAGCCTGTAATCATAGAGTCATATTCTCACAGGTGGAGGGAAAAAAATAAATCAAAGAATAGATAAGTACTTAGTATATTGGAATAAAATAAGATGAAGCATTTGAATTGATAGAGACTGGGATGGGATGAGATGATAACATAAAAACAGAAGACACCAAAGAAAGCCTCTCTTAGAATGCGTGATTTGAAAAAAGCCCTGAGGGAGCCCAATGGAGCAAAAGACAAAGGGAATGGAAGAAGCCATCAGATGCTTATGTTGTTAAGGGATTTACAATAATTCCAGAATTTCCAAATAATTAGACATCCATTTTAATTTTTTAATTAATTCATAGAAAAATATTATTTTGAGAAAAAACATCGTCAAATGAAAACAAGAAAGATAACACTTCTGCACACTGAAAGAATCCACAGGCCTAAAGAAAGAAAGAAAGCACATGTCCAAGGCAGGTATCCTTTCTCAAAGGACTGCCATCTTGACAGTACTTCAAACTCTTTGAGAGGCATAATAAAACAGGACACTAAGCCAAATAATGAACTAAGTCACTAAAGTTGGTGGAAAAAAGTTGAAAAAAAGAAGAGGTTCTTTATAAAACCTCTCCCTCCCAAAATTTATTACCAAGAGATGGGAGATCATTTTTTATGGCATCTCTCTTTAATAGATTATTAAGGAGAAAGTGTCTTCCATGGCTCAAAGTCCAGATGGGCTTCTGCTAAAATCCCCTACTGTGCCTTCATTACTGTAGATGGCTTCCTGTCAGAAAACTGTAAATTAGTGTCTTGATGTTCTAAGACTGGGTTAAGTGGTGTGTTTCAGACAGGGAAGAATTTATGGCACAAGAATGTAAATGCTTAAGTAAGCATAACAGTATTCCATTTTCTGAAGCTAATTCTGCATTAACACTTGGCTTATCGTATAGCTTATCATGTCTTCCCTTGCAATCAGAAAAGCATGTGTTCTTTATCACAGCAAAGCACGGGGCAGTTTGTAATCTTTTTTTCATGAAAAGAATCTTGTAATAAGATGGGGAAGGAGGTTAAGAAAACAATAGAAGTGTAAATGTCATTGGAGGGTATACATCTGTAAACCATTGCCTTCTGAAATGTTGGAAAGATCGCAATATAAATACTACTCCATCACATGTTTTCCTTTTGTCTAGCTCTTCTGTTGTCTGGAGTCTCGTGAGATGAAATGCACACCCCGAAACAGCATCTCTTATGAACCACAGTGGGAGGATATTACACTATTTTGTGGCCCTGCTTGCTCTATTTTAGACCCTGGTATTTTCTTCTGCAGGTGCCAGGTCTGGTTCGGGGATGAAGCTCAAAGTTAAAACCAAATCAATTGCATACACAGGTGGTTAGACTAGTATGTGAATCTGAAAACCGGAGAAATGCTTTGCATTAGAATGCTTCTAGAAGTAGTAGGAAAAAATCTGCAGGGTGACACGATGCCAGCATAAACAATTGTGGGCTGCTTCAAACGCCATTGACCCTTTCACAGTTCTTCATTTCTGCACATCTACTTTGTTGTTTTTCAGTTTGGGTACAAAGTAGAAAAAAAGGGGGGTTATTTTGAGTACAAATGAAGGTCAGTTATACTGTCTAGGCATAACAATAAAAAGGCAGTGCTTAATTCTATGTAGAAATTGATATATGCATATATACACACACGTACATATATATATATATGCATATATATGTGTCTCACACACACTTGTGTAACATACCTTGGCATCTGAAGAGGATTTGTGCCAAGACTCCTCAGAGATACCACAATCTGAGAATGCTCAAGTCCCTCATAGAAAGTGGCATAGTACTTGCACAATCTAAGCACATCCTTCTGTATACTTTGAATTATCTCTAGTTATTTAGAATACCAAATATAATGCAAGTGCTTTGTAAATAGTTGCTCTTCTTACTGGTTAGGGAATAAGAACAAGGAAAAAGCTCTCTGTGTTGAGTACAGATACTTTTTTTAAAAAAAAATTATTCACAGTTGGTTGAATCAATGGAGGTTGGACCTGTGGACACAAACTAGTGTGTTCACCACAATCAGGAGTGGTATAGTCAGTCACTGGCATTATTCAAAAGCTCACACCTTACCAAAATAGGTCAGCTACAAATTTGGTAGTTTTATGAGTCTATGAGCTCAGTCTAGGCAGATCTTTTTAGAATAAAAATCTGATTTTGTGGGTGTGTGTACTTACGTGTGTGTGTGTCTCTATGTACAACTAAATGTGATTTTCTAGTTTAATTTGACTCTCAGGCAGCCAGACTGATGTCATATACCTATGAGTGTATTAAAAGCCATTTGTGTCTCTTAAAAGTCTCTGTGTCTCATCCACAAGCTCCTTAGTGAGATGAATGGGCAAGCATGAATGATGAGTTGCATTACCTGGATTTATAGTTTCTTAGTTTTTTTTTTCTATAAAGACATAAATAGTTATTTTAATAGAAATAGTATTTTATTAGCAATATTTATATATAATTAATTATATATTTCCCAAACATAGAGGCTTTAAAAAATACTTTTTTTTCCTATAATCTTGCTATCAGAGATTCAGAAATTTTCTCCTGAAGGCGCACTAAAATCTATTAATATACCCTAAAATGAAAACTCAGAGTACAGTTTGGCAGCAAGTAAATTTTCAATCATTTGTGTTAATCTTTAAGATGATAGCAAATATTCTTTATTTCAAAAGAATGTAATCAAACAAGCTACCAATGATTTAGTGGGTGAGTGAAATCTAAGAATTACAAACCAAAGAGGCTTGCTAATTCAGAATAGGATACTAATAAGCTCATGAACAGAACTGAAAACTGAAGGACCCACCAATGCAGTTCCAGAAAGTAGACTGATGGGCCATTAGGATTGTGTTCAGGAGGCTGAGATATAGTGACAGAACCAAATGGTAGAGCAGTTCATTCTGGGGATCTGACTCATTTCTAATACTGCTACTTATTCAGTGGCTTAGTTTTTTTTGCTCTTAATTTTAACTGATAGAAAGTCTGCATCACACTTCTTTAGATCTTGAGAGCTTTGTGACACTTAGATCATTGTTGAATTATGTTTTAAAAGGCTGCTATTTTAATTGAAGAATAACTCAAAGATGATTCATAAGAGGAGTTGGATGAGGTTTCTTTAATATCATGTTTAGAATCAGTGCAAAAATTTTTATTCTTATTTGACCCAGGGACTAGTCGCTACCTAGGTAGTATTTTATTCTCTGTATGCAGCCTCTGAAGGAAGCTCCTATGCTAATTTCTCTGCCTAAACACAATGCATTTTACTCCTGCAGAACTTGAAGCTATTTTGGCAATCCTTTATTTGGTAGAATGTTTCCTGACATTCATTCAGAGGTCACCAAGAATATGTACATGAATGGAATAAATAATTGGCACATATGGAGAAGGGCAAAGATAACTAGCAGAAATTCAAGACTATTTTCCATTTGGAAAGAACAACTTCTGCCATCAAATAGATTTGGTCACATACTTCTGGTTGGTTCCTGCTGACTTCTCTTTGTTTATGTTTAAGGAAATATGGGAAGAGTTACTAAATTAGCTAGAAGACCACTGGGCATGGGCCTCAGATTTCTACTATCTATAAATATTTATCAAGCACATGCTATATTTTAAGAATGAGTAGAGAATGTAGCTATGATGTGAAATACTCACATTGCACTCTGAAAGTTGCTCTAAATTTATAGTAGGGGAGGTGGAGGCAGCTTGCACCAAGTTCACCCAGGATAAAATGGCTACAGATCTTTAGCAATTGTAAAGTTATAAACTTCAAAAAGTACTGGACGGACTTCATGATGGAGGTAAACGTCTTTGGAGTTGACTGGGAAGAAAAATGGAGTGAACCACTGGGGAAGCACTAGCATACCTGAGCAATACGTCTCAGACTGTAGAACAGCCTGATGGTGCCTCTCTTGGTTGAAAGTCTATGGGACCCCCTGTAGATATTCCTTCTCCTTTCCTCAGGGTCATATCCACACATGATAACAGTCACAGTGAACCATTCTTTCATAACAGAAGGCCAATTCTCTTTTCATAAATGGATGTGTCATTGCAGAATCTTGCTGAGATAACCATCAAAGGCATTCTTGAAGTGGAGTAGGAATGGGAATCACAAATGTATGTCACATGAAGCCTGGAGTATGTGTGTGGGGTGGGGAGAATATTTTCGTAGTTTGGTAGCCAATGCTTGCTGCCATTTTTCTCCCTGGGAACTCTACGTTCTGATTATAAGCACAATGACTTCCAACATTTGGGGGGATTAGCTACTTTAAATGATAATTCCAGGGTTTAGATAAATGTTCCCCTGTGTTATTGGGTGTGTAACTTGTGCAAAATGCTTAACCTCTTCAGGACTCATGTCAAAGAATGACTCAAAAAATTTTATCATCTACTGGCAAATACACTCATAAGAGAGAACAGTTAGTAGAGATGGTTATCAGTGGAAAATGGGGGGGGGGGGAAGAGGGATCAAAAGAGAAAGAGGAGTAAGGAGAAAAGTTTTGGACAATCTGGTAACAGTAAATCTTGCTTTAACAAGTTTATGTCATTATAGTGTTTGGCAGCTAGCAAAGAGTCCACCTGGTCATAACCAGCATGTCTTTGAACAGACTGACTAGGGCCATCAATAACCAGAATTTCAGTTGTTGTTTTCTGAATCTCCCTTCCTCTCTCAATAACTTGAACCTAGAGTAAACATTTAAAGAGAATTCTTTGAGAACACCAATCTTTGCAATGAATAGTTATGACAGATGCTTTTCCTTCTTTGGGCACCATTCAAGGTTTAATTTACCCTGCTGATTGTAGTGGACTCTGCTGCTTATTTCATTTAGAGAAAAGTCAAACAAAAGGAATTTTGTCTGATCTTCAGTTCTGCTTATCTGACAGTACTCTGACAGTGCATAGGACATGTGGGGGATACATAGAAATCTGTTTCCCTTCTTCCCTGGTTGTATCATTGGATGAATAGCATTCATTCAGTTCCAGAAACACACAGAAAAATGCTGAAATGCACATAAGAATGCATAGTTAACATGCATTAAACACTGATCATCCCCCTGGCAACATGTAATAATTTTATGTGCATTAACCAGTTTAAAACTAATACCAGCCTCATTTTACATATTAGAAATTGTACACCTAGAAGATTTCAATATATTTTTGGGTAACAAATCTATAAGTCTGTACACCTCAGCTGTTTGTATATGACTTGTGTTCTTTTAAAGGTGACAATATGGTTATCACTTGAACATTAGAAGAATGATTTATTTGGAGAAAAACTTGATTCAAATGTATATTTTAAAAATTTATTCTAATTAGTTTTAAATGACAATATAGATTTGGGGTGTTTGGATCTCAAGCTCTTTATTAGAAGTTTTATAGTTACTGAATAAAGTTGGAAAGACCATTGAGGCTTTAGGCATTCCCTGTAGGACTGGATAAATCTTGTCATATCTTTTGGATTTCTTTGTCTTTAATGAGTAAAGCCTTATTTACTAATTTGCACCAGCCAAGATACCTCTATTTCTTTACAAGAATTTAATTGTTTTGAT